>NC_092679.1:3138803-3748124 GCF_964355755.1 Antedon mediterranea | reverse complement strand
CCGAATACATTGTTCATGAAGTCATTTACCACCGTTTTCTTCACTAGGCTAGGCCTACTATAAATTAAATTTACAACTTCCAGGAAAGAGATTTTGCGACCCAGCCCCTTGTTTTTATTTTTTTTGTTTACTCCAAGTGTTTGACGCCCTCTATCAGTTAATAAACCTTAAAGATATTTGCACTGCCCCGTACATATAGAGGCTATGTAATAATTTACAAAATAATGGTTATCTGGGTACGGTAGTTGGTTGAATAGACAATAACATTGGAGAACTCAGCTGTTCTGAAGAAAAAAAAAAATTATCAGATTTGTTTTGCGTTTTTTTTAATAATGTAAGAATGTTCTTTTCTTAATACAATTTGTACGTAATTAAGGATTTATCTTACTAGGCACAGCCTCTGCTAGAGACGTCCTATCTAGCCCATTCTACTTACTTTAGCTAGCTAGCAGCAGGCCAGTCTATTTTATTTTTAATATACCTAGGGCCTAGCTAGGCCTAGGCCTAGGTAGGCCTATCTAGATAGCCTGCCGTCCATCCTGCCTAGCCCTATTCTGAAGTAGTAGGCCTTGGCACTTGCTAGGAAGGCCCTATCTAGAGGCTAGCATGGGTGGTAGGTCCGTCATCTGCACAGGGCCCCAGGGTCCCACCAATACTCAGACTGACCATTTTGAGTTGTATAATAATGCCTACATTCAACTAAAAATAAAATGTTTAAAAAAAGTAATAAATTCTTTTTATTTCATATATTTCCAGATTAAAAGAAAAATGACATCAGCAGACAATAATAATGTAGACAAGGTGCTTGAATGTAAAAAAGCAGGCAATGAAGCCTTCAAAATGAAAGAATACGGAAAGGCGGTAGAGTACTACACAAAAGCGCTCAAACTTGGGTAGGTTATTGATTGGATTCATGCTAAAAACGAACAAACACCACTGTAAAATAGAGGCCGCAACATTTTAAACTATTCATTTTACTCGTTGAGTAACTATATTGACTATGATTGTATCAATAATAATTTTTTTTAACTTTTTTCTTAAACAGTGTCAAAGGTCAACCTGCTGCTGCTATTTATAGTAACTTGGCAAATGTTCACACAAAACTGAAAGAGTATAATGAGGCGTTAGAATGTTCAAAATTTGCAATAGATATGGATTCACAATGGAAAAAGGGTACATCAATAGATTCATTCATCTATTACCAACATTTTCATTGTACAAAAGCTATGTTTTTACAGTTTCACTCTCTTAAGCTCTGTCTACACTATCAAACTATTTTGACAAAAAAAGTGTGATGTGCCCAAATATGGTATTGATTTATGACATCATCATCATATGTCCATATATATGGGCACATCACTTTTTTGTCACAAAGTTTGATAGTGTAGACAGATGTAAAAAGTCCACCATTTTTTTTTAATGTTTCTAATTTGTTCAAAGGATATTATTGGAAAGGTATGTCACACTTGTGTTTAAGAAACTTTGAAGATGCCTATTTGGCTTTTCAGGTGAGACAAATACTGGAGTTACTATAGAACACCCATAAACGACTTAAGTCGTCAAAATATCATAACATTATTCCTTCATTAAAGATGTCATACCGTATGTATGTATGAAAAGAGCAGCTAGAATAATATTAAAAGGTGATTTTCTTACCCCATCATCTGATATGTATTCAAAATTGAACTGGCTCCCATTTTCCGAAAGAGTCACATATAAAAAAGCCATACTGGTTTTTAAATGTCTCAACAATTTGGCACCCCCAGGCATGACAAACCTATTCACTCCATTACCTCAAACTCGTGAAACGAGGCAGTCAACAACTATGAAGTTGAAGGTCACTTTTGCGAAAAAGGAAAGTTACCTCACGAGTTTTTGTGTAAGTGGGGCAAATATATGTCTGTAAATGTTTTAAAATCTAATTTGTATGATTCAATGCATTAAGTACAATTAAGACCTTACTGTGTTCAAAATGAGAGGAGCTACGTTGCCCTCAAATTGTAATTCTATCCGAAGTTATTGTTGTATATTTATTGATTTTTTAAATATTTTTTTTTTTCCATATTTTTATTGTAATACAAACATCATTAACTTTGTGCTATTGCTTTTGTACGTAAAATGCAGGGCCCCAATGGAAACCAGTTCTTAACTGTTTGGGCTACCCTGGGTAAATAAATGTAAATAATAATAATAATAATGTAATTATTTAAAAATTAAAATTTATCTAAGATTTAAATAAATTGAATAATCTTAAATTTTGTTTTTCCGTAGAATGGATCAACCATAGATACAGCAGACACTGAATTTCCCCAGAAATTAAAAGTTGTTGAATTTTGTAAAGAAAATGCAATTCATCTAGATTCGGTAGAGGTAACCGATTGGGTTACTGTTGCAAACAGTGCCCTCTATAACCTACAAGTGTTAAGTACAGAGGTGAGATTTTACTTGAATACTGAAATTGAACCTTAAGCTGTATTATATCTTTTATTTAAACTGTCTTTCCAATTAATAGCTATCAAAACAAATATATAGAATATATATAGAAACAAATAATTGTTTTATTCTTGGTGTAATTTGTTATTAATTGGTTAAAATAATTTTATTTTTATGTTCTCAGGAAATTGCGAACACATTAACTCGACTAACGATGAAAAGTAAGGAAGTTGACACTATAGTATTACATAACTAAGGATTCCTATAACCTCTGACCTTCATGGGGTGGTGTATAAAGGAGCTACCATTATAAAAGAGTCCCCTATGTACCAATATTAACTACACATCAAATCAAAATGTGCCAATGAAACCTGCACCTAAATACATATATAAAACTACAATAGAGTAGGCGTACAGGTCACCTCTAATGCTCACATTTATAGCAAAGAATTTGAAGAGATATATCTCTGCTGATTATCTGCTCAAAACATCCCAGTTGAATATACCTAATATTAATATCTTTGTATTTACAGCTAAACTAGGCTCTAAATTAGCCCAATGTGCTTTAATGGACTTACAGGGTAAACTTAACTTAGAAACGGTGCCAGTTAACGTGTAAGTATCCAATCTTTCTTCTATTTTTCTTATATTTTTCTACCAATTATTCCAAGTAACTTTTACTTAACTTCCGTTGTTCTTCATATCTCTTTTTGAACAGGTTAACTCCAGCAGATCAAATAATATCTGATAAGATGAAAAGAGGAGAGCTGATTAAACTATACGTTATAATATTTGTTAATGGAAAAGAACTGCCAAGTTTAAATATTACAGGGTGCTCGTCTAAATTTAATAGCTTACAACAAACAGTGATCAAGTAAGTGACTAAAAACAAATAAAATTCCAAATTAAGCTTATTACATATTACCAATGCATTATTATTAGGATACACCCTCGTCAGTTATCAGTGTTCTGTCTAATTGAACCCTGAGTCAGTCCCAGGTGTGCCCGAGTCATTCCCGATTGGGACTTCATTTGTCCCCCTAGTAAGGTGTAAAAAAAACCTAATCCTTTATATTTTTTTGTTTTTTAGACTCCTTGTTGAACATTCTAAGAAGACATCTTTTAATGAACATTTTGTGAAATTCTTATAAGACAACAAATCACACTAGATGATCGCCGAAATCATGTGATCTTCTTACCAGCAAGCAATAAACAGTCTTTAAATGTAACACTTATTAATATGTCTTGTCACAAATACTAAATAATAAAAAAAATATAATGTTTACAATACTGTTGTTTGAAATTAACACTCACAATAATGTTACAATTATGAGAGGTACTAGGTAGCGCGTTAATTACTGTAAGGTAATATTAACTTCAGTTGATAAATGGTAGAAAAAATAAAAAGAATATGGGTACAGTACTTCTAGCATAACAATACAGTTGTTACCAGGGAAGAGTTAAATTACAATTTAACTCTTCCCTGGTTGTTACCCATATCAACAATACTTAATAACGATAGCAAAGAGCCATTACAACTAGATTGTCATAGCTATTCATACTTAGTTAGAATTGGTGCTATAAAAAAAACATTTATTTTTAATCTCAATTTTTGGCCAGTGTTATAACAAGAAAAGTTGAATTTTACTTATTTTTTATAATAATTAAATTAATATAATGTTTGATTTGAACAACACTCTTCAAGTATAATGACAAAATAAAAGTATAATCAGTTATTTTTCAAATGATATTTCTGTTTCGTTACAAGATGTTCAGCACAAATCAAATTGAATCACTAGTCACAGAATGGGCAGATCGAAAGAGACTGACCAGGGATTTGAACACAGTATAGTACTACCACTACCAAACTCCCATACCTTGGTAAAATTAATTGGCTGAGGACTAACAATACTATCATATTTTACCCCATACACTCTTTCTTGTATTCATAAGTAGGCCTATGTCCCTTTATTTAATCCAGGTAGGTAGGCTCAGATAGATCAATTTGACTAGGCCTAGTAGTAATCGTCACATTTATGCCTGAAAGGGATGTACTTAATAAGCGTGGGGACTAGGCCTAAATGTATAAACATACTTTCTGTGACCAGACAGTAATTGATTGCCTGGTTGTAACCTGTTTGAGGTTCTTACATAAACAATACTTTATTAAAATAATCAATAAAATCATCTAGGCCTAGCAGGACAAGCCTATGTCCGCTTGATGAATTTGACAAATAATTATCTGCAAAACTATCTGTGTTCTGATTGGTTGAATCTTCAACAGACGATTCCATTGTTCTAAGAGGGGGCGTAATGTATACACCGTGAATTACTGAATAACACGTGATCCACCTGTATATGTATAAGAAAATAAACAGAATCTTCCCACATATAGGACTTTATGATCTTAATATTATTTCAGGATAGTGATTATGTTGAACATGTTTTATATCCCTATTTTATCTCTGTACATTCTTTGTGGAAATTGGGTTAAATAAAGTTGAATCATAAATTACTAATTCTAGATTAGAAAATGAGTAGACTTATATCATAATCTTTGACAGCCAGTTAAATTGCTTTGACATAAAAATCATATTTAATTTAATTCAAAAAATGATAAAATATACTTACATATACTAGGTACATTTTACAAATTGACACGTGAAAATAGACAAGATATCGAGATCTCCAAAACTAAGATATATCATATAGAAAAGAAAGATTCTGTGAACGGACAAAATGTCTCCGGTCAAAATCAGGTTGAACATGTATTAAATTAGCGTGCAATAGTGTAGGCCATGCATTCCATGCAGATTATTTTTTCGTTAGTTTTTATTACTTTAAACTAATTTCTATATTGTTATATATTGTTGGGACAATTTTGGAATTTTGCAAGTGTTGTAAATTTTTTTCTACTAATTGCGTTTATTTTATTTTTATTTTATTTTATTCAATCAAAACCAACAGCGATAAATACCGCCACTAACAGGTTTGAAACATAAAACAATACAACATCAAAAACGGTTAACAATAAAATACAGATAAATTATATATATATACTTTTTCGCATATTATACTTTTTCGCAACAAGAAGACAAATTTCATACTGTACTATCTTGGTTTGTATGACAATAAAAGATCTGTATCTGTATATAATTTTATAGCTTTCTTTCAATATGATCGTGAAAAGCAAAAAGTAAAGAAAGTGTAACGTGCCCAAATATGGTAGTGATAATGCCTAAATTTGGTAGTGATATGATATCATCATGTTCATATATGGCAACATCACTTTTTGTTTTGCATAAAATTTGATAGTGTAAAGACAGAGCTTTAACATTCCTAATTCACATAAAAAACTTTCCGAAAATGTTTGCTTTTAAACTTTTGTACAAATGCAAATGTCATGATCATTATTCAATTGGAGTTTAACGATCTTGTGAAGCTACTGTATATCATAATGATGTTTTTAGTATAAATAGAATCAGACAAATCATGATGGTCTATTGGTTATTACCGCACCTACTAGAAATGCATTCAACTGTGAATTTCATTCGTTGCAATCCACTGCTCAAAAAATGTTGTTAGTTACTTTCTAAGAATATTATTAATTACATATTTTAACTTCCTGACTGCTGATTGCTGAAGCGTGTAAAACCAGGGGAAAGAAAAGTTCTACTGAACCAGGAATTCATAGAATATGTTACAATCTTGAATTAGAAAGTTTATTGGATGGTTAAGTGTGGCTAAAGTCTAGTGAGAGAGGAGAACTTCATCGATGAAGAGGCGCACGCAACCGATAAACGAGAAGAGGAACACATATTTGTTCCAAATTATCTGGTAGGGAAGTTACTTTTGAAGTTAAAATAATTTGTTCATAGTTAGGATTGCTTTTTAAACTTGTATTCATCCATAACCGAATGAATATCGGTACAGATTTGTAAATTTTATTTTTTACGCATCAATATTTTTTAGTGTAAAAACGTTTTAGACACAGCCATGACTGTCAGTCCAGCGGTCTGTCCTTAAATCACGTTTGACATGTATAGCATGCAGCTGTAATGCATTCAATGTAAATTAATTTTGATTTAAGTTGTTATTACGTTGCAATATGCATCATTATAATGATAATATACTTTTGGTGCTGGTCTGCCTCTCCACCACCAGTCTCATGATATTGTCAATTCTGTCATTTTCTTTCTAACGAATAATTTATTATTAATAATATTGACATAATTAATTTATTTTTGAGTGGTATTGGTTATGGGACTACATTTCAAACTAATTTCAATTTCTTCGCGTGCAACCAATATTCATATTCGAAATATGCATAAGGAATATCATTCTTGTTTTTAGTTTTATAGTCATACGTATATCATATAAATTTCGTTCTCTGTTGTAAAACAGTGTTGACATATTTACCGGATTCTCTCTACTGTATCTATAATGTGTACAGTATAACAGACTGTAACCGAGCATTTCAATAAATGGCAGAAGAGTTCGACTGCAAAGGGACGTTATGAGGCTAACAAAGAAAATTTCCATAACAACCCCCAATACAATATAAAGGTTGACGATGTACTGTACTGTGATACAGTGTCACATATGTGCAACAATTGACAACGTATCATAGAGCTTAACATAATACAGGTATCACATGTGATACATACAGTATGCAACACTGCATTACACATTGTCTATGATACAGAAAATCGGGTGGAATATTTTGACGCACTTGCAGTAGTAATGCATAAAATTTATGGAAACTAAAATTATTCAAGTTATTTTTTAGTGACAGTGAAATTAAAAATGTCACCAATTAGTATGATCATGGATCATAATTAATTAAATCTTATATTATCGTTTTTTACTTTCTTGAATTCATGCAATTTTTGTCCGATCTATATATTGTCCACCCACTTAGATTGATTTCTCAACGAATGTTTCAAATAAACATATTAATATAAATATGTGTTAGAATAATAAGGAAACATTTGATCCCATGGGACACAATTTCGTCAGTGAGTAAGTCCTTTACTTTATCTTTTATCGACAGATTTGGTATAACGAGGATTTCATAATGATTCAAATGATGTTTGCAAAAAATGTATGTCACATTCGGTACGCCATACTCGACAGTACGTTTACGCGTAAACTTAAGTAAGCGAAGTATTTGAGTCTGCAAACATAATGATCTAAAGCCCCGTCTACACTATTAAACTTTATGTGACAACAAAATGTGATGTGCCCATATATGGACGTGATGATGTCATATCACTACCATATTTAAGCATATTACTACCATATACATCACACTTTTTTGTTTTATACGCGAGTCTTTTTCTTGTATTTATAAGTTTGGAATTGCCGGATATATGATTTCTTTTTTTTTAAATTAATGTGGAAAATGTCCACATGATGAGTTTTATAAACAGTTACTTATATCTTATTCTAACATAATTAAGAAAATCAGCATGTTTTTGGTTCGTGTTATAACATTTGCCAGTGAGTTAAAGGTCTATAGATCTCCCCAGAGAAATCCCTTATTGAGCACTTCCTATGTTTTTTGTTAAGTTGGTACTAACGGTATCGAGGTCGTTTACACCCTTGGTACTTGATCAGTTTAGCAATAGGCTGGAAATCAGTCGAATTAATTCATATTTATCTCTAATCCTATTGACACATTAAAATCTTATTTAATATACGTTGAACAGCAGTTATCAACGATTAACATGCTGTTATTTAACTTATTACTTAGTAGATTCAATATCAAATCTAATAAAGATTTGGTTGAGTTGTAAAATTATAGGCAATCAATACTGTGTATTATGGTAGAAGCATACCAGTTCATATATGTATATCAGGCCTATTATTAATTATATGTAATACAGAATAGATTATATAATAATATTATATAATATTAAATAAATCAATTTATTTTTCAAAGTATATTCAAACGGGTCTACAAAATTAACAAAAGATAAGTTAATAAAGTTGAAGTTGAATTCTCTAATATTGATGATAACCAGTAATTTAACTAGACTTACTTAAAGTTATTGAACTTAAAAAAACTGAAACATGAAATCACATAACATAACTGACATCTTAGGCCTAAAGTTGCAAATCGATTATCAAAAACACATTTATAGTTTGATTGTTATTATTCTGAGCTAAACGACTGTTTTCACTTTCTTCCGGATTCAACTGAAATATTTAATTTTAATTAGTCGTGATAAGCATATGAATGTCATGTTTAAACACGAGTTCATTTACCAATAATAGTTATGTATTGTCAACATACGGGTTAAAAAGAAACTAGAATATTACTTAATTACACGTAATGCAATAATTTTGATATAGGCCTAAAATTGTGTATGTCAACGTAAAAGTGTATTCCACAAAAAAAAGTCCAAAAAGCAAGAAGTTATAAAAGATTAAATCATGTGTTTAATTATAGGCCTAAATTTGTGTACTGGATATGTCAAAATAAAAGTGTATTCCACAAAAAAAGTCCAAAAAGGAAGAAAGATTGAATCATGTGCTTTAAAAAAAAAATGTTTTTCTTTCTGTGAAATATTGGTTTGGTAGAGTCATGCCAAGGCACTGAACTCAAACCCAGTTAAACTAGATACCAAGACAGATCTAGAGTAGGCCTAAAGTTCTGTGTCTACACTATCACACTTTATGTGACAAAAAAATGTTCCCATATATATGGATATGATAATGTCATATCACTACCATATGTGAATACATCACACTTGTTGTCAAAATAGTTTGATAGTGTAGACAGACCTTAACAACATCAATAGAAATATACAAGACCTGGATGGGGAAACCTTTGAAGCAAAAAGTCCAATTAATAGCAACAAGTTCTAAAAAATATTCGTGAGAACAGAAGAAAATGTTCACGTAACCTTTGAAGTAAATAGGTTACTTGGTCTTTGTTAAAAGATATATTTATATTTGCCTTCTTCTAATAGTAACAATGAGAACAATTTGAAACCGTGTTTTTCCTTCACGGGTGATAGATAATTTAGTTGTGATTTTGTTTCTTTGATTTGCATAAAACAGCCGATACTGCGATTACAATAATCATCCACACTCCCTCATTCACCCCATATTGTACTTTGCTTCTATTCATTTCTAATCATGTGATCATGGTTATTGTAGAAGGTAAAGCCCTGTCTACACTATCAAACTAGTTTGGCAAAAAACGTGTGATGTGCCAAAATCATGTTAGTGATATGCCATGGTAGTGATATGACATCATCATATCCATTATGGTCACTTCACATTTTGTTTTCACATAAAGTTTGATAGTGTTAGACAAGACTTAATATGAACGCACTTTTTACGCGCCTGATTTTGAATTAAATTACAAAAATTACATCATCATAATTGGGTCTACATTCAGACCATTTAGCATCCCACGTTTCCCAACTGTGACAATTACCAAACACCTATAAATAGAATTTCATATCATATGACCTAATGTTATTTTCGAATCTTACAGCAAAATTCTTTTTAATTTTTAGTATTATGATTCAATAGCAAACAGCGCTATCCCCCGAGGGGAAGCGTTCCCGAAATACCCCAAACACTTCTTATGGGAAATATCACGAGGGACCATCGCTGTATCGGTTCTATACTCTAGGTGTCCCTCTGTGCAGAGATAATGTGGCTACTTCGGAATGTATATAGTTACTTAAAAAAATTTAGGAGTATAAATAGAGCAGATTAGGATTACATTTGAGCGTGTATTGGATCAATAATACGACTCGGCGCAGTATATTTTGTTATGCACGAGATGCTAGTTGGGGTTTGACACGGACAGATTGCCCAGATGGTCATTCCTCATTTGTCTCTCAATAATCTACATTACATATCTTTCAGTTGAATTTAAGATGTTCAATGGGAAAAGTATGAATTTGGTTATTACGCTTTACGTTACTATGGTGACTGGTTTGTCGGCAATAGATGGGAAGATATCCAAGGAAGAGGTAAATATCGGCATTATACTCTTAATTAATAGTTTTAGTTTGGTTATACTTCTAATTTGGTCCCTCATTCTTTAGGAAAGGTACATCAGGAATTAGAAAAGCATACAAATTAAATTAGGAAAGCGCGAATAAAAAAGCGCGAAAAGCAAATTAAAATGAATCGTGTTTTTATTGAGAAAAAAGAGCGCGAAATATTTGAAGAAATTTAAGTTCACAAAAATCAATATTTGTTTGGTTTACGTACCGATGAATTGAGGGATGCTTTCTCTCACAAAACTATGGAAGCAATTTCTAAACCCTTAAGTTAATTTAGCACAGAATATACGTTTACATACCTACTGTGATAGTTTAGACAGTCCAATAACATTGTGAAAATTCAATTAGGCCTATGAAAAACATAAGTTAGTTTTATCGAGACTTTGATATGCGTTTACCATTGGAATCTGAGCGCAGTAGGCGTACGTGTCCTTTCACATGTGTTGGGTCGTTGTTTCCAAAAACAGAAAATGAAAACAATGGACATATTATATAATCGACATATTATGATGTTTACATTCCATGTTAGCTCAATACAGTTGGTATTTATATTAAGATCTATAAATAAAAACATTACACGTTTTAAAATGAGACCATTACAGTAAACACAACAAATATGACAAGTATCTCTACAAAACATCGTAGGAGGAAATTACAAACAATGTCATTTTCAATATATCTAACAATCATTGTCTGTATATGTAGTAAATTTTGTGGAACATCTTAAGCTCTGTCTACACTATCAAACTTTATGAGAAAACAAATGTGATGTGCCCATGGAACGTCATATCACTACAATAATTGGGCACATCACATTTTTTTTGTCAACCTAGGTTTAGAACACATTTCACTCTTTGTTCAACAATGCATTGTTGGTTACAATATGTATGTTTGTTTGTATTAACAGCCCGTTTCCAATACAACGAAGGTGTTGAAATGCGGGTTCCATGAAGAGGAAATGCTATGTACGAAGAAGAGATGTAAACGCTTTGAATTCTATACGAAGAAGTGGCCTAAAAGAGAAATTACATACAGGTGAATAACAATAACACTTTATTCCTAATTTCCTGGACCTTCTGCATTCTCACTCCTGAGGACGATCAAGGTATATAGATCGAAACGTTGAGAAACTCAACAGTTCTTTTCAGAACTCGTGGTGTACTGCAACACTGATAAAAACAAAATCTCCACATGGTTTATTAATTATTAAATTAGAATTTAAGTGTGAATAGAAGAGAAGGGAGACAGAGTTCTATTACAAATCTGGGTCGTAGGTCTAATTGGTAACATTCATGATAGTGCTAGCCATTGGCACATCTAGTACGTTGTGAACTTCTTCACAACATGAATGCCAATTGCAGCCTTCTGAGTATAGTGACTAATTCTGTAAATTATCAATTTTATTAACACGAAGATTACTAAGTTCACTACAATGGTTTCCTAAAATGCCGTTAACCTGCATGGTGCTTTCCTTTTGATGATGAGAGATAACACTAGCGGTTTGATGATGTTTCAACACATTTTAAACACAGGTAGAATTGTTTAGGGCCAGTAGGACCAGAATACCGGCAGTATTTTAAAATTGTTCATTTGATTTTTTTGACGGCCAACACAAACTTTTTCCTTCTAGAATTAGTAAAGAAACACTAACTAAATGATATTTTATAGGCCTAATAATTTGTTAATCTAACACAGAGGTTTGGTGAGGTTTCAACACATAATAGACACAGGTAGAATTGTTCAGGGCACGGAGGAGGACCAGAACGACGGAAGTATTTTTTAAATTGTTCATTTGGTTTCTTGGTCGCCAACACAAACTGTTTGAAATGATTGAAATTATGTTATAATTATTAATTTAAAACAAAATTATGTTTGTGTTTACAGAATTGATAACTGGCCTAGTAAAACAGATATCTGTAGACAAGACATTCCACAATTATTTAAAGAAGCATTTCAACTTTGGAGCGACGTTTCTCCGTTAGTTTTCAGAGAAGTTGGCAAAAATGAATTAGCGAACACTAATATCAACTTCAAAAAACGTGCTCATGGAGACAAGGTTGAGTTCGATGGGCCTCGAGGCACTCTTGCACATGCGTACCACTTAATGGGTGGTTATGGAGAGTTGAATGGGGACATTCACTTTGATGATGACGAATATTGGACATGGAAATCCAATAAAGGTAATAGCGCCCTCTGAATAAAAAAAAAACTAAATATTAATGCCACACAATGCGCCCCGTATTCATTCATTTAAACGGAGATTTTTTTTTACAAATTATCGGGCGCTAATTTTCGTAGGTAAGCGATGCAAAACAATTATTCATTTTTTATATTTCGCTACCTTATTGAATAGGAGTGACGTCTGTGTATCTACGAAAGTATGCTACCGGGCGCGACAATATACATCGCATTTATTGTAAAATTTTGTATTTTAGCATGATACTTTTTTTGCGTATGGCGCCCCATAGTCTACACCATTACTGTATTAGGATATTATATTGGGATCCGTATTATTATTTGTAATTGTATAATTTTTTTCGAAAAAGGTATGATGAAGAAAATGAACCTATTTATAGTTGCTGCTCATGAAATGGGTCACGTGATTGGGTTAGCCCATTCAAAAGTGCCCACGTCACTAATGTGGGAAAATTACCAAGAATTTAAAGATGGGTACACATTATCGGAAGATGACGTCAAGGGAATTCAACACATATATGGTGAGTTAAAACAAAATAGAATTTCCCGACCCCGTGTTCTTAGGCCTATACATTCTTTAGCTTGGTAGGTGCTGCACTGCTGGCCGCCGTGGGTCCGGGTGTGGACCTAATCCAAATTTCCTCAGTTTCCAGTTAAGCTTAAGGACCAACAATAATAAATGTAAGGCTTTGTCTATACACTATCAAACTAGTTCGACAAAAAAGGTGTGATGTGCCCAAATATGGCAGTGATATGCCTAAAGATATGATATGTAGTGATATGATATCAACATTCCATATATGGGCACATCACATTTTTTGTCACATAAAGTTTGATAGTGTATAGAGAGCTTAACATTTAAATTATTCTCTTTTCCAGGCAAACACAAAAGACGTAAAACAGAAGGAGCTAAGACTGGGAGGATAGTACCGGTCAGCAAAAGTCAAAAGTCAACGAATAAAAAACATAATATGAAAAATAAAAATATTTTAATCAATAGGCCTAAAAACTCAAATTCAAACAAGAACCGACTGACAACCAAATGCGATTGGTCTTTGGATGGCGTTACACAGTACAGAGGGGAAATAATGATATTTAAGGTAACCGTTCGTTCTAGAAACGTACAGTGAGGACTATATTATAAAATGACGTCTTTGACAACGACAACGACGACGGCGGAAACGATTACTGATAATAGGAGGACGGTGGTTAAACTCGTGGTGGTCTACGAGTGTTGAAAACGGATATACGTCGAAGATGACGAGGACAATAGATTAGAAAATAGATCTTGTCAAAAAATGATGTCGGGAAGAGCAACGCATGCGTGTTAGTTAGCTATTGATGACAGTGGCGGCAATCGACGACATGACCTAGGCCTATAAGCTAGTGAACATTACACCGATGGTATAAATACGAGACTACGAACGCAATTTGTGACGTCACAAACAAAAATGTGTGAAGAAATAAAAAAGAAAGATAACAAGATGGTTAAGAAAGGACAAAATGGATCGCGTCGATATAAGACGCGTCGGACATACTCTAGAGTGTGACCGAAAAAAGGTACAAAGTACTATATCTTTACATTTTGAAGGGCAATCGAATTTGGCGAATGAAGGAAGACGGAACAATGATTTCAAGCGAGGATGGTGAATTAGCATCTTCGTATTGGTATAATCTCCCGTCTGACATCGAGGCTGTGTATGAACGTTATACAGACAGGGCCCTAATCTTTGTGAAAGGTATACACTATGCTTTAACCTATGATTACCTTCATTTATTGGTAGGCCTATATATAGCTGTGTCTATGCTTTAATTCAAGTACAGGTACCTTTTGTAAAAGATACGATACCGAGTTTCTTTTAAGTTCCTCCGATTGAGCACAAAATTAATACATACAATTGTCTATCTGTCCGTAGGGCGATATTTGTACGTATACAGAGGACCGCACCAGTACCCGATATTCGAGGCTAGGCCACTACAAAAAGAGATGCCTAAAGGAGTGGATGCCGCTCTGTCTGTTTTTGAATCCGATGAAGAAGGCCTATACCTGTTTAAAAATAAACACGTATGGAAGGTAGATGTGTCGACATACAGAATTGAGAGTGGCTATCCCAGGAAAATATCTAGTATGTGGAAGAAGCTACCAAGAGATGTTAACGCTGCGTATCACCAGAAAGGTAATTTATTTATTTCAACTTTGTGCAAATTTGGTTCTTCTAATCTAATTCATAGGAATACAATAATCACTGTTCTTGGAGCCTTCTTTTTCTGAAGACACATGGCCGTCATTAACGGATACATAGTATCAGTTGACTTCACTGCTGGTGTACTCGAGATTTATATTGATTTAAATGTGCTTTGTTGTTCGTTAACATAACAATTAGAATCAACTATTTTTTCTTCCAGGATACGTTTACTTTTTCAGAAATGGTCGAGTCTTCAAAACGAAATTCGGAAAAACTTACGTCACCCGTTACAAGCGTCCTCATTGGCAGAAACTTTATCAATTTACTAGAAAGTGTTGACCGTTCATTATGAGCAGGATATCTGGACAAGTACAATTGTTAGTGTCAGATCTTCAACCGCCCTCTACATTTAACTTGTTTGATACAAATAAAATAGAGAAACGTGTAAGGCTCTATTTCTACACTATCAAACAAAATGTGATGTGCCCATATATAGAAATGATGATGTCATATCACTACTATATTTAAGCATATCACTACCATATTTGGGCACACCACACTGTTATTGTCAAACTAGTTTGATAGTGTAGACAGAGCTGCAGTTGATACAAGAGGAACGTTTAACTGCAAGTTGATAAGTGGTGTTGACCCACGGTTCCATATTTATATCTCGAGCTGATTCTCATGAATAAGGGTAATGACGTCATCATGTGCCTACTGTTGAATTTCGTAGATAGAAATCGTCACTATATTACCCTTAGTTTGAAGATAGCTGGTCCTTTAGTAAAGGGACTCCAATTAAAGACCACTACTGATATACGTTATAGTTAATTACATTTCATATTCACATAACAATACATTCATAACGTATGTACAGTACCGTATATAACGTAGACATTAAAAATGATGTGTTGCTATACTGTTAGCGGTGTCAACAAACGGTCAACGAATACAAATAAATAAACCGCATTGGATATACTGTACGGGCTCGGGATAATAGTTTCATATTTTCAAAAGTGCATTGAATATAATAAAAACCCCAGTTGCTGTAATTTGCAATCAATAGTCATATGACAAATAATAGTTATTTTGTAGATTTTTGAATTATAAATTATGTCAAACTCACAATAATTTCGTAGATTAGAGGACCGAATAATGTATAATTTGGATAAATTTAATGAACTGAACATCAATGATAACAATGCGTCAATATTTTCTTCATGTTTTATTCATGAATTATTGATATTCATATAAAACCACTGCTTAGCTTAATCATGTTTTTTTTATATCATAATGTAATTTAGATCATAATTCACAATCACTTAATCAATGCAATTAAAATGAAAATGTTTCATTTTTTAACCATAACCTAAATTGCTTGTTTTGCAAACATTATTAGATGATGTCACAATAGTTCACCAATAGCATTCGTTTTGTGTTCCGAGTACTAAGCGCGCCTTAGTTTGATCAACCAATCAGTACGTAACAATTCAGAGGAGCATGCGTAGTAGCACGCGCCATCAGTAACAATTGACCAATAGCATGTATTACCTATATTTAGCATAGTGAAATCTGAAAGTAAATCAGCCAATCAAATTACTCATCATATGAGCATGCGCATTGGACAGTACTCATCAGCAGCCGAAGCGAATGAAATATTATGTCTACTATACCACTTTCGTAAACGTTGTATTTGATTGACGTTTGCTAGCATTGATATGTCAATTAGTGGGCGGTCGATGTTGATTAGACAATAGCTAATTAGATAGTACTTGCGGATAACTAACTCATTTATGTTTACCTTTTCTTGCTACATTACCTTACACCGTTACAAAATCTGCTCATCTTGTTACTTTCGGGAAACATCCACGCAATTAAATTTGGTAACTCCTCAAACCAGACAACAACCAAAAGGCTCTGTCTAAACGACAGATTTCCACAGCTCTTCATGTTTCAAAAGAAATAAACATTCTCGATAAAACTAGGAAACCTGCATGTGAATATACATAAACAAATGACAGATGTGTGGACGATTTCAAAGGGAGATTTACACTCTGTTTCAGGACAAAATGCATCCGAGATCACCCTCGACAAATAGTTCACTTTCGTCGCCGAGTTCACGTAGCTCCGGCCCGACAACACCTCAGCGATGTCCGTTTGCGATTCACGAACTTTTGGGGCTAGGGGATACGGAGAAGCAAAGTCCTCGGCCGGCACCTGTGCTTAGATCGCCGACGTTTTTCGGTTTTCCGCATGATTTTCCTCTGCCTATGTATTTTGGAAAGCCTGCGTATGTTCCTTCTCTTGCGCTAGGTTTTCAAAGTGGTTTATTGCAAGCAAGGCAACCATCTCATGAACAACTTATATCACGGACATCTGGTAAGAACAAAACAAAATTATATTACTATTTATTATGTACATTTATTTCTATATATCATCAAAATTGATAATCATCGTTTTGAACGAAATGATGGAGTTGTGTCAAAGATAATACAGTAACGATATATTTCTTCCAAGCGCTTATGATACGTAGACCTACTAGGCCTAGCTTAGAAAAATAAACCATTATTTCATACATAAAAATGACAAATATTACTATAGACTCGTTAAGATATGACAAAGTATACGAGCTTAAAGAACAAAATGAACAAGTTGGATTTATCCACAACACATTTTCATTTGTGAGGATGTTGCAACATTTCATATACGAATGAGTAATTATGATCAGGATCCTAGCTAAAAGTAAAACTAGAATGTATTTTGAGATGTGATGTAAAACAAATACTTTATAGGCCTATAACAAGGTTAACAAACTATTGAATGTGTAAATGAATTAAGCATTTGGACGAATTAATAATCCTATATACATATAGATAAAAATGCAATCAGATTATATTGAAATTAGGATTGGTTTGTTGCGAATTTGGATTGAAAACACATACAGAATGTGCTTCTTTGCAACCTACGTTTGGACGAATAACCCATCAACGAAACTTCCATTTTATTGTATGAAAATATATCTCTAGTGCGATTCATTCGTTGACCTCTCCCCAACAATTTGAGGAAAAAAAGCACGAAATTAATTTGGCTATTGCACTAAGCACATTGTATAATAACCAATCTTAGATTTGCGTCCTTTTCCACCAAATAGGGCTTTAAAAATGCGCGCTGTGATTTTGTTTTAGAATCGCACACAGTGTAATATTATTTCATGATGTGTCATCCCGGTTGCCATTCTTCTTGTTTATCAGTTTCTCCTTCATTATCGTGTAAAATGGCATATGTTTAATATGATTAGCCGATGATTGAATTTAGTGTTAGCCTGAAATCAAATTAATTCATTTATTCCATGTAATTTGCTCAGAGAAATGCTAATTTGCCTGCTAATCCAACTGCGATACAGTTGAGGGACTTCGTAACCCGTCAATGTGGAAAAATAAGTAGCCTACGTAAAAGTTAATAATGATCATATTATTATGCCGGTGGTTTTCGGATATTCCTAATATTTTCTACAGTTTTCATTACCAGTAGTACTTATAAAATACTTAATAAATATTAATATTTTATATTGCCTTCACAAGATAAAAAATTAAACAATAAATTAAAGATATATTGTTCCCCTAAATATTTTTTTTCTATTAATAGTTATTCACTTTGACCAAAAAAATGATTTGCCTGAAAAAAGCAAAAAATACTGTCTGTCAGAGAATGGTTTTTGGTTAACATTAACGTTTCGTTTGTCTTTTTATAGGCCTAAGTGAAATCTATATTTATTTTTTGTGAATAACTTTATTAAAACTGTGCAATGGCCTATTTAAAGTCTGATTTTATTAATATTTATTTTTCATGTTTTTGTGGGACAATATATCTTTAAACAATAAGAAACAAGATTTGTGTTCTTGTCCGCATGTTACTAAGTTTTTTTTACGGTAGCCGTCATACAAACGAGTGCAATAGACCAATTATGTTATGGTAAACGAATAAGCGTATAGTTAAAGTCTCCATAGTTTAAAGTTTCTTTTTAAAAAATCAGTGACGTGGTGTATACGCGCGCATACACAATCCGTTCATTTTCATCAACATTTGTACACGTCAAATTGTGCATCTATTTGTGATATATACGCACAATGACATAAATATTACAAGTAGTTGTTGAAAGTACTAGATATCATAAAGATTGATGTACAAGTATGTGACATGATCGAATCCTCTCTTCTTAAAATCTACTATTCAACAACTCTACTTTATTGACAACTATGCTTTTCCTACAATTCATATTTTACTTAATACAATACTGACAGCACAAATGTATATTCAATTCAAACACAATGATGTACACAAGGATACTAAGAGTGGCAGAATGGACAGTAGTTCATTTTATGGTCAGACTTATACAAATCTACTTCAATCTAAATTCCTCCGTGCACTGACAGCCGGAACTTCTCCCTCGTCTCCACATCTAACTTTCCAAAATAATGTTATGTTTCGAGGCATAGTGAATGTTATGCACAGTGTATCGCCATAAAATCATATCTGTATCGGGTAATTAGTAAAAATTAAAGAATTTCTGACACATCTTACAAATAGACATTTAAGATTATGTTAATCGAAACCCAAAAATATAGGTACAGAGAGAGCTCGAGTAACTACTCTGATAACAATATTACTAGAGAAAAAGTGAACAAAAAAATCGAGTCGATACAATATTAAACATATTAAATCAAAATTTAATATAGCTTAAATCAAAATATTAGTTACAAATTAATTAACAATGATGTTCTAATTAATTATTCCGTACGTCGTTTAACGTCGACACGTTGATATCAATAAGCAATTATTGTTATTAATACTATGGCATGTATTCCTATAGGAATAGAAGCCACCTTGAAAATCTGAAGTATACAAAAACATTTCCCTGATTAACACCAGGTCATTAAACTTTTCCTTGTTACGAAAATCTTTAAAAAATGCTAGAAACCATCAACGTTAATTAACTGTAAAGCACTCAGTTGTAATATATTTCATTGTAATCTGATGTACAGATGGGCAAGAGAAGCCTGTAATTTAAAGTAAATCGTATTAGCGTCATCATTGTAGTCACTTAACGGCCACTACTGTCTTTCGTCCGCGTATCGAACTTACTCGTGAGATATAGTTAGGCCTACTTCTGCCTAAATAGCATTCTCGGCGACTTAGTCATACGTGCCAGTGAGTGGCTTGCTCTGGTTATGATAGCTACTTTGTAATCAACACAATGTCTTAGATTTAAATTTTTTTAGAAGACGATTTTGTACAAATTATTGATACAATGAATGAAAAGCGATGACACGAAGGATACGTTGGTGGACTGGGATATGAGGAGACATGAATTCGAGACCTATGTCAGTCCCGTCTTATGTGCTGTCGTAATATCCCATATATTGATATAGGCCTAATCGGTTTAAAATGAAGACCATTAAAACTGTACTATCACAAAATGTTTGTTTTTCAATGGTGTAACAAAATTATTTAGTTCGTTTATTTATTCGAAAACCATTTCTTTATAAATCATAATTATATTAAATTGCTAAAAATAACGACTTGGAATTTAAAACGACAATTTTTAACATTGACATGTTTCAGTTAAGCTTAGCTAATCGTCGTTATTTTGTTTTTATTTAAATATTGTTGAAATAATTAAAAAATAAAATCAGCCAAACAACTGAAACAACAAGACAGTTTATATTAATTACAATGATGTATCAATAGTATCAATATTTATTTTTAATATATCACTCCTAAATTTTTGGAGAATGAAAAAAAAAACAAATGCTTGGTTTTAACGTATATATTAAAATAAGTTAAAATTAGCCAACATATGATCGTTAAGTAAATAGGCCTATATTGTTTGTTGATCAAACGAATAAATAATTAATTAATAAATATTACAATTTATCATTAAATAAATTCTTTCTCATTAACTTTGTGGCTGATATGCATTTTACATACAGATTGACAACATATGTCGGGAAACTTGCTGTATATAGGTTCACTCGACCACAGTATCTGTGTTACAACACACGTCATAAGGCTCGTAATCGTGTAATACAAGTACGGTTCGGTAACAGATCGGTAGCGTTCGGTAGCGTTGAGTAGTAGATCGAAATCAATTCAATTATCTGCAATGATATTTTAGCAAATGTGTGATGGTATATTTACCTTCTCGTCAGATTAGCTCAGCCACCAGACGACCCAAGTCCCCAATTCCACACAGCGCGTGTTGGAGTGTGTCGTGCAGAACGCTACCACAATACACCATACAAAGAAATTAAAAAACTCTATTAATTTCAAATAATATTATTTATATTGAATGCATTTTAATGACTCTGTTATCCTGTTTGTATTAATTGGAGAACTTCTTGATTAGTTAGTTACATTATAAGTTGTTTTAAATGTAAATATATACATAATAAAAATGATGAATTAATTATAACAAAGATATTAATAAAATAATCACTACCTAATGTAAGTTATCACTTATAAATGCATGGCCTAAGTAATTGAATGGTAGATAAGGGCATAATATCAGCAACGCGGGTTAAAAGCGTGACAAAGAAAATATGTCATTTTTATAAAAGTTAAAAAATCTGCTTTTAGTTACTACATCATCATTGATAGAATAGATACTAATGGTATAAAAGATGTGTTGTGGAATGGTTGTTTGTTAAACAAAAGAATATTCTTATACTACGAAACAATATTAGGAGTTATCAACATGACCAAAATTAATGTAGGCTCAACTGCAAAGGTTTAAAAATCTATATTAGAAAACAGTACGGAAGAAAAGAGTGCGAATGTCTAACCGCCCTTCTTGAGCCGGTATGTTTCCAGATGTAAAGGTCGTTATACGAACATGTTACTCAAAAGGAAAAAGCAACTTCTAGGTTCAACATTTTCACTATGAATAATAATAATAATAATATAATAATATAAAAAAAAATATTTGATAATAATAATTTTGAACAAACTGGTCAATATTTTTTTAAAAATAATATGAACTAACTTAATCCTTGACATTATACATTACGAATGTTACGTAATACTTATACAATGATTTATTCAAAAATATTGTATAGTTTGTTTCCTTTATGTAATATACCGGTACGAAGTAGACTGTAGACTGTATTACAACTATGCTACTAAAATATCAAGTGTCATAATAAAATGAAATCTCATGAATGTTTTGAGTGAACGAGTCTTGGAATAACCATGGCATAATTTAAGTGGCATTGTTTGGCACAAAGTGCCCTCCTTACTGTCTTTTTATCATTACACTAAGTCAATCAGATTACGGTCTGATTCCTCTTGTTATGTTTTCTCGCCTCTTTTCATCGTAAAATAACCTGCACTCCATCGTACACTGTTCATTGTACTTAGCCGGCAGGAGGCCGATGAAACGTTGACCAGATTGAAGAGTTCGTGCGGAGAATGTATAATTTACCCGTGGAGATGTTAGTGGTTACCTGTGTATTTGGAACGACTGCTTCCCCTTAAGCTAGACCCTATCAAACAATACTGTTTGAGGATAAGTAGTGGATATAGAATAGTGTCTATGTACATGGTTAAATCAAACCTAGGAAGTTATTGCCAATCAAAAATATCTAGCTTTCTGATTCTAAAAACTAAGATGGAAATCTTGTGCCAAAAATCCTATAACTTTATGTTTTTGCTAATTGAACATAAAACTTTTAACTAATCTTATACCGATTTAAGTAGGCATATTTCGAGAAATGTGTTCACATGGCCTGGGCTGGTACGTTTATCAAACCTTTTGCTCAGGCAAGATTGTTAAAAAGTACTAAAGTGAGAGGCACCGAGGCTTTAATTATCAAACCAATTTGTTGTATCTTAAGGAATGGATTTATAATTGTTTATAACTAATATGACTTAAGCCAAAACTAATATTTTTTGCTAAGCATGTTTGATATGTATACTGTATAACACATTTAAATACCCGGTTGCTGATTTGGGTCGCTATGTTTGAACTTAATAAAATAATTAATCTTCAATTTTAGATACTGATGAAGAACACGAAAACACGAGAGTGGTTAGTCCAACCTCAACGATGAGCGCCACAAACAAAAAGAAAAGGAAAAAGAGACGCCATAGGTACGTTGCTGTCAGTCGGTCAGTGTGTCCAAACTAATGTTCTCATTATCCATGCAGGAAATCCAAATAATATTTTATAAGCCCGCATGCTCCACCTGAACAAATTAAAGAGTGACAGATTAATGATATCCGGTTTGGACATCAAAGTTTATGCTTGTCAACGCGATTACAAGAAAGTTGACGCTTTTTGTTCGCCTGAAGGCAATCTGGTTAGTTCAGATCCTTAAATTCCATGTGAAAAAACTCAGTCAGTAGCGCCTTACGTTCATGTTGATTGGCGTTATGTCATCAACCGTCTGCTGCTAAAGGCTACTTACTATAAATATTGTGATTTTCATGTATATAGTTGTATAACATTGTTGAACTTTCTATTTTAGAACGTTTAGTTTGTATTCAAAGTTCCAGTGTTGCTCAATATTTTCTACGTAATTACCCTAATTTTGTTTAGAAACTTCTTCAAACTGTCATTCTAGAATTAAAAACACTAAACTTAATTACCAAGTGTGTACATCCTTAGATACTTTACTCAAATTTCATACACTGTCGCTCAAACTAAACTTGACAGAATTTAAGCTACAACAGCGATAAAGATAATATGCTTAGTACTCTATGTTAAAAGCTTGTAGTAGTTATAAATAGTGCACTGTTTAATATGTTATTTAATATTATGTAGTAAATTTTCCTACTGCTCCAAATTAATCAAATGTTTTTTGTTCAGATCATATTGTATTAACATGTACTGTTCTCCTTTATGGTCTAATCATTTAAAAAAAGATATCAACCGAATTAAAGTTTGTTATAATGATGCTTTCCGGAGGTTGTTGGGACAACCCAGATTTGTTAGTGCGAGGAATGTGTGTGTGGAAAACAATATTCCATCATTTTATGAATATTTGAGGATTTCGACTTACCGATTTCTTACAAGAATAATGAAAAGCGAAAACAGAATGTTAATTTGTATATAAAAATATTTGTTAATGGATTCAAATGTACTACAAATGGAGAGAGGCATTATATACCAATTTGGTCCTCTCTCCTTCATCTTGTTTTTTGTGTAATGTATTATACCATATGGACAATTGTCTGAAATAAAAGTTGAATTGAATTGAATTGAATAAAATATCGATAATCCGTTCTTCTACAGAACTATTTTTACCAGTTACCAGCTTGATGAACTTGAGAAAGCGTTTGGAGACGCCCACTATCCGGACATCTACGCCCGAGAGGTACTCTCACTTAAAACAGACCTCCCTGAAGACAGAATTCAGGTAGGCCTAGGTTAAAATACAAAACATGGTTACATCTTTGACCATGCTACGATTAAAAAATCTTGAGGTGGCTTAAAAGAAAGGAAATATAATGTATTAATAATTTAGGAGGATTTTCTCTACTTAATAAGGCCAAAATGGTACTTTGCTTTTGGTGGTGGGTTTAGGCATAATGATGGAGTTGTTTAATCTATTTCTTATTTACACATCATTCCTATTAGTCTAAAGCTCTGTCTACACTATCAAACTTTATGTGATAAAAAATGTGATGTGCCCATATATAGACATGATGATGTCATTATTATCACTACCATATTTGTGCACATAACTACCGTATTTGGGCACATCACACTTTTTAGACAGAGGGTAAGTTCGTGTCTGTCCAATAACAATAGGCCTACTATTTGATATGTGAATCTGCATAAAGTTTGAATGGCGGGAAGTCGAAACATTTTACGTACGCATGGTCAAATTAAGTCTTGTTTTATTGTCTTCGGTTTTATAATCATTATCAGTGTAATCAGTGACTTTGTACATGTTTACACCTGTAAGAACCAACGATTTTATAATACTTTTATAATATTGACGCTGAGTTGAGGCTTAATGGTGTATTTTCAATGAATACATTTCCATTTCATTTCTTTAATTATACAGCCTGATTTAAGTAATTAAATTGACAAATGTTTTATATATGTATTACACTAAGTTTGCCATTTAATATCCTCTCGTAGTTTATTCTTACGAAATTGCTAATAATCCGCTTATATTGCCTTATTTCATGATTAAAGTTATTTAAAATTCAAAAAAGGCTTTACGCCACATCATTGATGAGAAATTAGACAATTACCAGATTGAGGGAAGCAAGTGTTTTTTCTAAGGCATAATATTATTACTGCACAGGAGACGCAAGCAAATAAGATATAATCGGCTTAAGTTAAGCTTCTTCGTGCTTTAATAAGTAACATCATATGTAAAATTAACACTTCTTATTTCTGTCGTCGTCTCTTTGGGCGATTGTTAATCTTACTTTCAAAATCAGTTCAGTTAAAGCATATAAAAGAGAATCTAAAGGCCACGAAACATGTACTTCTGTCTGTGATTATAAACGATGATGTAAGCTATAGAAAATGCTCGATTGTGGGTGGGTGACCAGCCAAACCGTGAATAAGCAATGCGCGTTCAAATACTGATAGCTTGTAATCGTACGCGCGCGTCTTTAATCGTACACGCGCGTCTTTAATCGTACGCGTGCTGTCAATGACGAATTGCCCAACCTGTGCTAGTTTTCAAAGATATTTATATCATTATTTTTTATTACATCGCTTTTGGCAAGAAAACTAATTTTCTTTAAGTGAAGCAGGATTTGGTATCGAGACACCACACATTAGACGTGAACGAATTATCATTGCATATTTCGATAATCTGATCCATTAGAATGAGTGTTAATAAGGCCTAATGATTCCATTGCAACATTATTCTAATTAATAGAACATGAACAGATTTTAAAATTAATCGTAAATAAATCAAAATACGGCTTTAGGCAATCTTATATTGTATGAAATTATGGAATAACTACTCGTCTGCCTTCAAGTTAAATCACTCAGTGGGTAAATCCAAAACAGATAAAGAGCATATGAATTCATCTTTTTTTGTGCAATGTAAAAAAAATCTATCTATCTATCTATCAAAGTCCTATTGTCGCTTTGATGAATTGCAAAGCCTAGTTAAACTCAAATGTCTTCATAAAAAGCCTACCTTCAATAGTCAATACATGCTTGTCTGATAATTAGTTATAGGCCTAAATTGTTTTCAATTTCTTACTATCTCTTAATAGTGGCTTTTTGTTATTGTTGTTATTTTTTGGTAACCTTGCTAATTGATTAAATTAATTAAAGTTTAATCGAGGGCTCATTGTAAACCAAAATAAGCATCGACGATAAATAATTACTTCATTATCAATTATTGCAGATTTATCACTTGTTGTAATGAATAGAATAGCGAAGGGCGTTCGTGAGGATATGAGATACTTACCATTATAATTAATAATGTTAATAATTACGTAATAAAGTCTAAATACGAGAATCTTATAGGCCTAAATGTTGTATCAACAGAGAAGATGAAGATGTTGAAAAATTCCAAGCGTTTTTGTATTGCCTTGTTTTTTAGTATTTTTTTTTGTGAAATAAAAAACATTTGTTTAGTGAAAAACCAAATCAAACAGGAAAAGATCTATAATACAAAACAAACTTTATTTCTTTCTAAATGGCAGAATTAGTTTATTTTATACCAATTTTTCAACTCATTTAAATATAGCATGGTATTTCCTGCAGTCGCACCAATATCTTCCTCGACTTCACTCCTAATGTCCTGTTCGCTGCAGAGATTTGTTTATATGGCAAGATTGTAATCATGCTTAAATGTTTTGGTATTGGTAAAACTTTAATATCATAACTACAGTCTGATATATTTTGGTATTGGTATAAACTTTAATATCATAACAATTATAGTCTCATATGTTTTGGTATTGGTAGAAACTTAAAGATAAAACTATAGTCTCATATGTTTTGGTATTGGTAGAAACTTAAAGATAAAACTATAGTCTCATATGTTTTGGTATTGGTAGAAACTTAAAGATAAAACTATAGTCTCATATGTTTTGGTATTGGTAGAAACTTAAAGATAAAACTATAGTCTGATGTGTTTTGGTATTGGTAGAAACATAAACATTTCCTTTAAATAACTAATTTAAAGTCGTTAGTTTTGAAAAATTGGCATTTGTCAGAGAAAGTAGTCACAATCCGGTTCAACGACTCTCTTAAAACCTAATCAAGTTTATTAACTTTACAACAAAATCCTATAATTCACATTCGATGATTAAACACATTTTTATTCTATCAATTATTACATAAATTCTAGTTTTATCAAGATGACACGTTTTCGATAAACTTGATTGAGAAATATTTTGATTTGTTGTATCTGATCATTTTGTAACGGATTTGCATGTTATCAAGATCTAATCTTTACTCGTAACTCGTCATTTGAATAATTTAAAGACTACTAATACAACTAAAAGGATGGGTAATTTCATATAAAGTATGTCTAATGCGAGATAGAACACAAGAAAAATAGATTATATTTACAAGTTTAATCTGTGAGAAGATTTGTAAATTATCTCGCCTGAAGCGCCGTGCATGCAGAACAATCATGTATATTCGGATATTAGATGTAATTACGAATTTAGCCATAATGAAAATGTTACCATCATAAATCAGCTCCTTATACTGATTCTATCCAATTAATTTGATTATAATTATTGGGAGGACAAAGACATGGGTGTATGTAGATGGATGGTATACTACGACAAGATAGGAGACAAATGGTAAAAATCACAACGTATTGAGTCTCTTGCAAGAAAAAGATTAAGATATAAGTAATTAATATATTTAATTATAACAACATAACTACTTACAATAAAACATCAACAGTGTAGTGAATTAATTTGCGAAGCCTTAACTTAAACATTTACAATATGCAAGTTGTTTTGCTGAATTAAATGTTACGGCAACAAGACTCAGAATAATTTTTATATTCATGTAAAACATACTTAAATCATATTTAAAGATATTCAAAATAAATACACATTATTCATAGTCTACTATATATTTTTCTTCTACATAATTATTCTATATACATTACTCTGGTAGAGTACCAGTAGCAGTGTTCTCCAATTATTCGTTCCAACTTCAGCTGTTGTGGAACAAGCCTGTGGCGATTACACAATGTAGAGTTGAACAACAATTGTTACTGTTGATAGAAAATGTAAACATCTTTATTTTCGTGATGTCAGGTGCTGATAATTAACCATAACTTTTAATCCAGTGATTTTTTAAATACTAAAGCATGGTTTGCGTTGAATATGACTTCGCTAGAACGATTTCTCCAGTAAATGTGGACATGCTGAAATGGACTAATAAAGTTACGATACTTTTACCTAAATAAAGTGGACCAATCACATTTCGATATTTCCACGTAAATAAAGTGGACCAATCACATTTCGATATTTCCACGTAAATAAAGTGGACCAATCATATTTCGATATTTTTACGTAAGTAAAGTGGACCAATCACATTTCGATATTTTCACGTAAATAAAGTGAACCAATCACATTTCGATATTTTCACCTAAATAAAGTGGACCAATCATATTTCGATATTTTTACGTAAGTAAAGTGGACCAATCACATTTCGATATTTTCACCTAAATAAAGTGGACCAATCACATTTCGATACTTTTACATACCTAACCAAAGTGGAACAATTGCATTTCGATGATTTTACGTATTAACCAAAGTGGACCAATCACACAGCAGTTTCTTTTTACAAATCGTCTCCTTCCTGTCGGATAACAGTTCGTTGTTTACAATTTGTTGTCTTCTTAACAAATCTTCAGACACGTTGATCTTGTTTACTTTAATATTAAATAATATCTTTGAAGTGTTTTCGCTTTACCACTTCAAATGTTGTGTAGACTTGCAGAATCAACGAATTCTGTGTTATTTTGTAAAAATTAAGCTACTAAACAGCTAGGAATATCTTGTTAAGAACTTTGACAGACGTGAAAATAAGGGTAATGTGGAAAAAAGAACAGAGAGAATAAGGAGAACAAGCTAGCGTGCGTGTCGTATGAGGTCATGGACGATGGTTCGTTACGAGCCGCGTAAGAATACTTGTGGAGTAGCGATTAAACGGCTTGCTCCACATTTACATGAACTCATGAAGAACACACTGTTCACTTTCCATACAAATACTTTATGATATACTAACATGTAGAACTATAGTAAAATATACCTCTTGTAAATGCTTGTTCAAATGCAATTTATGAGATTAACATCAGTTTTAAAGATAAATTCGTCGGTTTATGATAAAAAGTGACTAAATCCACCAAATTAATCATTACTATCGATTTGTTATCGGAAATAAGTGTTTATAAGTTTGGTAATCAAAATAACAAGTTTCCATATCGTACTTATTTTTGATAATTATCTTTTATATAGTATAATATTTTTCTCCACAACTAGTACTCTTCTCCATTAATATAAGTTGCACTTTGTATTATTGATTTTAAGTATCGAAATACAAATACGCAGTGTTTCAACAAAAATGATACATTTTAGTATTTTCAGGTTCATTGAGTGTATACTTAAGCAACATTAGGCCTTATATTAGATACAAACTTAATAATTTCGTTGCTTTCAATTTACTGAATTATTTAATTTAAATATTAAATGTAATAATTTACTTCAATTTTCTAGGTGTGGTTCCAGAACAGACGTGCCAAATGGAGAAAGAAGGAAAAGACGTGGGGTAGAAGCAGCGTGATGGCCGAGTACGGTCTGTATGGCGCTATGGTACGCCATTCGCTACCGTTGCCAGAAAGTATATTAAAATCCGAAAAGACTGGTGAACCATGCGCTCCATGGTTACTTGGTGAGTGTCGTTAAAACAGTCACAGATGCATATAATGTTTAAAACATTCGAAATAGTTTGTAGTGTGTAAAGCCGATTTTCCACTAGGCGAATTTGTTCGCGCGAATCGAAGGCGTCAGCTAATACGCATGCGTAGAGAAGGATGTGGAAGATGTAAACATGAATACACATGCGTACAAGCTGGCGCTTTCGATTCGCGCGAACAAATTCGCCTAGTGGAAAATCGGCTTAAAGATCATAAGTAACATAATAAAATGCAGTAGGATTCCAAATTAAATGTGTACGTTATTTCTTATTTTCTTAAGGTATGCATAAAAAATCAGTAGAAGTTGGTGAAAATGCGAGCGACGAAGAAGGTACCAAATCGGAACCACTTTATAAGGAAATTGAACCGAAAACGTCGAGCGGTGGTGGAGACGACACGGAGGCGATACGATCGCACAGCATTGCCTCCCTACGGGCCAAGGCATTAGAACATAGTGCTAAGGTGCTTAGCGAATGCAGGCTAGCAAAGGACACCTTTACCAGCAGTCATGACAAACCATCAAAGAGATTAGACCCGATGAAAAAGGATGACATAACATCAGATGAAAATATTGACGTCATAAATACGGATGATGACGTCACAAATAATAATTGTTAAAAACTTTACGTTTATGTGTTCCTTTGTTTGTAAATACTATTTAAGAATTCATTACTCTTCAAGTTGAATTTAGATTTTATGTAAATAGACTTTAAATGATATAATATGTGTTGCATTTCAACTGTTGTATCGTAAGATATTAAAAAATAGACTTTTTATATTCATATTCAATAATAATTATTAGGAATCGGTAAAATGTATTTTAAACACTTGATAGGCCGAATTTAGAGATTTTAATTAATCAATAAAACTGAAATAAATTTAATATTAATCGATGTTAATGAACTAGTAGGCCTATAACATGGGTCCTGTTTGCAGTAAACCGTACAAAAAGCGTTTCTAACTTTTAATTCTATTTTTTTAAACGCCATATTTATTTACACGTTTTCTATTCACAATATTCATTTCTAGGCCAAACATATTTTTGTTCAGTAATGTATGCGATTATACACCTTATCCACTAAAATGAAAATACACTATTGACATTAAGTTGTATTGTATTCAATGTTAGTGGTAGTAGAGGGCATTTTAACTACTATTTCAGTGCAATTATTAAGCTCTGTTTACACTATCAAACTTTATGTGACAAAAAAAAAATATGATGTGCCAATATAATGTGGACATGATGATGTCATCACTATCATATTTGGCCATATCACTACCATATTTGGCCATATCACTACAATATCTGGGCACATCACACTTTTTTTTATCAAACTAGTTTCATAGTGTAGACAGATCTTTATTCGTTTTTATACCACATTAAACAAGCTGAATTCAGTATATCAGTGCTTAGAATTGTGTTATTTATCATTCTTGTTTTGACTACCAATGCCCAGTAAGGACTCGCTTTTAGGCCTAATCAATTTTTGTAGTTTATTTTTTATTTATTTTTTTATTTTATTCAATCAAAACCAACAGCGATAAATACCGCCACTAACAGGTTTGAAACATAAAACAATACAACATCAAAAACGGTTAACAATAAAATACAGATAAAATATATATATATATATAACATAGATCGGCATGCCATAAACAATTTCAATTAATCAAACAGGTTATGATTGTGGCTGTGTGGTAATGGTGATAATGATGAAGATAAAGGATGAAGATGATAAAGATGATGATGAAGATGATGATGAAGATGATGATAATGATGATTATTTCAATATCCTAGATCCACCCCTGGATGAAGATGATGAAGAAGATGATGACGAAGATGATGAAGAAGATGATGATGAAGATTATGATGAGAATGATGAAGATGAAGAATGATAACGATGAAGATAAAGGATGATGATGATAAAGATGATGATGATGATGATAAAGATGATGATGAAGACGATGATGATGATGATGATCAAGATGATGATGATGATGATGATGAAGAATGATAAAGATGAAGATAAAGATGAAGATAAAGATGAAGATAAAGATGAAGATGAAGATGAAGATAAAGGATGATGATGATGATGAAAACCATGATGATGATGATGGTACGCGTACGTACGGTATTTGTTGTTTCTTTACTTTTTGCTCCCAAATCCTTCCCACGTCCATGCATTGTGCAATGACATTCCTCGCGCGATATCAAGCTATTTGCGATAACCCGTATAGAGACCCAGTTTTCAAAATATACTTTCACAAAATCATTGCTTTCGCTCAGTGTATAGCAAAATGCAATTCTTCAAAGTGCTACATAATTAAATTATTTTAGAGGCTGATTAGTGTATACTGCTAATTAACAACGACCAGTAGTAGTCTGAACAAGCAGGTTTATTTGCACAAGGCTTTGTGTCCATATGAATTATCAATTATTGCCTGCAAGAGCCATGTTTCGGCGGCCTAATTCTCTCTCTACAGCTCCCACTGTTAAACAAATGTGTGCTTTCATTTGCGACATGTCGTAATTAGATTTAACTGAATTAGTTCGTTAGTTAAATGTATCGAGTTGTCTTGAATACAACCATGTCAAGTAATATGATATTTCTAAACAAATCTAGACAAACGAATCATGAACAACAGATTTGATGGGCAATATTTAAGCCTAGAAGTCAACTACAACAATGTTCATCAAAGGTCTTTTAGCCTACCAGGGAAGAGTGAAATTACACGCTCTTCCTTGGGCCTACGAAGTTATTTAAAGGTAAAGGTAAAGGTATTCATATTTGTCCTCAAGCTTAACTGGAAACTGAGGAAATTCGGATTAGGCCCTCCACGGACCCACGGCAGCCAGCAGTGCAGCGCCTACCAGATCAGCACACCGGGAGACGATCCCCTACTTTTTTCGAATAGTGTACCAAGTTCTTTAACGTCCAACGGCTTTACATCCCATCCGAAGGACGAGGCAATGAGAGTAAAGCACCTTGCCTAAGGATGCAATTAGTATGGTACAGATAATAACCTCGAACCCATGCCTATCACTGCAACACAATTGGTCTAAAAAAATTGTCCTAACTGTGATTCCTCATTGATCCATTTTGGGTTTTTTGTTTGTTTTGCATTTTGAACAAAAACTTGTTGGTAGCCTAATTTACCGGTAAAGATTAAGAAACCACTCCTTTCGACACCCCAAAACAAACGAGGGGAAATATACCGTATGTGTGATTTAACACGACCAACAATTCAGGGAGCACCTATATTATTAAAGGGATATGTTGGGGTCGAGAGGGTTTCTCTTCTACTGTATTCTCAGCGGTTAGAATTACATCTTAAAATGTACCAAATATATGATTTTTTAAGTTTGTGTTATAGAACTGGGAGATAACTCCCCAGGAACTGGTGAGATAAAAAGAGTATACACAGAGGAGTTAGGCCTACCCGTCTTCTCAACATGCAATGTGGTTTAGCCTGCCTGTTGATGAATCGGCTTCTAACCGTTAGGCCTATGAAAGTGTAATTTGACATAACGTTTACGCTACATTTATCTTTATCAAACAAAATTAGGTGATTGGCAATTGACAGACGTTTGATTGACGTATGTCACATGACAGTTTTAACCTTCACGCTTCAGTGATCATAATGTTTTGTCGCCGTCGAATCAATTGACATTTAATTCGTAATTGCTACGTTTTAGGCTACTTTTGTTTATTATTACCATGGAGCTATACCTCCATGTTATTACTATACATTTCTAGTGGCGACTTCATAATACACTGGTAGGACTTCGTAAAAATCAAATGTTCGTCTGTCTTTGCAGGGAAGAGTTAAATTAACTTTTCCCTGGTCTTTGGTAGTAGTGTCTAATTACAGGAGATTTCAATTTGCCACGACCTACTACCGCCCCCAGAGAAGGAACACCTCCGCAATATAAAACTATCTCCTGCCCGAAGAATATAAAACCATGGACAGGTCTACTTTATTTAATTTATTTCTATTTAAAGATGAAAAATGAAGATTAATTAAAATAGACTTTTGAAGTTTTACTAAAGTTAATCACTTTCGTAGAAAAAAAAAATGTTTTCACTTTAAAAAAAAAACACCAAAATAAACATTACATTTAACCAAAAATCCATTGGCTGGCAGCCAATTTTACTATTTTTGATTTAAAATACAGTTTTTTTTAAGATGTAGCACCTGTTTTACATATTGTCCTGTTTTTAGAAAATAAAAGGTTAAACTCTTTAAAAACCTGCTAATAATAATAAAACAGCAAAATAACAACAAATTGAAAACCAAATTAATTTGTTTATTTCTACTGTAACATGCATATTGTAAATGATTATAAGAAAACTCAACACAATTTCAAAATTTTAAATGTTTAATTTGTTTTCAGGATTTTCGTATATCATTAGGCCTGTACGTTATTCCTTTATGGGTAGAAATAGCAATTACGTTTGTTTAATTTCGTAATTATTTTATTTACGCCTAATTCATTTTCGTCAAACTACTGTTAGGCCTAATTAAAGATTGTTCATTAAAATGAACACACTATTTCATACAGTTCTATGTTTTATGATTTTTCAAGACCCCGCGTGATAAATTAAGTTGGTTCTTTATTGAGCTTAATGAGAGACTCGCAACTAATCTAATAACGGCGTTGATTTTTGAATTTAATATTGGCTTCAGTTATAGGCTGTGCTCATTAATACTAGTTGTTCAGAGGCCGTCTGTGTTAAAATAATTTGATTATCAAACAAACATCGATATAGTACAATAGTTGGTCAATACGTTCACAAAATATAACCTCACCTGCCTTGATAACTCCACCACGAGGCTTCTTTAGCTAATAGAGTCGAACATGACATTGTGTATCGTAATGAAATTACGCCTGCAAAATAATAGTTGTTAATTTATTGAAAGTAGAGCAAGCGATATAGTGCTATTCGTTGCCATAAAGGCGGCTACCGTATTATAATGCAGTATCCCGAATCACGAATTTAATATCGGTTTACACTAGACCTATATCATTACTGGTAAATTGGTACAATTACCAGTGGTTAAATAAAGGCAGTATGTGCATTTTTATTACTCAACTAGCTCGATGCATTATATACATTATGTAATTACACAATTATTGTGTATGCTACTAGGAAATATAATACCAATTTAATATTTTTGAATTCTTGTATTGCCATCATCAATGGTTATCAACTTTATGAATTAAGGTTTTCTTTCATTTAGTATTAAATTCATAATTTTAATTTGATATAAATTTTGTAAATTATCCGTTAGTATATGAAGATTGTGCACCGGCAGCTCGTAACAACCGCGACATTCTAGACTAAAGCTCTACACTACACTATCTTAAACTTTATTTGAAAAAAAAGCGGTGTGCCCATATCACTACCATATTTAATCATATCACTACCATATTTGGGCACATCACACTTTTTTTTGTCAAACTAGTTTGATAGTGTAGAGAGAGGCTTAAGCCTTGATGTTCACAATTATTATTATGAATACAACAAAATTGAGAAAATAAAATAATAGTTTTTTGCTAATTATCTTTAACATGAAAAAATGTAATAAGTGCGTGTAATTTTTATGTCGTTTCTATATTGGAAATCTATTAGGAAATTGTATTTTTGTATACGGCTTAAAAGCTAGGCCTACTTGTATGACTATAGGATTTTGGATTTGAGCTCCTGTGGTGTAAAATGGCATCAGTCTAATGTATACATTTTAATAACCATGTTAAACATGCAATTATCAGGTCTTTTAAATAATGGAATTAAGGAGGGGTATTATTAATGAAGTGGATTGTAAGGCCCTATCAATATTAGTTTCTTTGTGACGTCATCAATTGTTGTGAATTCGCCTTAGAAGACGAGCAACTAAACCGTTATGTTGTCAGGGATATTTTGCTGTCCTTGTAAATCTCTGCTAATCAATCTTATAACAATGATGTTATTGGCTTTATTAATTGTCTATTGGCCCACTCGGTGATCGTATGAATAGGCCTCCGTGAAGCAGGCCTATTCATACGTCGTCCAATCACATACTTGACAATATGAATAGTGTAAACAAAACATGCTCTAGGTTTAAGCAGCAGCAGTATGAATAGGTCTATATATACCGAACTCTTACATATTCTGATAGTTCCGGAAACTACGTCAAATTCTCAAATTGGTGGTACACTAAACATTTTGGCTACGCAAATGTTTCCGCGGCGTTGTGTTACGTCCTCGGGTATTTGGTGTCGTTAAATCGACAGGCCACTACAGTATTACAAAATATTGAAAATATTATTATTATATAAACATATTTAAAAACCGGCCTTCCTTTTGACTTATTTAAAATGTAAGGTCGATCGTGGAATGAATTTAAACTCATTTTAGTTCCATAACATGTTATTTTAATTGAATCGTCAAGTGCTTTAATTTGTTCTATTATCTGTCTGTCATCTACACTAAAACCATGTAACTTAGCCTTAAGGGCGCGCCATACTGAGCACAAGAATAAGCCGCCACGGCACCCACCGTCACTACGACGCCAAAATTCTACTTGACGTTAAACTAGATTTGTTCATCATAAATAATATGATAGCAAGGGTTGGTACAGAAAATACTTTTTTAATGGGGAGGGAAATCTCGGACCTATCTATTTTAAGTAGCAACAAGACACGGTATTGAGTTTAAAATATATATAATATAAATAGTAACCACCTGTATTAAAATGGAATAATCCCATGCGCCAAATTTACGAGAGGGCGATGTGGCTTATTTTATATTATCTCTTATTCAGCCGCACTGCAGGTTTGACAAATTATATTCTTCTACAAAAATACTAAACATGATAATGATATTACATAATACAATTATGAATTATGCTATAACATTAAATTGACTGTAGGCCTATATAAACGAATAAGCACATAAATTTGCACATGTTCCGTACTAAAGAAACCTGAAAAATATAGAGGGCGCTATTAAAATTGTAATGGATCGAGAGGAGTAAACAAACAAACGAAGCGTCATTTTTTGGGGTGAAAACATTTGATTATATTTCTAGAATTATTTAGTTTATGCTTTGTGCCAACACCTATAAAATTGCTACATACGTAATAAAATATATTGTTAATCATATGTTAAAAATTTAAAATCAGGTAAGCTCGTGTAGGATGATTTATACAATGTATAAATCCTAGGCCTGTCGTTGTCGATCAGATCCAAAAATAAAAGAACTAGGCCTAGGCTAGGCTAGGCTAACCAGCGTAAGGTATAATAGGCCTGTCGGGTAGTGACAATGTGATTGGTAACAAATCAGGCCTAGCCTAGGACCAGGTCCAGACTAAATATCTGGGTGGCTAGGTAGGTTAGCATAGTCGTAGTATCAAAGTATAGAGCACATTACTTTCTTTGAAGTACATTTAGGCATAATAATTAATATCTTAAAAAATAATGATTTTTTATATTTTTGACAGCTGGACCTATAAAAGGCAATCAATATGTCAAGTGATAAAACAATAGACAATTCAGTCAAGCATGACGTGGTACAGGAGAATAATGTTGCACACAACGATTTACAATTACAAAGTGCTGAAGATACTACTAGTACTAGCATGACAGGTGACGATGAGATAACAAACCTAGATGATTCTACTACTCCAACAGATGGTACGTACTGTAACCTAATAATTTTACACTCTATTATACAGTAATCATTTTGAAATACACAATATTGTTATTTAACATTGTTGTGGTTTAAATTTCTAGATTCCGATTCGTCACCCGGTGTTGAGGAAATTACTGTAACCAAAACAGATGTTGATAGATCGGAACTTTTCACGCAAGGTAGAGATCTAGAAAAAGAAGGCAAACCAGAGGAGGCATTAAAGCTGTACCTTCAGAGTTTGACCGGCATCCAAGAGCAGGTCACGTACCCAGAGCTGCCGCAGTGCCTACATCAAGTTTCACAGATTTACTTTGCTAAAAACGAATGTATCCTTTAAAAAGTTTGTGTACCGATAAAGGTTAATTCATCACCAAAACATAAAGCCGTGGCTTAATATGTCCTCCTCACACAATTTATCAAATGTTCTGTATATTGTGTGAAACAATAAACTTGAACATCAGGGCAGTACTGTAGCCACCAGGGCAGTACTGTAGCCACCAGTACAGTTGTTTAGGTTTCAACCCGACAACTTTTTAACAACCCTGTGGTTGGCACAGTGGATTGTTCCATTTTTGTAATCAATTAATCTTGAATTCTTGTGTGGCTACATCAATACCAATTGTGATCATCCTATGCAAATCTGTGGACCGTATTCCTGTTTATTATTTAGTTTTAAAATAGAATAAATACTTTCCTTCAATTAGTTTTTTTAGATGAAAAAGCTGTTCATTTTATTCAAGCGGAGAAGATGTACTATGAAACAGCTCTTATAGATGCTGCGAAATTGCACCTACAGTTTAGTAAGTGTTTTGTGTTTGTGGGTCTTGCATTCATCCTCATGCCGCCAATGTTAAGAGCATGATGAATGAGACTAACAGCGGTGTATTAACGGCTATTAGCGCTCACTGGCTAAACCCAGAAGGGCACTTGAGCTTATGGGGCCCCTGAGCAGTGCCCATGGGAAAAAACATTATAAAAAAAGGCATTATAATATGTCGAAAAAAGGCTAAAAACGCCCGAGACCTCCAGCGTTGGAGGGCCACTTAGAGTTCCTAAACCAGGGGCCTCTATGTTACGCCACTGGAGACTTTAATGAAACATATTCGTGCAGTGCCTGTAAAAAACTTGCTTGCATTTTCATACTGATGAATTATCATTGTTGTTGTTCACAGAGAATGCACAAGACGGGACTACAAGTGATACAGCTGAAACAAGTCAGAAAGCAATGAAAGCAACACAGTTTGAGAAGCTAGCAAGGCTTTGCAAAGCTGAGGGAAAGTATGTATAAATACTAATGAACATAAATCTGGGATAGATACTTGTATCATCATGAATGAACTACACAAGATATAAGTTGAATTTATTTGGGAAATCGTTCTACAAAGCTATAACATTACTACTACTGAAAAATAAATTGTAACAGATATTTTAGGATGGCCCTAATGTCTTAGAACCTTTTCATTATTTTTAATGTAAAATTATTTATATTTTATTATACTCAACAGCCCTTATCTGGCATTGGACTATTGCGGGAAAGTGAGTTACCGATTCATTTGTTATACTGTACTAACTAATACAATTAAAATATAATATAACCAAGAAATTAATGAGATTGATAAAATTTACACCTGTAATCAACAACCAAACTCTGAATATTATATTATTTTGTATTCATTGACATAAATAATTATCAATTTGTTTTGTTTTAAGGCAACAAAAATGTACCGATCACTTTATGGTGAAGAGCATCCCACAACCAAACAGGCTCTAGATTTATTTACAATCATATATGCTGATGTTGGTAAAAAACAGTACGCAGGTACAGTAGTAGTAGTAGTATGACGCATACAGATAACAATTTTAAGAGAAAAGGTGTGCTGATATTGTGCCTAAATTGTGCAATAAAGAATTAATACATGAACTAAAAGGTTAAAGAGTTATTAATATTTAAAGACAAATATATAGTATAGATTTAACTGATTGAAAAGTGTGAATGAAATTTAACTTTAGGGCCTAGTGATATACACTAACCCTATGTAAATCAAATATAGGACACACCTACTGAATAGAAAAAAAACTACAGTTTATAGAAAAAATTTAATACAGCCAAGTATGTAGTTTGTACATGAAGGAAAATGAAGGCATTATACAATATTTAAATCTGTTTTTATTTGTATACAGAGGCAATGGAACGTAGTCAAAATGAGGAGGACTCAAGTGAAACTGTACATACTATCTTACCTAGGCTAAGTGGAGATGGAGATATAATTGCTCCTAAGGCTACTCTAAAGAAAAGGTTTGTTATAATTTATTTATGCTTGGTGACCTCTTCAGTCAAAGACTGGCCTCCCAGTGGGCCAAGATAAGAACTATATCAATCAATCTATAAAAATGATCAGTGGCTGTGAGTTAGTACACCGGCGACCCCTTCAGTCTAAGAATGGTCTCCCAGAGGGTCCAGTTATGATCAGTGGCTGTGAGTGTACTAGTACACCGGAGTAACCTCCTACTCATCTTGAAAGATATACTAGGTTCTTTAAAGTGCCCATGAGCTAGATATGTACACTGGACCTATATGGTTTATAGTCCTTATCCGAGAAGACTTGTTCTTATACCAGAACCATGGAGTGAGTGAGGCTCGAAGCCTTGCTGTTGTTTTGGCTGTGTAATTACGGTTCTACTGTCTTAACCCGCTTTGGTCACTTACTATGTTAGATAATAAAAGAATATCTACTGTCTCTATGCAGACCTCCCAAAGAGTTTCTAAGTAGTTATACTCCACTTTACTAGGCCCATTTTGATTAAATCCCAAAGATGTTTAATAGCGCCTTCTATATTGGATATATTTTGCAACTTTATTGTGCCCTCTATGGGTTGGCGCTGCTTTTATAAAGTCTTCCAATACTTAATTTGTCCAAGGACCTATCTCTATGCACAATCAATAATCGTATAAAGACATAGATCGAAAAATGATTTACCACTGAAAGTTCTGTCTGTGATTTTAGGTCATCTTTCGATAGTAAAGATAAAGCGGATGAACGGAAGAAAAAAGGAATAAGAAAAGTACGGTTTGAGGAGGAATATGAACCTACACCGATCAAGGATGACCACGGTAAAAAGATATTAACTTTAAAATGCACATTTCCCATTAAAAAAACTTTTTTACAAAGAAATTTTTCATAGAAAATTTTGTTTTAAGTTTTGTTGATAAATTTTACTCAATATGATAGACATAGTTCATGTATACAATGCTAGACAACAAACATAATTTAAATATATAGTGTATTATATATACTGTACTAATTCTATAATATATATCAATTTTTAATGAAATTTATAATAAATATCTCTAATAACTTTGTTTATATATATATATATTTCAATCAAAGAGCTGCATAGGCAGGATATAGAAAAAAATCAAGATCAAATAAGTTAAAACTGCCTCAATATAGATTTATTTTTGCGACATGTTTCGGGCATAGCCCATCATCAGGTGAAGAGAATTGTAACAAAGGATAACATATATAAGTCACAAAATTACATAATAAAACAAATCAGCCAATCAAAGATGTTAACAAACAAAAGGCATAGTTATAAAGGCACGCCTCCAAAATCTATGGGGTACAAAGCAGCAACGGTTGCTATATATATTTCATTTCTGTAAACAATGCCACAAAACACAGTTTAAATACGTACTAACTATAATATATATAATTTTTTTTATATTACTAGATGATTTTGTCATGACGTCATTAATGATGGTACTATTTGTCCTGTGCACTGTTTTCATTTTGCTCGTCGGTTCGTACATATACTGCTACAACAAGACAGCAACATCACCGATGTGCGCCGGGTTGAAGAGCGACCTAAGTTATTATTTTATGAAAATACAATATACTTTTAAGCACTATTTTCAGTAATTTATATTGAGTGTACAATAGAACACCTCTATTCATGACACCCCTTTTCAAGGAACACTCCTATTCAAGGGACACCCTAATTCAAGGGACACCCTAATTCAAGGGACACCCTAATTCAAGGAACACCCCTATTCAAAAGACACCCCTATTCAAAAGACACCCCTATTCAAAAGACACCCCTAGTCAAGGGACACCCCTAGTCAAGGGACACCCTTATTCAGAGGACACCCTTATTCAGAGGACACCTTTTATGTGAAACAAGCAATGTTTTAAAATTACGGCCAACCCCTATTCAATTGAAAGAACACCCTATTAAGAGGAAACTTTGTTGTGTCCCAAATATGTCCCCTCAATCTTGTTGAAATACTACATTACCACAAAATATGGACCTATTTAATTGTAAAATATTTATATTTTTAAATAAAATTATTTATCTATTATAATAGACACCACAAATGTTTAAATGAAATATGTCAAACAGTGTTTTTAAGTCACTTTTATAAGTTTGCTGCATTGAGTAGAATCATTTTTATTTTTAGTTTAACTGCAATTCTTAACGAACCTGTTTTATGAATTTTCAAAGCATTTCGGACAAAAGTGTATTATGTTTCAAGTTATGAATGTATAATATGAAGTTTACTATAATTGGGAGCTTCCAATTTGCGACGATATAGGACCTAGAGTACGACAAACGCATGTGTATTGTCCGGACCCTAGAATCCACCAAAGCTGTTTTGAGGAAACGCGTCCTCATGTGTAACCAAGGCAATCTCACAAAAGGATACTGAGCTCTGGAGATCAAAGTGTTTATCTCTGACTGCGACACAGATAATATGTGCATTGTACAGTACTGTTGACATTTGTACATAGTACAGTACTGTTGACATTTGTCGCAGCCAGACATAAGATCAAAGGACTGTTACGAATTCCTATGTTGGCGAGCTCAGTGTCCTGTAACTGCAAATCGAAAGCTCCATCATGCCTTTAAATATGTAACACTGTCGCAGCCAGACTGTTACGAATTCATATGTTGGCAAGCTCAGTGTCCTGTAACTGGAAATCGAAAGCTCCAAAAAAATATGTAACACTGCCACGAAAGCATCTGATCAATATGTATTGTTTATGTGCCTATTTACATCTTTATTACATTAACATACATTAATATTCATTGATATAAATATCTATAAAATGCACATTCATTATTACAGTATTATACTTTTGTTAGGAATATTTAATTTGCTAATAATTTTTGTAGCGCTTAGTTGATAAGTTATGTACAGATATTTATAGCAGATTTATAGCATTAGAAGTAATTGACGTGTTTTTTTAAACTACAATTTTAATTATTATAAGTTACAAATATGTGTGTTACCACCAATTACATAGCCTGTTGTTTTGCTGCCGCGCACCATTCCATAACCAATCGCCCCCCCCCCCCCCGTCTACCCCCTTTTCTCTCACACCACCTTCTCCTTGTTTTTACTGTATTTATATTACTGTATTATACCGATAATACTACCGTTCTTATTTATTAGTTTATTTAGAAAAATGGTAACGAAATATACTCTAAATATACTATACTAGATAGACTAACTGCCTTAACTATAAATGTACTAACTATATTATGTTTACTGCACCTACCAATAGTGATAGGGAAATAGAGAGTGAACATGTAATTTTCATGTCGGCAACGAATACCTATTGTAAAACAAGTACAAACTTACAGGATGCAAAGTACGTGACATTTTATTATGTAGGCCTTCTACTTACTTTGTATAATCCGTAAATGTGATATCCTGTACACTTCTGAGTGATGTATAATCCGTTGTTAATTCGACGCAAGTTTTCTTTTCTTGCATGGAGTTAGGCCTAGAGGTCTACAGATCGGGTTGTCGCGCCAGGTGGGCTATTCAACGTCACTACAGAATTATGTTGACATTTGCATACTGGAACGTCAACCTGTTTCTATACAGTGGATGCCAGTTAGAATGTCTATTGAAACGTATCGTACCAATAGAAACAATACATTTCAACAATTGATTGTAAAACACATATGATCCGGGCATGCCTAATGACACGTCCACATAATTCTTGTTATACTGAAAGTGACATGCCTCGTGTTAACAACATTTGTAGAGTAGTATTACAGTTTTAGTAATCAAAACTAATAGTATAACGTAATTGTTAATGTTAGGGTTAAAAATAGGAAAGTGTTTTCCTTTATGCAACACAAGTTTAAAAAAAAATTAGTTAAAAGTATGCCATTGTAAATAGATTTAGACATTGTCGATTAATTTACTGTTTTACCCATTATATTGCGTAGACCTAATTAATTATGTATGTTTAAACTAATATGTGCAATATTTACTATTGTTGTAGATAAGTCATTTAATCAATGGCACCACTTTAGAGGCACGAAGTTTACACGCGCGTAAAAAGCAGAGGTTGAACGCGCGCGTACAAAACACGTAACCTTACCATCCGTTTTAACACGCGCGTCAAACAAAATTATTCGTGTGGTTCCATGTTTACTTTGATTATCAATACAATCACCTTGATTTACACATGCGCGTTTGAAATTAATTTCATAACTTTGTTTTTTTGTGTGTTTTGTTATGTGTTTTGTTTTTGGCTTACTGTAATAAAAACCTTTTAAGAGTTAAAACATGTTCATATAAATGTCTTGTGTAAACCATTAGATGGTAGTACCATCCTTGTATGCTAGATTAGTATCCCGGCCCAGGGCTGATATTCAACTCACGGCAAGCATAATGTCATCAAGGTCATCGGCAACGAAAATATTTTCCCATATTATTTTTACTTCCTAATTAAAAAAAACACATAATAATGTTATAATAACATTAGCTGTTTAATTTACGTGGATGTCTTTTTTAGTTAAATTGGTTTTGATTGAAAACCACGGAATATCATAAAACATTAAGCGTTAGGTATTTAAATATGAAATTATTTATAAATAAATTAGAGAACAACAGTGTATTGTTAAGCTGACCATTATGTGATTGTAATGAATTATACTGGTACCTATATCACGTTTGTTCTCAAAACAAGAATATAAATCGCATATTAAACGGAAATAGGGGTTTAACTTCAAAACTATAAACGTCAAAAAGATGGCGCCTACTGAAGAGATGGACGCAGATCAAAGCTACGCAGATTGTACGAAAGTGAAATGGAAGATACTGGCTCTGGTTGTATTCTTCTGGCTATATCTAGCGCTTGGAGCCATAGTATTCCCGTTGTTAGAATATGAAAATGAACAAAATTCTGTCGAGGAATTCGAATTACTCATCGAAATATTCTTGAACAAGCATCCTTGCTTGGACTTAGCAGAAGTCTTGCAGATTCATTCAGACGTCAGTGATGCTTATAACCAAGGCGGAAAGGGAATCATTTCTGTGATTTACAACGAAACGATTGAGTCAGTTTGGGATTTTCCAAACGCTCTATCGTTTGTTAGTACCATTCCAACAACAATAGGTATGTACTACTCAGTAGCTTCATGTTTAAAATTGCAACGAACAAATGCATTGTCAACGACCTTCTCCCTTTTCTGAACATCTTGCTTAAGCTAAAGGTTACTCAAAGTTTCTCTCTTCTAATTTATTAGAAAACATAAACTTTTTTAACAACATAGTAAATCCACCTTCTTTTCGACAGAAGTGAAGAAGCAGAAGAAGTGCCGTGAAATAATTCCTATTAGGCCTATTATATTTCACAAAAAGAACCTTTATTAAAAAAAAAAAAAGGGGGGGGGGGGTGTTTCCACAATACTAGCTCTGTACTACTGTTTCATTGCTGACGAAACGTTGTTGCAAATGATTAAATTTCATAATAAACCAAGAGGTATCATTCAAGTAAAATCTAGAAAAGAATGACGTGGTTGATTATAATACATGTATTCAACTATTCTGATCTACCACTAAGCCTAATAATATTTTATTTTCTGCAGGATATGGTCATAATACTCCAAAGACCATTACTGGTAGAGTAAGCTGCGTCATATTCGGGATAGTTGGAATTCCATTATTAACGGCCATTACTGTGAAATGCAGTGCAGCTTTCACCAACACCGTCAAAAGACTCTACAGATTCCGGAAATCAAAATGGAAAAAGAAGATTAACCTAGCAGAACTTCCTGCAGTGATGAAATATATCTTCGTATTTTGGATGTTTCTAATAGTGCTGTTAGGTATTATATTCCTACCTGCTATTTACTTCAAAATCACCAACGATTGGACTTTCTTGGAATCAGTATACGCAGTTTTTATTACAGCTACAACAATTGGTTTTGGAGATTTCCCGCTTCTGGGTAGTTGTGTAAACAACGATTTAGCCTGCCATTCTTTGATGACGTTAATCAATATTTCGTTTTCAATCATCACTTTGGGTGTTATCGATGCGGTGTACATGTACACGATTGGAAATCAAGTGGAGACAGGCCTGAAGCAACACGATCAAACCAGGTTTATCCTCAAGAAACTATCGCATAAAAAACAAGCAGCAAGACGCAACAGTCGTTTGTTAGAAGTGCGAGAGCAATATATCAAGAAAGAAGAAAATGAAGATAGTGTGGACACTAACGTTGAATGATAAATAGAATATTAAAAATTATGTAAAAATTTGCACTGTTTTATCATTTTATTGGAGTTGGATAGCCGAGTGGTTAGAACACTTGACTGTCATACAAAGACCCGGGTTCAATTCCAGTACACTCAGCAGTATAAATGAGTATCTAGTTGAAAATACTAGGGAGAAAAAAGGCGGCGTGGAAAGGAACTGGCCACCCTACCACATAATGCCGAGGCTTAGTGCAATGAGCTCCTAACAGCTCATTCCCCTACGTTCAGAGAACACGGGACTAACCTCACCTATCATTTATACTGGAAGGATTGTAGTGTTATTCGTGTCTGGTTATCATTCCTGGTCTCGTGTTAGAAGACGTAGGCTAAAAATAGAACAAAGAGCATATTGCCACTTCCCGATAGGATCTGTACAAAACAGAAAAGGGACCACGGCGGATGTGAGCTTCCAAAACTAAACAGGCCATTATTTCCACTTCTTCCCTGGGATCTTTATACAAACAAAACAAACACAGAAAAGAACACATTGCTACTTCCCGATGGGGTCTAAAATTGTGTCGCCAACAAATTTACGGCTTAAAAGTGTATTACGATAGATTAAGTGTACCGTATGTATGTAAATTGTCAATGATAATTATTATCACGAAAGTGATGTACAGTACTATAAATACAAAAACTACAGCATATTCTACGTTTTTTTGTTTTATTATAAAAATACTGTATATACAATTTATCAACGACATTTCTTACAGGTCTGTCTTATATATTAAATAAACTTTCAGTATTTCTTTCAACAGGCGAATGGACAGTCGCTATTGCTATCGTTTGAATTGTAGACCTACTTTTCGCTTTTTTTTTCCGAGTTTTTTTTCTATTTGAATGCGGACCTGCAACAAATCCGAAAAGTAGCGTAAACGCGGCAATAAGCAAAGTACACCACGATATCATAGCCACACACAACAACAATCTATAGCTAAAATCCCAAGATGGATCCGCTTCGGGAACAAAATCACCAAATCCGATAGTTGACATAGTGACAAATGTAAAATAAAACATCTCAAACGTTCCAAATTTGTATAAACTTGCGAAGCCCATTGATGGTGGGACTATACCGATCAAAATAATTACAGAAGCGATGAGACAGTTACAAAAGATAATCATGCTTTTGTTTTCAAGTTTAAATTTACCGACAAGACGAAAAGCACACTTCCGATGTAGAGTGGTAATACCGTAGCCTGCAAAACTACCAACAGCGATGACGATTGGAATTCCCAAGATAGAGTAAAAAATGCAAAATAATCGACCTCCTGACGTCTGAGGGACAATGTTTCCATAGCCTAAAAATGGAAGAACGGGTTAAATAAATTATGGAACGAGAATTTCCGTATACATTGATGATGACGTAAAAATAATTTCAATACATTTTGTCATTTCTTTTGTTACGAAATAAATCTTTTAAAAAAGATTAATAATTATAATACGACGTTCAGGCCTGTAGTTCATGTTTGAAATACTTGGCAGTAAAAGTAATTTCAATTAAAAAAACAAATATGGTTACACGACCGTGATATAAAAACTAAAACATTTAATTTAATATTTAAACAAGTAGAGTAGAAATAATTCAGTCATAATGTCAGTAAAGTCATAATGCAACATACTTTGAAACTTACCTATTGTTGATATAGCAGAGAAACTGAAGAATAACGCATCGGGTACTTCCCAACTAGAGAAAAAGGTGTTGTTGTCCGATGATATATCGATAGTGGTATACAGCCCTTGGTTAGCGCGACCGAATATCGCAGATAACTCGCGTAGAGAGTTTGGGTTAATACATCTATTGGACGCATATAATTCATCAACGTACACTTTAAAATCTTCAATCACTTCGATTTCGTACGGTTTTTCCAGCAAAGAAAAGACCAGTGTGCCGGACAGTAGATACAAAAGTAAAAGAAAGGCAAGAAGAAGCAATTGACCGATACAGGACTTCATTTTTTCAAACGACGAATCAATGGCTTTATTGTATTGAAACAACAAAGCACTTGAATCGCTTGTAAACATCCATGGTACATAATAGTCCTTCAACCCGCAGATTTCAGTAAGTCATATCAAACGCAAATGTCTATCAATAAATTGTTTCAAATTATACACTGTAATTACGTTAGTACTTTTAATAATAATTCCACGAATATATTAAAATGTGATCCACACTGTAAAACTATCGTAAGGTCAGTTGTAGGCTTATTATATATACAAATATAAATTGTTGGAAACCAGACGATTTTATGGACTAATATTAGTCAGTATTAAAGATAATGTATCTGGAAAAATGGCGATTATTCTTCATGCAATGTCTCGTTATGAGATTGCAAATGCTTTATAATTAAATAATACATCTTTAAAAAAGTACATCAACCTGTACAAAACATGCATATATTAGTATAAACATAGAGATATTATATAATATCTCTATGGTATAAATTATTATACAGTATAAACAATAACATTTATTCAATATTAACAGTTTACATTGTTTATGTCAAGACACACAGAAGCCAAAGTGGCTTGTCTTTGCAGTCCCTAAGCATAAAACATAAACGGACGCATTACACTGAAAAAATGATATTTTGATAGACAGAAAAAGAAAAAAATACACGATGACACTAAAAAAAGAACAACAAAAACTGAAAATAACTGGATCGACTGTCCTTTGTTGAAACTGGGTAGAAACAAAAGGCCGTATAGATGAGTAGATTAAACAACCTGAGTTAAGAAAGGAAAGTCGGGAAACGTCGGGAAAATTCGATAAAAACTCGAAAAACGAGTCATGGTGAGATTTTACAATTAAGTAGCCTACTATAACGTCACGTTTATTTTGTTTTCTAAATATAATTTAATAATAACTGTCATCGTTACAATAGAAAAAATTACCATTATAATGAACGTTCTGTTGATATTGGCGTTTGTCCACCTACTTATTATTATAATTTAACCATAAGGCTATAAGTGTACTATATATAGTACCTGATGATGACCTATGGTCGAAAGTACTCGTACAATAAATATTTTATTTTGACGCAGAAACAAGAAATGTGTCTGTTTTATATTTATACATGATCCTGTCTATGCAGCGCCTATGCAGCACCTATAGTGTACTATATTATATATAATGTATTAAGTTTACTGTACTGTATTATTAAGTGTATTATATTTGATACTGCAAACCTCGTCCATTTAGCATTTGTTTATAACCAATATTTCCAAATAAATTTACATATAATTCATTATTTATTATCATTATTATTCTATATTCATTTATTATTCTATATTCATTATTATGTATATTATTTTACTATTCGTTCATATTTCGGTTGATCTATTTACAGCACTATTTTAAATAGTAAAAGTTAACCACAACGAATAACCAACAAGTTAGTAATAACCGACAAGTTAGTAATAACCGACAAGTTAGTAATACCGACAAGTTAGTAATAACCAACAAGATAGTAATAACCGACAAGTTAGTAATAACCGACAAGTTAGTAATAACCGACAAGTTAGTAATAACCGACAAGTTAGTAATAACCGACAAGTTAGTAATAACCGACAAGTTAGTAATAACCGACAAGTTAGTAATAACCGACAAGTTAGTAATAACCGACAAGTTAGTAATAACCGACAAGTTAGTAATAACCGACAAGTTAGTAATAACCGACAAGTTAGTAATAACCGACAAGTTAGAAATAACCGACAAGTTAGTAATAACCAACAAGTTAGTAATAACCAACAAGTTAGTTATAACCAACAAGTTAGTTATAACCAACAAGTTAGTTATAACCAACAAGTTAGTAATAACCAACAAGTTAGTAATAACCACCAAGTTAGTAATAACCACCAAGTTAGTAATAACCAACAAGTTAGTAATAACCAACAAGTTAGTAGGCCTAATAACCGACAAGTTAGTAAAATCGATAAGATAGTAATAACCAACAAGTTAGTAATAACCGACAAGTTAGTAAAATCGATAAGATAGTAATAACCGACAAGTTAGTAATAACCGACAAGTTAGTAATAACCGACAAGTTAGAAATAACCGACAAGTTAGTAATAACCAACAAGTTAGTAATAACCAACAAGTTAGTAATAACCAACAAGTTAGTTATAACCAACAAGTTAGTTATAACCAACAAGTTAGTAATAACCAACAAGTTAGTAATAACCACCAAGTTAGTAATAACCACCAAGTTAGTAATAACCAACAAGTTAGTAATAACCAACAAGTTAGTAGGCCTAATAACCGACAAGTTAGTAATATCGATAAGATAGTAATAACCAACAAGTTAGTAATAACCGACAAGTTAGTAAAATCGATAAGATAGTAATAACTATTATATAATTAATATTCACAATTATTATTCACAATATACAAATTAGCACACAAAGTAGTATACAGTATAAAATGTTTCACATTCCAACAAAAAGCAGTCTACACTCAAATTTCTCTGTATTAGGATATGTTCTCCAACTTTGATTTCTCAGTTTACTGCATCAGGTACAAAATTGGCATTGGGATACGTAGAAGTCTGAAACCAATAGAGTGAACATGAATGAAAGTGATTACATTATTAATAAAAGACAATTGATTGCTTGTATATCTGATAGTGTTATTTGTTAGTTTCCTGAAAAATTTGCCGGAGACTGGTGCTGCGGTGAATCCTCTTTACATGGAAATCAAAGAATGAATGCGTATTCATGTTTCCATCTTCCAAATCCCTCTCTACGCATGCGTATAAGCGACTCCTGCGGAACAATTTCGTAGTGAAAAATCAGCCTTGAAGGAACACAAGTAAAAGGAAACTATAGACTTACCTTTTTAGATGTAGTAGGCAACTTACACTCTTTTCTTCTTTTGTTTCTAATCTAAATATATCAATAGTATACGGTAATGATTATACATGTTTTGCCGGTTAGAACATGCGCAGTAATGGGTGGGTTTGTGTAGAGATCATCAGTTTCAACATGTTTTATATCGTGTGAAGTTTTGATGTATATCACGAAATAAAATCTTAAGAAAAAGTAAAATACTAATTATGATAACCCGAGACAGAACCACTATTTTGAGAGAAAAAAAAACTTACAATTAAAAATATGATAACAGCAGCAATGAGACCAACGGCCCCGGCAGTAACCCCAATAATAAGTTCCAAATTCGTATTGTTTTTCTTGATTGCTTCAGGTTCTGATATTACGGTCACGGTGTCAGGAATAACCATAATATCTTGTCCGTCAAATGTGAAAATATATTCGTTATCAAGCTAAAAGGTATCAAAATAATCAATAGTGAAATAAATAGATACGGTATTGATTACAGCTAATTTGCATAAAAAGTCAAACCAACCAATAAGGTATTACCTGTAATATAAACATTTGCATAAACAAGTTCAATCAACCAATAAAAACCAACCTGTTTCACGATGTCAGCAGCAACCTGTGTCACGTCTGTTTCCGCTAGTTCGTCACTGCTAACAAGTTTGAATTCAACGACTATACTACCGGGCGATAGCTACAAGATAACATATATATGAGACATCGGCATTAGCTTAAATTGAATCATGATAGCTAAAACTTTGTTTCAACTAATACGATCGAAGTACGAAGTTAAGGTACCTACCCGAAAATCTCTTAATGATGTTACTGGAAGAGATAGTTGCTTAGCCAAGTCCAGCCGTAAGCTCCTGAAAAATATAATTTAATGGTTATTTCATTTAATTAATGTCTCCGTATTTTTAATTGTATTTATTTCTTTCTATTTGATTTTTTATATTTAAGGTTTACTTACTGTTTGAATGTTTCGATATCATCTTCAATATTTGCAAAATTGTAATCAAGGTGAAATGTCAACTCAACTATTGTTCTAAAACGAATAAAAAATGATTACATTTTAATCGATTAATACGTTACATCTTAGTCTTAATTGAATTTTTGAATTCATACACACACAAATTTTGGACTAGCAGATGAGAAACCTGTTTATGATGACGACGTGGAATTGCTGTATAATTGTTAACCTTTTATTTTGTAATCTTTCCTTCTATTTGTTTGTTCTATATATTTTTAGTTTAGGCCTAAATTTGAATAGTTAATAGCTTAAAAATCATATACTTACATATCTAGTTTGATCAGCCGAAAATGAAATTTAAAAAAAACAAAGCATGTTATAAATATATATATATATATATAAACATATACTATAAAATCACAGAAAAACATAACACATTTAATACGGTATTAAATGCAGTTAACATGTGAACTGGAATGCGACTATATTACGACCACCATTTAAATTCAGGCTTCTTATTGTCAGTACTTGCTGTACCACTTTTATACAAGCCATGTTGCAGTTAAAATTTAAAAATATAATAAATGTATATTACCATTACAAGCTATTTCTGTACAACCCCAATCCCCTTCTTCGGTACAAAAACTATAGAAATAAATGTTTATGTACTCTAAGTAGGCTTAAAAACTTCTAAAACTTTACTGAATATACGGTATGTTAACCAGAAACCTTCTAAATATTGCCGTCATTCTGTTTCATCGATAGACGATTGTACCAAAAAGGTTATATTACTATTAGCATAATTCAAAATATAATAATATAATATTAACATAATTTACCAGGTGTTACAACCGTCTTCAGAATCTCGTTGATCACCTGCATAATATGTCTGACCTCGATCTATACACGTTGAACCTAGAAAACGACAGAATAGTGTCAGATGTTTATGGTTGAGCGACTCTTCCATGTTTCCATACACAATATGATAATATCTCAAATGGTTAGCCTAATATATTACTCACCACAACGTTTTTCTGTGCACTTCCATGCACCTTCTTTCCCACAAATACTAGAAAAAAACATTGCAGATAGTCGGTTTCATGATTTTAATTTAAAACATTAGCAGCGTTCAAAAGTTTATGAGCAAAAACTGCAATCATACACACAGCATGGTTGCCACTCTATCGAAAAGTAAATACGTACCATTTATTACATTCGTCATCAGAATCCAAAGTTTCTCCAATTGTATATGTGTGTCCATTTCGTTCACAGAAATCTTCTTCACAGAACTCTCCACGTTTAAAGGCTGGACATTCACAGAAGTAGCCAGCAGATATAGAGTGGCATTTGGAACCGTATCTGCACTTATTCTCTTTACAATAATCTAAGGAAGAGTATTATATACAGTACATTAACTTCATTTCATGTTTCGAAAAATGCAAATGTTAAGATCTAGCAAACTTTACCAAACTTTTGCAAACTTCGAGATTACCAGTTTGGAGAAGTTTGTAAATAATTCCTGTCTACACTATTCTAGTTGGTCAAGCTAAAGTGAACGACCTAACTTCTGAAACTTTTTGCAGTTTGTTGAAGTTTATCAACTGGCCTAAACTACAACAGTTTGCGGTTATCTAGTAGTAGTTTAGTTTTTAGTTTTTCCACCTCAAGAAAGAGTTTGCAAACAAAAATGTTGAAGAATTATGCTATTGTAGACTAAGCTAGGTTACCTGTACAGTCCGCAACTTCACCCGAACTCAATAGAAACTCTGCAGAACAAGATCCGCACTGAATAACTTGGCAGACGGCATCAGGATGCGCAGAACACGTGGCCGTCGCACACGGGTCTGATGCACACCGGTACACGGGCTCATTATTAGGGCACGCATTGCATTCTACACGATCACCAGAAGCCGGATCGACAAACTCATAATTGCATTTTCCACAGTAGGTTGCTTTACAGACTGCTTCTGTGTAACCAGGACATACGATACCCTGACAAGGGTCGTGTAAACATGGAACATAAGGAAGACCTGGCGAACATTGTTGCATCGTGTCCGGACACTCTCCTATTTTTGTTCCGTCGGAATCGTAAAGTTCTGCTATGCAACTTGTACACGTGTCCACACGGCATTCTGCTCCTCTGGGAATCGACGTACAAGCATTGCACGGGTCAATCGGACATGGCAGTGGGTTTGAGCACAAATTACACATTGCAAGCTCATTGTTGCCTATCACAAACACTGGTTTACATTTCGTATCGCATTTGTTGTCGTAGCAATACGCAGACGGATTGTTTATAGAACAAGTGGTGACGTCACACGAATTGATTACACATCTAACAGATACGCCGGCCAAGCACTCTGGGTAACAATCCACTAAACTTCCATCCTCATCATAGAATTCTGCATTACATCCTCCGCAGTAGTTTGACTTGCATCTAGCGTTGGGGTAAGCTTGACAGGTGGTCACGTGACAGGGATCGAACAAACAAGAAACGGGTTGATCTTCATCTGGACACGTTTCATTTACTATAAATATAAATTATCAGTTTTTAAATATCCACCATCTTAATAGACCCGAGATATACATAAATTATTAAGCTTTTAATTTGAAATAAGAGTGTGACATCTGCCTTACTTGATATTTCACAGAATCGTCCAGTGAAGTCTTCTGTACACGAACAATCTGGTAATCCTTTAAATGCAGAGCAACGGCCGCCGTTGAGACAAGGAGAGAAGAAACATGGATCTACGGAATAAAAAGTTCAGTAATGCACTACGTTACAAAGATCTTCAAGGAAGAAGGTCTTTTTCGAATATTCGGATTCATTCAACATTTGATATAGGCCCTACCTATAATGGTGTTTTCGCACTGAAATCCAGATGTTCCGGCGGGGCAACTGCATTCATATCCGTTTTCTATTGGTCGGCACCGGCCACCATTTTCACAAGGTTGACCAATGCAAGGTTCTGTATAAACGAAATAGCGTACTTTATCAACACAATCATATTTTAATAACGTGTTATTTTTGCAGATTTGTTACTACTAAATATTTACCGTATTCTTCACAGAATTCGCCACTAAAGTAACTTGGGCATTCGCACTTCCAATCATCTGTTGCGTCTATTATACAAGAGCCTTTGTTCAGACAACCAACTATTGAACAATTCTTTTGATCTTTTAAAATGAAGAATAAAACAATTCATTACAATCATGAAATAATTTTAATGAATAATTAAATGATATAGATAGATAACTTACTTTGTTCACACGAAGGGCCAGTGAATCCTTCTACGCATGCGCACGTCGTTACACCTGATACTTCAGTAAGATAGCACGTGCCGCCATTTTGACATCTATTAAAGCCACAAAGTTCATCTTGAAAATATATAAAAAGATAATAACATTGCCTTGAAGTCATGCTTTTGTTAATTAAACAGAAAAAGTACATCCGAATGCCAAAAGATCTGACTACACTATCAAACTAGTTTAACAAAAACAATTGTGATGTGCACAAATAATGGTAGTGAATTGCCCAAATATGGTAGTGATATGACATCATCATGTCCATATATGAGCGCATGACATTTTTAGCCACATAAACTTTGATAGTGTAGACAGAGCTTTCCTTACGTTTACAAAACTCTCAATAGCTCACCTTGTTCTTCGCAGAAATTCCCGCGGAATCCAACAGGACATTGGCAGAACCATAGATCTGGATAACTAAGTGATCCAGAGTCATCTGGTTTGATGCATTCTCCACCATTTAGACATTCCGTGATGGAACAATCCAAGTCTATCGGAACTTCTGCTTAAAACGAAAAACATATAATAGACTACCGAGTTCCAGCTACTCCGATATACGCAAACTTTAAGTTTCATTTTATTTTATTTATTTGTTTATAATTTTTTTTTAGAAATGAAAAAAGAGATGTCCGTACACAGTGGGCTAGGCCTACAAAATGTCCAAACATCACTTGCTTTCAATGAAGCTGATTCACACAGGGCAGTTATTTGATTCAGATACCTTAGAATTTGATTGAGATTTATCAGATGGAAACTGAACTTACCGCCAACTTCACAGTTGATCCCGGTGAATCCATCTTGACATTTACACGAGTAAAAAAGGTTAAAAGTATTAATACACGATCCACCATTTTGACAAGGTTCACTAAGACAGATATTTTCTGTTTATAAAAAAAGATTTGTTCCTTATTTTCGAAATATACACAAAAAATGAAATGGAAGAAGAACATCGGTATGTAATATAATAAGCATTGTAATATAAAATGAATCTTTTATTACGAACGTTGGTCACAAAATGGTCCGGTAAAGCCATCTACACACGAGCAGGTAGTCCATGTTTCGCTAATCTTATAGCACGTTCCACCATTTTGACATTTGTTGACGTCACAAAGATTACCTTTAAAATACAAAATCATGTGTAATTAATTGTGTTACACCGACATTTAAAATGAATTGTGTATAGCTATTTACAGTACTTTGATGAGACATAATTTCGATTTCTACACTAGGAAAACTTTACCAAAATGTTTGCAAACTAAAAAGGTTGTCAAGAAATGTTTAAAAAAGTTTGCTTAGTTTATATTTAGTTTAAAAGTTTAGAAAACAGGTTTACAGAGAAGTCTACACTGTGGTTTCCAAACTCTAACTGAATTTGGTAAAGTTTGTAAGAGTAGACTATGTTTGTGATAATATAACCAATCAGAAATGTGTATTGAAAAACGTCTAATTGGGATAATGTAGAGACGTTATGGGCAACCAATCAAAAATGTGTATTGGAAAACGTCTAATTGGGATAATGTAGAGACGTTATGGGCAACCAATCAGAAATGTGTATTGGAAAACGTCTAATTGGGATAATGTAGAGACGTTATGGGCAACCAATCAGAAATGTGTATTGGAAAACGTCTAATTGGGATAATGTAGAGACGTTATGGGCAACCAATCAAAAATGTGTATTGGAAAACGTCTTCGGTAGTACCTCGTTCTTCGCATAATTCGCCAGTGAATTCGGGTGTGCATTGACAATACAACGGTGAATTGAAAGTTGCTTCTATACATTCACCACCATTTTGACAAACAACATCTGAACAACTAGCTGGTCCTTCTAAAAGAAGAAGAAGAAGTTAATACATCTGATGCTAATAACAATAGTTTATTTTTGCTTAGGCCTATATATGCAAAGTCATAGACAACATATCTGTCTAAAAATAATCAATTAATACGTACCATCAATTTCACAATTAACACCACTAAAACCATCTTGACAACCGCATGAGTAAAAAATGTTAAACACTGGAGTGCAAGTCCCTCCATTTTGACAGGGTTCACTAAGGCAAATATCCACTGTTTTATAATAATATAAATTTGAATAATATAAATAAAGATAATAAAAAGTGAAGAAAAGTTTAATTCTTTTAATTTATATTTGTATATTTCTAATTCAAATCTGTGCATGGTCTTTAGCCATCTTTGCTGTCATTGTAATATGCGATTATATCTGATGTGAATTAAATTGGAAACAAAATTGGATAGCAATACTCACATTGATCACAAGAAGAACCACTATAGCCCCCTGTGCATGCGCAGGTTGTCACTGAAGTTTGACCATTCACCAAATAACACGTACCCCCATTTTGGCACCTGTTTACGTCACAAAGCTCAGCTTCAAAATAATAAGAAATGGATGAAGACAAAGGCCATAACCAGAAACACATGGATAATCTGCAATTTTATATTCTTAGGAAGATGAATTTATAGCAGTCATTATAATTACCTTGAATTTCACATAGATTTCCACTGGTTCCAGTAGAGCAGCGGCAGTACCATGAGGAACCGGGATCACCGACACTGTCTACTTCAATACATTCACCGCCATTTTGGCAAACAACAGTCGAACAATCAGAATTTTCTGAAAGAAAGTCATATTTTCATTATCATGCCCAATCACAATATTAAACTTATTATCATCATAATCGTTATAATCATCACTAAAAACACTTGATTGTTTCCACTTTCACAACTTTTACCGATTTCTTCCTCGCAGAATTCTCCGACATAAGATGGAGAGCATTGGCACTGCCATCCCTTGGCTGAGTCAACTTCTATGCATGTACCGTTATTCTCACAAATCACAGTCGAACAATTTTTATGAGCTAAAAAAAACATTTTTAATCAAGAGAATTATGAATTATTTCATAATAGAGTAATATAGACAATGGAATGGAAGTAGATATAACAGAAATTTTGCAAATGTATAACCATTTCTGTACTATGTATAAATATAAGAAAAATTACCGCTCCAACGGTTTGATATGAAGTTAATAAAATAATTGTATTGTCTGTTCGCCATTTCTCAATCTAAAAGCAAGAACTTACTGTTCATCTCACAATATTCTCCCATGAAATCATCTTGGCATTTGCATTCGTAATATGCATTTAAAATAGATATGCACGTTCCACCATTAAAACACGGTTGACTACGGCAGATATTTTCTGTTATTTAAATAAAAAACAATAATAAAAAGTTCTTTCCTTCATTTAAAATATCGATGTTTAATATCCTCGAGTAAACTTTTGAGTTGGTCGTCAGTTTGTCAATTTCAACAGAACAAAAATGTAATAAACTTACGTTGTTCACATGAAGGCCCTGTAAACCCATCTACGCATGCGCATGTCGTTATCGTGTCGAATACTTTATAACATGTTCCTCCATTTTGACATCTGTTCATGTTACAAAGTTCATCTTGAAAAAACAGTAATAATGATAAAATATATATTAAAAAAGTAATTACTGCTGATCTGCCGCACTATTTCTTTAAGATTAGTTTTCAATGATATGCAATAATTTACTAGCTATTTTACCTTGTATTTCACATATTTCTCCGCCAAATCCAGTGGGACATCGGCATGTCCATTGAGGCTCACTGCTGCTATAGTCGTAATCCGGTTCTACACAAACACCGCCATTTAAACAGATTGCCTCAGAACAGTTTGATGCTGTCGAAAATATGAATATTTCTATTACATCTATTACCTAGGTAGAGGCACGTGTGTACCGTCAATAAACCTTCTTCCATACTGTTTATTTATATCACATATGACACCACTTTATTCATAGTCTTCAATAATTACAAATTAAAGGGTTACACAAAAAAAGTTTGCTTACGTGGATCTTCACAGTTCGTTCCAGAGTACCCGCCAACGCAGGTACAATTGTAAACATACTCGTCAGCAACTTCAGAGCAAATCCCGCTATTTAAACAAGGATCATCGATACACAGGGAAGCTGTGATGTAAATTAGTATACATAATCATTTATGTATCATGTATCATACGGTATATAGAAATCTTGTTAAGACTGAAATACATGATTTAATTACCTGTCGTCATTAAGATAGTTGGATAAATTCACTGAATTCATCTCCTCTTACTTTCGACAGTCGTTAATGTCTTATTCAATCGTAAAGTCTAGTCTAGAAAACCTTACCGAATGTTTGTTTACAAAATCTAAGTTTTTTCCGAACTAAAGTTTGCTATTGTAGACTTTTCTGCAATCTGAGGAAGTTTGTATGTAAATTTTTGTTTAAGTGTGAACATTTGAATAACTATTCACTCTCCGATAGAACTTAATCTGAAGCACGAGTAAGAAAGTGGCGGTTGTCTTAGTTAATGTCAGTTACTACTTACGGCATTTAGGACAACATGCACCGTTCGACTGTATTGGGTCTGAGCAAGGCAGCTGTGGACAGATTGGTGCTCGACACAGAACGGATCCATTTAAACACTGACATCTTTGACAGCCAGACGAAAACATGTCGTTGTCCGCGTACCATTGGTTATTAAAGAAACAATAAGATGTTGAATTCGCTAAGAAAGCAACAATAAATGGATGACATTGACAGTGATAATGGTGCTGCTGATTACAACAGTGATTATTAAAATAGTAGTTTTTCTACATATTATACCTTCAATTGGTGTCATACATTCGCCGTTACAACCATCTCCGCAACATTTTTCGATTCCATTACAATCTATGTCATCGCGACACTTAGGCTTACAATCCAGATGCAAAGTTTCCGAAGACTTTATAGGACACGAACCTCCTTTTTTAACAGCTATAAAATTAATTAAGGATAAATGTACCGTCAAGTAATACTCATAACCTTTTCCACTTGTCTTCATCAAATGTAGCCTATACTAAATTACTTCGTTTACTCTTGGCTTGTTTATGCGAGTATTGCGTTCCATAGTTTGGCGTTTCATATTAAGTATAGCAAACAACTTACGACAAAGACGACTGCATTCTAAAATTCCTCTATTACATGTACTGAAAAATAGATTGAAAATAATATGTAATGTTTTTACTCTTTGATCTATTTCTAAAGGCTATAGCTATTGATTTTTCATTTTAAATAATATATCGCTACACTCTCATCCTACACACTCAGAACGAAATCGAGATTTCAGACACGTAGGCCTACAGTAATTGTGAATATATCTTACCACGAGTTGCAACGTTCGTGATACGAGTCTCCACGTTGTAAAATTCTTCCATCATGAGTACACGCTAAAGAGTCTTTATGAAAATGAAATAGATTAGCGTTAACATTTCAAAATGGAAGCACTCAGAAACTGAGTGAAGTACTTGGCAAACTATTTCTACAGAAGGCGCATGTTGATATGTCGGCCATGTTAAAAGAATAAACTTTTTCTTCTTTTTTTTGTGAATTTATTAATAAGCCGATTTTCTATAGGCATGTTCTGTAAGTATATACATATTTACAGAATGATAACTTAAAAATTGTAGTCGCATATACAAACAAACAAACAAACAAACAAACAAACAAACAAACAAACAAACAAACAAACAAACAAACGAAGTACTGTAACACCTTATGTACAGCACACCTTTTCGTACAACTCCCAAAAAAACTATCGTAATCTACCGGCGAGTGGAACATAGGTAAATTAGGTATCGCTAAAGCCTGATAGTATTCTGTCATTCTAGAGATGATTTAGATGTATTTAAAGTGAAATCTCACCATAATTAGGCAGAGTACACGTTTGATTGCAGCATTTTCGCTGCCCTGTACAATCTTGATCCACTGCGCAAGTTGTGTTGTTGAAGTCTTCTATTACAGTTGGACATTCTCCTGGTTTGTCACCTGTGTTAGATATGCAAATATTCAAATGTAAATAATCCTGTACAATATAGAAAAGAGAGGGCTGTTTTTTCATAAAATAACTGCAGGATACCAGTAGTTTGAGAAGTTTGTATTGAAGATAAAGCAATGGTTCTTACCACATACGCATTATATAGAAAAACATGTATTGAAAAAAATTTAATTTCGAATTGTAAAAAATAAACAAAAACTTGTCGTTATATTTACCACATTTGTCGGTGCATTCTAGTATACCATCATTACAAAGACTAAAAAAAACAAATACAGATAAAATAACCGAAAAAAAGTTGTTTGTGCTATCCATTATCTGCGATATTTTAGTATCGCGTATTATAGTATTAATCATATGACGAAATGTAATTGTTTTTGTGTGTGTACTTCGAGATTCTTAAATGCAAACATAATTCTATTTAAAGAATTTGCTAAATTGACCCACTACAAATGATATTAGACGAAGATCTTACTTACCAACTTAAACATTCAAAGTCAACTAACTCAGTGTCTCTGTAAACTGTACCATTAACAACACAACCTTTTCCATCTGTTAAACAATTAGAATAATTATCAAACTAGTTTGACAAAAAAAAGTGTGATGTGCCCAAATATGGTAGTGATATGACATCATCGTGTCCATATATGGGCACATCACTCTTTGTGTCACATAATCTTTAATAGTGGTGACAGAGCTGAAGACTATAGGTTATAAATGAAGGCGGAAAGTTTAAGTTTTGTCGTACAATTGTTTTGAAATTTAAGTGATATTTGTGTGTCACAAAACATATGGGACTGTCATATTAAGGTGTTTGAAAGGAAACTAGAAAGTAGATTAATGAAAGGAAATGTGAGTTTACTAACTAATTCCGGTATAGTACCTTTATTTTATATATATGGGTTAATCACCGACTACTTATCGATTAATAAGCTGCTGTGTTTAGTTACTAGGAAAACGGAAATACTGGGATTTAGCTATCTATCCGTGGTCCCCTTTTAGAAAAGAACAAAATAATACTTTAATATTTACCTGTTATTTCGCAATAGTCGCCTCTAAACCCAGGTAAACATCGGCAGACGGCAATTACTGACATTATGTCCAAGCATGTCCCGCCATTTTTACACGGGGACAATTTACATGTTCCCGATTCCTCTGTAGTGAACATTTTAAAAAAGAAATAATAATCGAGAAATAGCATCATTAATTAAGTCTGTCTATTGATCATAAAATCATTCAGGTCAAACTGTTATATATATTGTTACATCTGTAAATACCTGGTTGCGGATCCGCACACGATAACCCGCAGCCGTTGAAGCAGCACTTTTGAATCCCATCGCAACTTGAATCATCATGACATGTATTCTCACAGCTCCCAATTGATGTGAAGCTACTTCCGGGACAGAACCCTTCTTTTGGTTCAGGCCCTGTAATAGTGTGAAACGAAATGTATATTGTCTGCACTGCAGTATATGTACATTATCAAACAAATGTGATGTGCCCATATATGGACATGATGACGTCATATCACTACCATATTTGGGCACATCATACATATACATTTTTTGATAGTGTAGACAGATCTTATAACACTTCGATGCCTTTTGTTGTTTGTTTTTCTCCATATTAAGCAGTATGCCCAAAGACCAGGCCTATTTAAGCCGAGCAAACTAGAAAAAAGAGTTAACTTACAGCAAGTTGGACAGCAGTCACCGGGCACAACCACCTCGGTATCACATGATAAAGATGGACATCCTGAGAATGGTTCACACGACACTGTACCATTTACACATTCGCAATCCCCATTACAATACACGTCAACTACCAATTCTCCGTCTAAACACGATCCTATTTTAAAAGACAATGAAGTTGCACATTATAACGAAAAAAACCACATGAATGTTCATATCGCTTCCTGTATGAATACATTATTAGACGCAAAATATCAACTATTTTTTCTGCTGAGTTGATGGTCACTAAACTACTCTTGTAGTAACGTTTTTACTTTTGTTTCTCTATTTTTTTTCGTTGTTGGTTTGTCGTTGTTGGTTTGTCATTGTAGATTTTTTTTTTGACTGAAATACTGCATTGTCTATAAATCGTGTATTACAAAGCAAACCACTCACGAAGAACCGAGTTAATATAATGTAATGTACAACTATATGTTCATATCTGGTTCTTAATTTACTTATAGTGTGTTAACGTTTAAAAAAATTAATATTTTACCCTGAAGTTCACAACTTGGTCCAGTGTAGCCTGTTTTGCAAAGGCATTCGTAAGTGTCGTCATACCGCACACAAACACCATCGTTAGTGCAAGGTGATGACAAACAAGGATCTGCAGGATTATAAGATCAAAGGCCATTGTTATATATAATTTGTCTATCTTTGTCTATCTATATATATTGCTTTTATTGCTAGTGTTTTTTATTGTAACTTAAAGCTTGAAATATAATAAATTACCTGAGCAAGGCTGCTGGGTACAGATCCAACCTTCCTCTTGGCAAATACTACAAACAAAATACGTAATTATTATCTACGATTACAAAAAAAACCCCACAAAAAACGACAAAAGGGATGTAAAATAGGAAAGCAAATACTATATAAAAAACCAGTTACTTTACCACAATAAAAAGCCATAACTTACTCAATTTACAATTATTATTACTGCTACTATTTAACTTTATATTAAATGGTCAAACTTATAGTTAAGATATTCTGCATGGCTCTCCACAACCACAATAGATAAAACTTTTAGCTACTTAATATCATACATACATACAAGGAGTGGAGTTGTGGCTTGGTGGTTATGATGCTTGACTATCACTCAAGGGTCCTGGGTTCAAGTCCCATCCTTTCTAAGGACAAATTTACAACTCCACTCCACTTTGAGGGTATTTAATGATCATCAATTGCTGGATGGATCACCCTCATTAAATATGGTGTTTAAAAAAAATACTCCATTGTTTTAAATTACTGTATATTATTATTTTTTGTGTGGACATAAGTTGAAATTACCATCACTCACCAGGTGTTACAGTCTTGCTGTATTTCATATCCTATTCTGTATTCTTTTTCGTTTCCATCATAACAATTAAAAGATAGACCATCTAAATACGTAAGATGATAATGACGACGAAGATAATAATGATGAGTAACGATGGTGACGAAAATAATATTGAATATTACAATGATGATTGTGACGAAAATTATGTTGTTGATATAATCTGAATACAGATATGGCTATTTATTATTATTAAATCCAAAGGCAAATTACTGAAAAATGACAATGCTTTGAGTATCACTGGCTGGATCTCAATGGAGATACAAAATAAAATAAGCACTGAAAAATGACAATGATGCGGGTATCAGTGGCTGGATCTTAATGGAGATACAAAATAAAATAAGCAAAAAGCTAAATCAAATATTCTATGAATATAACTTCCGAAATAAAGGTAAAACGAAAATAACTTTTTTAATCAACTTTTTGACATAAGACAATTAATTCTATTGCCAAAACTTTCTTTCAATGTATTGACTGCGATGAATTTAGGTTGAGTTTCTAAATGTTTTTAATGTTTTTTTATGAATAAAGATGCCTTGATATATGGCGATAATGATGATAATATTGCGGACATACAAGTAGGTCGCTGACAATAAAAATAAATGATGAGATGGAATTATAATCGTTGCCTACGTCATGCATGACACCAGCTATTCATTTACTGATCCGGGTTTATCCGTAATGGTATTGGCAATACTTATTACTTTGTATTAATAGGCCTAATTAATGCATTTCATGATTATCGTTCATCGTTATATACAGTAAATACGCTTTTGGAATTTAGGAAGTATAAGTAATGGTAAAAATATATAGCAATGATAATAAGGTCAACTGACATATATGCATATCAAATATAAAAGCATCGTGCCATGCGTGTTAAGTCAAACAATTTATATTTTTAACGGAAGTATGAAATTGGCTATACCAGGAAAGAGTGAAAGTATCACTCTTCCCAGGTTATATTTTCACAATGAACCGTTAAATACTTACATTTAAACAGTCCTACTATATGCAGTGTGAAAAGTAACCTCGTAACAATACTCATCTTTCTGTAAACAAAATGCAAATTAAAGTTTTAAAAATATATACATATTCCTATTACTATTTTTATAAGCATTTGAAAATACTTTCCTTCTTGCACGTGAACAGGGAACCAGATATATTCGTCGTCTGTTGGGCCTTCATTTAGATTTAATAATGTTTTCCAATGAACAGTGGAGATTTGTGTTTAATAAATTGAAGAATGTAGGCCTTTGGATACCATTACAGTGAAATCTGTACAAGCTACTACAGGCCTCAGATCATGGTTTCTCAGAGTATAATACAATACACTTGGAACATTAGGCCTAACCTGACGAGTGTAATCTCTTTCATCTTTTTTATTTCAAAGAGTGGTGTTACTTCCATAACCGAGGGTATATAAGGGCTAGCACATAATAAATACTACAGTACGATATATCGTATTAAATGCCTATAGTACCGTGTGGGCTAGTCTGGGCTCCAGACGGAGTTTTGTAAAAATATAAATATTTTTGCACATATGGCGTTTCATACGTGTATTACTTGAGTTTGGTCGAAATAAAAACAAATAAATAAAAAAAAAAGACAATAAATACAGACTTGGGGCAAGTCTACGTGTGGGCCTATCGGACGAACATTACCGCGCTCTGTCCCCACGAAGTAGGCTACAGGCGAAAGTATTACCCATGACAATTTATAGTAGGCCTACATAACCATAACAATAAATGTCTTACCTTCTGTGTCCCGTGTGTAAGAATGATCAAATTCGTATCTTTACCACCAAGACCTTGAATCTTGATACTAGTTCAAGTGTTTCAGGTATTAACACGCTTACGAATTGCGGTTTATATTAGATTATTACTCGAAAACTGGTATAATTAATGCTAATAACCTATCGCACAAAATTCAGTAACTCGTATACGAATTAAGATTGTAGTAAAAGTGTAATATACTCCTTAAGAACTTTAGTTATAGCTTGCCGATGCATTCAGACAAAAATTATTTTTTGTTTACGTACACCCCAACCGTAGCTTATATTACTCCTGTACTTCATTTTCTAAGAAATATGAGTGTAAAGAATTGAAAAAGACCGGAACACGTCTCAAATGATGCCTTTTTTATCGATTTAATGACGTCACACCATGCAGTATAAAGTGTATGTTGGAAAACGAAACAGTTACCGACGTATGTAGCCTATAATTTTATATCATTTACCGAATCTTGAATATGTTTTAATGTTGTCACGTTTAAGGAAAAACAGTGAGTTGTGTTTTCAGCGGGTGTGGTGGGTTCATCCGACCGTAAAAACGAAAACAATGACACAACTTAACATTTCAAAAAAACAAATTAATTAGTGTCATATCCGGGTAGGCCTATTTGTTTTCTCCATGAATAAACACAGGACTATAACTTACCACAATACCAATATACAGCATGGTCTCGCTCAACACTCATCCCAGAAATAAAAACAGGTTTTCCCAAACCTTTATATGTATTTTCTACTTGTTAATTACGAACGCATAATAGACATGTGACTGAACCACCGGTTGCTATGCAGCTGCAATGGAATTAAATTCTAAAAATCATTGTCGGATTATGTAGGATTAACACAAGTCCTGTTACCATACTGGTACAGTACAATATAGGAATTCCATTTATTTTCCCTAAATGGTTGTTTATGAGATAAATGAGGGGGCGATCATGAAGGAAAACAATATTACCTAACAGCATTACTATATACTAAGTACAAAGGTAAACTTAATAAAACAAATAAATAAAATTATAAAATGTTATATTTACAGTATCCCATTAATAAATATTTCGTTTTGAATGTTTCTTATGATTGGAAATAAACACACACAAAAAAAGAGTTTTAGTTTTTCAGTTTTAAAAAGATTTTTAATAAATACTAATAAAGTAACATAAAGTATCATACATTTTGCCATTCTTGTCGTTGTTATCATTACTATTAAATATCACATTTCTCGTCTTCGTTGTTGGTTGGAGTAAATACTCAATTGGAAAATTCCAAATATTATCATTCATTTGTAAAAAAAAAAGTATACAAGCGTCAACAACTCAGTTGCAGTACATACAAAATCTTATTCATCGACACATTAGGCCTATGTGTGACAAACGGTTACCACTTCGGAACGCCCATCAAAGTATTGTTGAAACCACCAGAAAAAATATAATGATGAATTTTTAAATTTGTATAAGTAAGAAAGTTACGTGTTATTTCACTTTTATTTATCCTCAACCTCTTCCTCTTCCTCAAATTGTAGGCCTACATTGGTGTTTTCGGCTGTAAATTCGTGGACGATGGGCTCCGGTTTCGTCTTGCGTCGTTTTACCAACTGTAATGAAGAAATTCGAGACACATTGAAAACATAATTATAATTCGTGTTTTACAATCAAATCACAGAATTTGATGATTCAAGACAGTGCCAAACGTGTAAATTATATTTAATTTTTTTTAATAAAGTTAAAAAACACTTACAAGATACCAAATTGCAAATGTAAAAATCGCAATAGCAACAAGCGATGCCAATACCATTATTGTAACACTGTGGATCATGTCGTGCCAGTTCTCTTTCCAGTCTTTGGTGACAGTCAGAGAACCTGAAACGGATATCATTTGATCGTCTTTGAAGAAGAACTCATACCGGCCTTCATCCATCTGTAATGCAAAGTGAGAATACTTGATTTAGGTGTCTTTTTCAACATTTGTTGTAAAGGTATATTACAACTTTTCAGGCTCAGCTAAAGCTCTGTCTACACTATAAAACTTTATGTGACAACAAAATGTGATGTGCCCATATTTGGACATATCACTACCATATATGGGTACATGACAGTGATAGTGTAGACAGAGCTTAAGTCAAGCTAGTTACGTCCTCTTGATTTCTTTCTATGGTTGAAAATAAAAATTCTTTTGCGTCATTGATAGTGGAGGAAACTCAAAATTTTCTTTATTGAAGTAATAACATCTAATCTAAAAATAATATAAATACGTACGGTACCTCTTTTATCATCGCTTCTTTAGCTTTGGTATCATCTTCATTGAAATAATCAAAACGTAATAAAAAAGATATGGTCAGGATCGAGTCTTGATGAACTTCAACCTAAATACAAAATAAAAATGGATATCTTAATAATCTTAAAATAGAACTTTCTGTATAAAGCTCGCTATGATTTATTTTGGGATGTTGGATTGCATAAAGGTTTGTTAAAAAGCAAGATATGCCGATTAACTGATTTCAGAACGTTTCTTCCTCTTCTGCATAAAGTATATGTTTTTGAGTTTGGTTTTCCTAAATAAGCAAGAATTAAACATTCTATTGCCCTTACCCTTAGTTCATTAATCTCGGTTTCACTTGAAAATCTGTATTTCGTTTTAATATCATCTGATAGTGATCTGAAATTTAAAAACCAAAGATAAAGGAAATTCAACTTTATTAAATAGAAGAAACAAACATGGCTTGATAGAGAAGTTGTATACTGCACATTTTTAACATATTTTAAACATTGTATTAACACTTCTGGTTGGAAGCAACACTTGAACTGTGTAAAAGGTAAAATATAAACAGAAATATTACCGTACGTTTTAAACTCTCCGTCGTCTGTAACCAATCCACTTGGATCGTCTGTATACGAATTTAAACGAAATTCTAACTCAGTGTCGACGAAAGTTCTCCCTCTGCAAGAAACATTATTAAGAAAAACAACATTGTTTTTTTTTATATGAATAGCAAAATCTAAATTAGTCTAAAAATATAGGTAATTAATAGATCACATATTAACATAAAGCTCTGTCTACTGTACACTATCAGACTAGTTGACAAAAGAGTGCCCAAATATGGTAGTGATATGCTCAAATATGGTAGTGACATGACATGCATGTCCATATATGGGCACATTATATGTTGTTGTCACAAAGTTTGATTATGTAGACAGAACTTAAGACATTGTCAAATACATTTTAAATATAGATTACTGTATAAATATTCAAACGAACTTACGAATTTGCTGTTGTGAGAAGGACAATCAGGTTGACATGAAAAAGAAACAAGGAAGTTCGATTAACGACAAGTTATGATTAGTAAATAAAATATTGTATAGCCTTTGTATTAAACGTGTGTGATTTTATTCAATCAAGTTTAGGCCCACAAAGCTTTTATTAGACAAAACGACAGTCATAATAGGAAATACCTTTTCAACAATATTCTGCTACAAAAATAAATCAGAAATAAGTAATTATTGTAAATATATATTTTTTGACTATATTATTAAACATATGAATTATTATTAAGGTTTTTTATATAATTATCTCTACGTCTTAAAGATAAAAAAACAATAGTGAGACATTTAATGAATAGGCAAACTGCCTGTTCTGTTCTGATGATGATGAAAATAGTTTTTAGAAACATGTCACATTTTAAGGCAGTTTGCCTATTCATTACATGCCTCACTATTGTTATTCTAACTCGAAAGTTCGGTGGAATCATTCATGATTTACCTTAAAGATAAATAATTAGAATTGGAAACAATCGTATTCTATCATAGGCCTATGTAAACGCGTTGTCATGTCACCATTGTAATGGCCACACCTCTGACCCTCACCTGTACCCCTCCCAATTGAGGCCTAGGCCTAAGTGTATACAAAACATAAAAGTACATACCACCTGTTGTGGAGCCAAGGCAAAGAGAGAACAACATAGATAATAACATTCCTCTGCAACCCATCATTTTCGACCGTTTACTACTTCCATGCAAAATGTGAAGGGAAGACTATCAAAAACCACCTACTGTATTATCATTTTTGATAGTATTGCCTTGACAAAGAAGAGCTGAAGGTGTGCATGAGTGGATAACCTAAATTAAGCTTAAAATATTTCACTGAATTTTAAGAATAGTGTTTTTTGTGACGCTAATTCTTTTGTTTACATACGTCAGTGACCTATGTGTACTGTACTAATCCTCACCTCTTACTCAGTCATGATCTTAGTACACATCATCATGGACCTGTGGCCGTATTCACCATTCACACTTAGGCTGAGGGAAACACTTACAATTAAAAGTGAATATAAATTAAGGGAAATACTTGTATTTATCTTTCAAATATCTATTGTTAAATACGGCCACTGGTACATAATATACACACCAATGGAAATAAGCTCTTATTATTCGGGCTATCCTGGGAAATCTTGTATGAATTCTTTTTTAAAATGTCAGTAATATAGTTTTTTTATAGAGGAAATTTCCTCCATTGTTTTTTTAAATGATGTTTTTGAGGAAAATGGTTCCTCTATAAGTACCTCAAAATTAGGACATTTTCGTTTCCAATTATAATAAATGGTCATACAGTCAGCAAGTCTACGTTTTTTCATTTAATTCTGAAAATGCCAAACCAAATAATTATTTTATAAAATATGTTTTATTAAAATTTATTTAGCACTAAACGGCCAATAAAAATCTACAATGCTGATTCATCTCCATATTCTATGTTTTGATAACAAAAAAGCAACGAGACAACAAACCTCTTTTTGTTTTGAATATTTTTAAAAACTAGATATCTTTGTAGAACTTTGTTAACTTATGATACAGGGGCGCGACCAGCAGTACGGTTGTCTCAGGACACACCCATTTATTAATTACTAGATTTATTATATAAAATTTAACTTTAAAAAACCCATACGACCAAATGACCCACTTGATTGGCTAGATTCGTAACTGATATTTCATAACTGAACAGGGAGTCGGTGTGTACCATGATAACCTTTCATGATACACCATTGACTTCCTTCACCCACATCTTCTCTACCATTACACAAACAATTACATTAAATCAATATCTAGAATATCTTATAACTTAATAACTTGTTTATGCAATATAATATAATATTTATACAGTATTAACAGTCAAGGTATCCTCGCAGATGTTTAAAATATTTCATATTTTAAAATTAAATTCGAATAATGTTTTCCTTTACAGTAAGTTAATTACCATTAAAATTATCTACAAATATATAAATAAACAAATTTATAATATGCATCATCATGTACTTATTGCTATTTGTAATTGTCACTACGTCATACTGAAGGTTTGGTAGGCTAACTACGCCCATCAAATACGCATGCGCGTGTATTTATAAATAAATGAGTAAATAAAAGCTATATAATTTCGTTTTACAGATATGTTACAATTGACACTTAAAATTGAAAAGTGCTACTTAGCGTCGAAGGCTAGTGTATGCCGTGTTCATACAGTTCCGTTGCGTTTCATTTTGGCTTCAACAATAACAAACAAGTTCACATTATTTTTTAATCATAGGCCTACTATTGTATTTTGATCCGAAAGCTCTTGTATTTCCCGATTTCTTAATGTTCTTAATACTAAACTACTTCTCTTACCGTGCCAGCAATACTCCGTCTCTCTGCTCTTCATGGCATTTTTTACAACAAATAAAATCCGCCGTGTGCTTACAAATTCCATTAGATTAGTGTCCACATGTATTTAAATAGTACGACGTCAAAGAAAACAAAGAAAATGGTGCAAAGAACCAAAAGGTTTTTTTTATATATCAATCCGCAATGTGAATCCTTCCATGCATGACGACATGTTTGCGCGTTTCTTTTACGTGACGTTATATGTTCAATCATGGGCCTACTAACAGGACTGAACCCACATACAGTTGATAAATATACGTTTATTTTCTTTACTAAACTCCATTATGTTGTATTTTGTGTATTTTGCATGCGCCGTATGAGAAAACTTCATTCATTAAAGATTTAATTTTAATATTGCTGAGCCTCAACTCTCGCATTTGCCGAAAAAGTAATCAGTAGTTTTTCTCGCCACGGGTGCACTACTTTTTTTTTAGCTGTATTATAAAAACTCATCTGAAAATTTTGGTGGCACCGAATACTCGGAATACACGAGTTTGGCAAACATCGAGTTCTCTTCTTTCTCAAAACCTTTGTTTTCTGTTCCACCGTTAGCTTGAGATGTTTCCTGCTGAAATAGAAGGTAAATGGTAATGATAACACGTATCATTCGATGACTATGGACTGGGTCGATGATTGACATCAAATTGACTCCAAACTGGAGAAGACTATCTTGTCTTCTTTCACATTGTCAATTACCATCGACGTCGTTTTCATCGACGATATCGTTATTATCATCAATTTAGTCATCGTCATCATTATCATCATCATATCATCAACTTCACCGCACACCACAATCATCATAATTTCAAAAATCTATTTATTTCATTATTCTATGAATATTGTAGGAACAATAGTTTAAGAAATCATGACAGTTGTAATGGTATGATTAAACCATACCGGTAGTTAATGTACTTCCACAATCCAACCTACATCAGCGTTGGTGCAAATTGATATTTTAGGATATTGTAGGTTGTTTTTGTGGAAGTTTATATTGTTAATTCCTGGTGAAATGTTTTGTTTTTTTGTTTGTATGATTTGTATAGGGATGTACTATCCGAAATAAAAGAAATAAATAAATACATTTGTTATTGTTTTCATTGTCGTCTTAGTTTTTATGGTCTCACATACACAGAATAATTTAATCATATCCAAAAAAACAATAATAGCTCACATTTATTCCCTCCATTTCTATATTATCCTTTTTTTCTGGTAGTCCACCATTCGATTGCGCATGCCCATTCATTTCGACAGTGGTTGTGAGATTATTTTCTGCCTCTTCTGACGTCATTTCCGGTGAGTAAAGGCTACCAGACGTAATAACCCTACTCGTGCGCGGGGTTTCGTTTAAAATGTATCGTCCTTCAGTGGCCGGTCGTCGTTTTCCCCATCGACACTAAAAATTAAGATGTTAAACATTTAAGTATAACTGCATCCTGGATTTGAAAGTGAGCCTATACTGGATCTAAAGCTCTGTCTACACTATCAAACTTTATGTGACCACATTGTGATGTACCCATATATGGACATAATGTTGTCATATCACTACCATATTTGGGTATATCACTACCATGGGAAAATCACACTAGTTCGGACAGAGCTTTATAGCAAACTGATCTATTAAAACAAATTCTCCTTCCATGTTTTGTACTGCGACAGTACTGTATTTGCACTTACTGTATAATAAACGGCTATGGCAAATATTGATATACTGACAATGGCAACTATGCAGGCGTAGAGTATTTGATGACCTATTTCGTACCACGTTTCTTTCCAAGATTCTTTCGTAATAAGGCTTTTAGTATCACTTTTGAAAACGATGGTATTATACGAGAACACGTACTCGCCAAGACCAATCTAAAAAAAACATATTTAAACATCATTTGTCATATTTAAATGCTTAATTTATTTGTTTAAAAACGTACGCGCGAGTAATGTTCGAGTCACCCCCACATAGGCTACAGGCTATACCTGTGACGTTTAAATCAATGCAGGGACTTTCTATCCATAGTTCTTAGAGTGCTCGAACAAAAAATAACCATAAGTCGCAGCTATTTAGTAAACACCCGTCCTCTCTTTTATTATACAGTAATATTATTATTATATAGGCCTAATATGCCATTACTGCAATGAGACAACCCAACAGCAAAAAAAACTAAATCATTTGCGAGAGTCATCGTCTGCTACCATACATTTGTGTTTCTAAAGCCTTGGTCTACACTATCAAACTTTATGTGACAAAACATGTGATGTGCCCATATATGGACATGATGATGTCATATCACTACCACATTTGGGAATATCACTACTATGTTTGGGCACATCATACTTTTTTTTGTCAAACTAGTTTGATAGTGTAGACAGAGCTTTAACTTGCACACCTTTATTGATCTTCTCTACTTTGTTTATAGCAATAAATATTAGGCCTACATAACATATGCGACTTATTTTTTAATATTTCGTCATTCTGCTAATTGTCAGACTATACCCTTGCCCTTCTATTTGCAACACTGATGTTTTCATATATTTCACGGAATTATGGTATCTTTGATGGTAACATCACATGGAATCAAAATGTGTGAATTGTAGCCATAATCAATGTATAAATTGTCTGCTTGGCATTGTGGACACTAAAGTCCCTTTGAATCGAAAATCGATTTTTATCACGCGTTTACCTGTAGAGATTTTCTAATGTGGGAAATAATTATAATTGTTAAATAAGTTAAATATATACAGTACCGCAATGTAGACTGTGTTAATACTGTCTGGTATTTTAGAGTGGCACATTAGCTTAGTGCCTATTAAGCCCAGGTTCAACTCCGAAAATATTGAATGGGTAAAATACTTACTACTAATTCCATATTATCTCGAACAGCTAACGAGTACGTCTCTTCTATATTCGTTACTAGTTTGTAAGATGTTTGAATCGTTTCCCATCTTGAGTCGGGCGAAACCTGAAGAAAAGCAAAATATATTATGATTATGTTGGTGTTGTTTCATGATTCGTTTCGTTTCGTTTATTTATTTTTTCCACTCACTTATATATATATATATATATCATTTACATTTACATAACATAACATATATTAAATGTGGGTGGATGGAAGTCACAGTAAGTTCACTGAACTTTAAGTCGTGACTCCCGTATGCCTAAGTATACTAACATTGCTACAGAGTAGACTAAAATATAAATATATAATAGTGAAAGTACATAAAATGATAGTGATGATATGGTAATGTTGATTAATTACAATGATGGTGAGTTAGTGTTGGTGACGATGTGGTCAGCTCTGATGGCTGTACTGACCAATGCTTTGTACATGGATGTTGGTCATTATGGTGGTGATTAGTGTCGATGTGGTCAGCTCTGATGACTGTACTCACCAATGCCTTGTACATGGATGCTGGTCATTATGGTGGTAATTAGTGTCGATGTGGTCAGCTCAGATGGTAGTACTGACCAATGCCTTGTACAAGGATGTTGGTCATTATGGTGGTGATTAGTGTCGATGTGGTCAGCTCTGATGACTGTACTGACCAATGCTTTGTACGTGGATGTTGGTCATTATGGTGGTGATTAGTGTCGATGTGGTCAGCTCTGATGACTGTACTGACCAATGCCTTGTACATGGATGCTGGTCATTATGGTGGTGATTAGTGTCGATGTGGTCAGCTCTGATGGTTGTACTGACCAATGCTTTGTACGTGGATGTTGGTCATTATGGTGGTGATTAGTGTCGATGACGATGTGGTCAGCTCTGATGGCTGTACTGATCAATGCTTTGTACATTGATGTTGGTCATTATGGTGGTGATTAGTGTCGATGTGGTCAGCTCTGATGGATGTACTGACCAATGCTTTGTACGTGGATGTTGGTCATTATGGTGGTGATTAGTGTCGATGACGATGTGGTCAGCTCAGATGGTAGTACTGACCAATGCCTTGTACATGGATGTTGGTCATTATGGTGGTGATTAGTGTCGATGTGGTCAGCTCTGATGGCTGTACTGACCAACGCCTTGTGCATGGATGTTGGTCATTATTGTGGTGATTAGTGTCGATGTGGTCAGCTCTGATGGCTGTACTGACCAATGCCTTGTACATAGATGTTGGTCATTATGGTGGTGATTAGTGTCGATGTGGTCAGCTCTGATGGTTGTACTGACCATTGCTTAATTCTTTGGACATGTTGTTGTTATGATGGTGGTGATAATGGTAACACACACTTACTTTAGTGTCCTCTATAGTTGCGTTGAACGTTTTCATTATATGTGAAATAACAGACCTGAACGATAACATACATTGTTATTACAATTTTTAAAAATGGCGTCTAACAATTGGTAGTACATTCTAGGAACATTTAGGAACATTATCTCAGTATCATCTCTCACCAAAAAATGTAATAACTATGATACATACGTTGCTGGTCTCTCTCAGGGTTGTAATTGTATTTAACTACTGTGGAGTATCTTGCTCGTCAGGGTAGGGCAAAACATCTAACCAATTACTCAAGTCCCACCCGAGAATTACTCACAAACTTACTTAGTATAAAGTAAAAATTACGTCAGAGTAGGGCAAAATATTTGACCAATTGGTCTCACTCACGCAAAGGCAATATGTCAACTTCAGTCAATGACGGACTGAAGTTCTCAATCGAGAACGGCTAACCAAACAAGAACGGATACGAACAACCTTCCACTTAGCCTACAGGACGGGGATTCTTATCACTCAACTAATGCTATAACCGCCAGACACAGTCATGTATCTATAGGCGGCAGACGTACTGTAACATACTAAGTAGGCCTAAAACAATGAGTATGGCACTTACGATCGAAACCCTGCCTCATCATCCACCATGGTTGGTTCTGCTGTAACGTACACTTGGTTCAAATTAAATTCAAACGTCGTTCTTACATTCTTGTAACTATAGAAATGATACAACAATTATTCTTTGCCAAATTTGTATATTGTATATATGAATTATTTGTTATAACTTTTAAATATTGTCTGTACTTTACTATTGTTTTAAATATTGTATTTTAAACTGCAGTGTATTAACAATGATGTTCTGGTTTTTATTTCTATATGAATTAGCCCAATAAAATATGAATTGAATTATCAAAAATTCATCATTTTATATCAACCATTGACCATCCCCCTCCCCTTTATTTGTAATTCCACTTCCCCAACAAAAATGAAGTCGTTACTTTGGTGACGTAATTTTTAATTAAGCTAACAAAATCAACTTTGACACTGAAAATTTTTTTGAAAATTTTTTAATTTAAAAAAAAACAAAACTTTAATATTTGTTCTATTGTTGTTGACCATTCATTTATATACTTGTACAATTATTCAAAATTCCCTACATTCACTTACTCTGTTTGTGCCGTTGCTGCAGTATATGAAATAAAAACAAAATAACATTTATTATCATGCATATTTTGAGAGAATATAGTCTATATTTATTACATCAACTGACTATATTGTTTGACAGTTTAATAGCCTAGACATCGTGTGTTAAAAAAGAGAAAATGACTAAGCAAAATAATAAATATATTCATTAAAAACATATTGACGTATTATTTATAGTTACGATAGATTCATTGCTATTGTGTGGACGTCGTATTCACGTCGAATTCTGATAGCTGCCTTTATTCATAATAATGCCTGTCGTGTTAGCAAAATAATCAAGTTCTTTATTCTATTATTACCAACTGGTACCGAACTAACCCACATTCTTTGTGGTTTTTTATTTAAAATTTTGCTTTTAATGGACTCATCAACCGTATGAGAAATAATAAAAGGTCGGAATACCGAAAAGAATTCGTTATACTAGACATCATTGTGTAGAGGAATATTTTATTTTTTTATGACGCATATCCGTAGAACATTTAGACAATACTAATTGATTAGTCAATAAGGGAATACATACATTATAAAACCAAAATTGTATTCTAATTCGAATATTAACTGCATACGTTTAGGGAATACAAATGCTACAATAAGAAACAGTAATGAATAACCTAACATTATAATGATGTTGCATTTTGTAATTGACTCAATTACTCTTACCAGAGAATATAAGATACTGTAATATACTTCTTAAGCTAACTTATTTTACTCGTTAAATAGAAACATTCCTCTACCCACAGAGATACATGAATTCAGCAGAAGAACAACTACTAGGGGATACCTTCGAGGCCAAACATGTCTTAACATGGTGTTCCTTTAATAAGGGTTGCCCATAATTTTAATATATTACCCTGGTGTCCTGAATTATAGGGCTGTCTCTTGAAGGTGTGTCCCAAAAGGATCGGTTCTACACTGTTACTGTATACACTAAACACCTATCACTAAGCTCTGTCTACACTATCAAACTGGTTTGTGCATGGAGCTATAACATTTTATAGCTCCATGGTTTGTGTGATGTGCTCAAATATGGCAGTGATATGTCCAAATACGGTAGTGATATGACAATTTCATGTTCATACAGTATATGGGCACATCACATTTTTTTGTCACATAAAATAGTGTAGACAGAGCTTTAGCGTAGTCGATGTAATTAGTAGGCTCTGATGGTCCATCTATTAATCCTGTCTCTGACGCCTTTGGTTCAAATGGTATACCTGTCATGGTAGACGATTTTAAATTAACCTGAACCAGTACCGTAGGAGCTTACACCAGAACCAAGAACAAGTTCCATAGTTTTTTTTTTGCAAATCATGACGCAGAGAGACATTGATGGATAGGCCTATAACGATGGATTATTATACTAATGTGAGATCAATAATGTCACAACAAGCCTACAATTTACCTGTATCAACACCCCAAATTATCGTAACGAGAGCAACGGTTGCCGTACAAATAGAAACCATCACGACAGTCTTATATATCCTACTTCACTAAGATCTTCATGGTAATAGCAAAATGTCTTCGAATGTAAAATGAATTTCACATTTCATATATAATCATTCGATCATAAAGTATGGTTCTTTGGTACACAACTAAGCATTCTGACTGTATCTCGCGTTCTAATTGTCTCGTCGCCCTCGAACTCTATGCTTCACTAGTGATATTAAATGGCTACTAAACATAATAGATTTACTCAATAATATAAAAGACTGTGCAGTGGTGGTGGTGGTGGTAGTCGGCTTAGTATGAATGAACAGCTCATAATGAACGTTACTAATCAAACAAGTTGTAGGCGACAGAGGCAATTATTTTTTTAGAGAGTTTAAACAAGATACGTCAATATATCAAACAAACAAAATAACCCAACAGATCACAGGCATATAAATCAGGAAGTTTACACCACCTGTATATATCATACAACCAATTCATTTATTTATTTTTAGTCGGAGTGTCATCCGCAAACCTTTTATTTAATGTATAATTGAATTAAACCATTTTTTACCTCCGCCAATGAGGTACATGTAATCGACCGCGTGTGTTTGTTTGTCTGTTTGTTTGTTTGTTACTAACTTGGCAAAATACAATTTTGCCAAGTACAGTATTTACTTTGTATGTTTGTTTGTTTGTATGTTTGTATGTTTGTTTGTTTGTTTGTTTGTTAGCACGTTACAGTTTTCAAGTTACCATTCTGAATTTTTGGGTGTAGACTATATGCCTATTGAAAATCAACAAAATTGGTTTATTAATAACTTCACAAATAACAAAAATGATATTATTTTCAGACCGGCACAGTGATAATGAATAGGATTTAGTTTAGCACTGTGCGCTACACTAAATCCTATTTATAATCATTGTGCTCGGATGCAACCAAAATGGATATGGTAGCGCACAGTGCTAAACTAAATCCTATTTATTATCACTGTGCGCGAGTGCAACCAAATTGGTATGGTAGCGCACAGTGCTAAACTAAATCCTATTTATATCACTGTGCGCGAGTGTAACCAAAATCGGTATGGTAGCGCACAGTGCTAAACTAAATCCTATTTATTATCACTGTGCGCGAGTGCAACCAAATTGGTATGGTAGCGCACAGTGTTAAACTAAATCCTATTTATTATCACTGTGCGCGAGTGCAACCAAATTGGTATGGTAGCCCACAGTGCTAAACTAAATCCTATTTATTATCACTGTGCGCGAGTGCAACCAAATTGGTATGGTAGCGCACAGTGTTAAACTATAAAATCCTATTTATTATCACTGTGCGCGAGTGTAACCAAAATCGGTATGGTAGCGCACAGTGCTAAACTAAATCCTATTTATCACTACTGTGCGCGAGTGCAACCAAAATGGATATGGTAGCGCACACTGCTAAACTAAATCCTATTTATTATCACTGTGTGCGAGTGCAATCAAAATGGGTATGGTAGCTCACAGTGCTAAACTAAATCCTATTTATTATCACTGTGCGCGAGTGCAACCAAATTGGTATGGTAGCGCACAGTGTTAAACTAAATCCTATTTATTATCACTGTGCGCGAGTGTAACCAAAATGGATATGGTAGCGCACAGTGCTAAACTAAATCCTATTTATTATCACTGTGCGCGAGTGTAACTAAAATGGGTATGGTAGCGCACAGTGCTAAACTAAATCATATTTATTATCACTGTGCGCGAGTGTAACCAAAATGGATATGGTAGCGCACAGTGCTAAACTAAATCCTATTTATTATCACTGTGCGCGAGTGCAACCAAATTGGTATGGTAGCGCACAGTGTTAAACTAAATCCTATTTATTATCACTGTGCGCGAGTGTAACCAAAATGGATATGGTAGCGCACAGTGCTAAACTAAATCCTATTTATTATCACTGTGCGCGAGTGTAACCAAAATGGGTATGGTAGCGCACAGTGTTAAACTAAATCCTATTTATAATATCACTGTGCGCGAGTGTAACCAAAATGGATATGGTAGCGCACAGTGCTAAACTAAATCCTATTTATTATAACTGTGTGCGAGTGCAACCAAAATGAATATGGTAGCGCACAGTGCTAAACTAAATCCTATTTATTATCACTGTGTGCAAGTGCAATCAAAATGGGTATGGTAGCGCACAGTGCTAAACTAAATCCTATTTATTATCACTGTGTGCGAGTGCAACCAAAATGGATATGGTAGCGCACAGTGTTAAACCAAATCCTATTTATTATCACTGTGTGCGAGTGCAACCAAAATGGATATGGTAGCGCACAGTGTTAAACTAAATCCTATTTATTATCACTGTGTGCGAGTGCAACCAAAATGGATATGGTAGCGCACAGAGTGCTAAACTAAATCCTATTTATTATCACTGTGCTCGAGTGCAACCAAAATGAATATGGTAGCGCACAGTGCTAAACTAAATCCTATTTATTATCACTGTGTGCAAGTAGTGCAATCAAAATGGGTATGGTAGCGCACAGTGCTAAACTGAATCCTATTTATTATCACTGTGTGCAAGTGCAATCAAATTGGTTGTATTTTATCTTATGTTTTTTTGGTTAAATAAATAAATGAAATGAAGTTTGTTTTTGATATGTAGACTATATACAATGATGTCGATGTATTATGTATGTATTCTGTTCCGCCTATTTGTGGACAATTTTGACAAAAGTGAATTGAATTTTATAAATTTGTCGATGATGAATGAATGTGAGTGACATATTGAGTCCAGTGCAACGATCTGTATAAATATATTGTATTGTAAGTATAGTACGTTGTTCGTATTTATGTATTGTAATTAACACTGTGGCGATTTAGTGAAATGAATGTAAATTATTTCTAGTTTGATATGGTTCTTTTTATTTATTCACATGCGTCTGCAGATCCTTTTATTATACCTAGTATTTAATTTAAAGAATTCGATAGACTTAAAATTGGCTTAATATTAAATAGCATATAACCTTTAGAAGGCTAGGATGATTTTTTTTTTTTGGTGTTGTTAAATAAAAAAAATTTTTATAAATTATAGGCTATTTCTGGTAAATTAAAAAAAAATATAATTATTTTTATTATCATAAAAAAATGTTTAAAGAAAAATTATAAAAGAAAATTCTTGTACTCTACAAAAAATGTATCTATTTACGAAATTTAAATGTAAAAAAAACGAATTTAAAGAAAGAACAAAAAATTTGAAATAGTAAATAAAAAATATCTGGCAGCGGTGGGATTCGAACCCACGCCATCGAAATGACTGGTGCCTAAAACCAGCGCCTTAGACCGCTCGGCCACGCTACCTTGTTGAGAGTATAATGGTTCTACTTTACCGCAATCTTGCTGAACAAAATATTTTGGATTTTCAGTTTAATATTTTGAGATTTTACTGTATTATTATACAAACTATCCTTGTTTCATTTCTCTAAAATTGTGTAATACTTAATATAGCTGTTCTATATACTGAAACAACATAGAAAACATGGCTTTTCTCGCCTACGCAAGCTTTTTCCTGTTTGTTATCTGGCGAATACCGGTCAGTGTGGCTGTGAGCGCGGTGCATTTGAATTAGATACAGTTTTTAGGCCTAGGACTATTCAAGCCTGGTTAAAGTAGACCGTCATTTAGCGGACTAAGTTCTAATAATAATGATTCAATATACAGTACTGTTATTATTATTATAGTGCCCATACCTTAGATTGGACGTAGGTTTGCATCTACTGTGGTTGTTCTTGTTACAATAGTTTATTAGTAGGCCTCTACAGAGAACCAATAAAGTTCATGACAATAAATTAGATAGTATGGACAACAAGTAAATTGGTTTTTAAATTTCTAAGATCTTTACAAAAAGATAAGTCTTTATGATGATACTGTAGGCCTAAATTAACTTTAAATTAAAATAATGTATTACTTTTTTACAATCGATGTTTATCAAGAATAATTTATTAAATGCACCAAGCACTGCACAAGTTCCAAGAGACTAAACTAGATAATTAGAAAGAAATATTTCTTTTTAAATATTTCTTACATAAAATGAAATAAACACACGCTGAAATAATTGCAATAATAATATATTTTTTATTTCACAATTTAAATCTTAAAATCTTATTTATGTTGTTACTGTAGTCAGTTTTCAATTCATATGTCAATAGTTTTTTACCCACTTCATTTATCTGTTTTGAAAAAAAAATGTTGTTGCAGGACCAAAATACTATTACTTCAACTTCCTCTCAGTTTTTTAATTAAAAACACTGGATAATACTTAGTTTTAAGAATACTTTTTTTGACTAATATCAACACTAAGTTATTGGATCCTATCACATCAAATTCACTGTGATTCAACTGTTAAGGTCTGTCTGTACTTTGACAAAAAAATGTGATGTGCCCATAATATGGACACTATGAGTGAGTGGCCGAGCGGTTAAGACAGTGGAACCGTAATCACGTAGCCATAACATCGGCAGGGGTTCGAGGCTCACTTACTCCATGGTTCTGGTGGTAGAACGAGTCTTCTCGGATAAGGACTATAAACCGTAGGTCCAGTGTACACAACTTGCTCGTGTGCACTTTAAAGAACCTAGTACATCTTTCGAGACGAGTAGGGGGTTACCCCGGTGTATTAGTACATCACAGCCACTGATCACCAACTGGGCCCTCTGGGAAATCAGTCTTTGACATATATCACTTCCATATTTGGGCATATCACTACAATATTTAGGCACATCACTTTTTTGTCAAACTAGTTTGATCAGGGGTTTGATAGTGTAAACAGAGCTTTAAATAGAAATGTAAAAACAGGAATTTATTTAATACCCTTATTGGAGGTACTGTTAAATATTATATGGTAACTTTGAATACTAAGATAGCCTATTAAATGGATGAATTGTATGTTACTGTACAAGGAATGTTTGCATGGCAGACAGCAGGTAAACTCACTGGGAAATAGTACAGTAAACATACAACATTGATGATTTGCGAAATAGACATCTGAGCAAATAAGGTTTTAAATACTTGTTTAAACACTACACATTAAAAATAATAACGATGCCAGTATCATTGAGGTTGAGAGACATAGAAGTGACTTAAGGTAGATATTTAGAGGCAGATTAGGCCTGCTTTTTATGCTAGAATTTATCGGGGATCTAGTATGTGAGCGCTAAATATTCTTTGGTACGCGTATACGATTCATCGCCGACAAAATCGGCAAAGTTGAACATGGTTGAACTTTGCCGATTTGACTGCTATGAATCGGGGAGCCTTCCCGATTGCGTCGGCAACATCATGCGCGTGTAGCGATTTTAATGGAAACCAGGCTTCAAGGGGAAGTGCTCTCTCTATTGATATTATGTTTTAACACTCCTATCCTATTCGCAATAGTATTGCATCCTTGCATAAAATAATACATAATACATTCTATTGTTAAAACACCTCAGACATTAAAAAAAAAACCTTTAATATTACAACTTAAAATAGTGAAATTTTCAAAGGAAAATCCAAATATAAAAAGCATAAAAATCTGACAAAATGTAGAAATTCTGTGCGAGATCAGCCTTGACCAAAAATAACTTACTGGGGAAAAAGCATAAACTCATTTAAAATCTAAAAACTGAATCTATAAAATTTTGCCTGATAAGAAGTTAAAAGTACATTTCATATGCTACAATTAATTCCACAAAGTATGTACAGTATTTAATAAGTTAAAACATTAAGTACAGTATTACACACCAATGATTACTTGTGACAAGAAATTATACCATTATCAAATAAATAATGGAATTTATTTTATTCCGATGAACCTAGCCGGCTAAAGACATTTTTTACTGCAGAGTTAGAAACAGTTCTTGTAAGGTTTAAATTTTTCATTCGCTTTGCATTTAATTTGGCTGATTTTAGGCCTGCCTTTTTCTGGTTGATCATGACTGTAACAGATGGAGTGGTTGAGCTAGCCTCGGCTTTCTGGAGCCCTAGCCTTTCCTTGACACTAGGGCTAGCTGCAATCTTCGCTGGCGTACCTAAACGTACATGCATTCCTGTCTGTCTTAGACTTCCTCTCGTAACTGTGCTACCACCGGTGGTTGCCTTTGCTCCGAGTCGAGCTAACATGGCCGTTGACTTGCCTAGTTTATTATTCGGGATGCGAATCGTTACCGTTTGTTCAGCTGATTTGAGTTGTGTCCCAAGCCTCTTGACTACACCACTGCCTTTTTTGATACCTAACCCTTGCTTAACACCAATGCTTCTTTTAAGACCAGACTTATCTAAAGTAATCACAGATTTCTTGATTGAAGAGGCAATGGCTTGTGATTTTCTTGGCACATTTTGACTTGTACTGGAGACTTCTTGTTTTTGTTGCCCTAACCGATCTTTAATGTTCATTTTCAAGTTCATCTGGTCCATCTTTGATGTGTTTGATGTTGAAGTAACTGGAGGTTGGATTCTCTTTGGGGTAGTAACCTTAGCCCCAAGGCGAGAAGGGACACCAGAAGTTCCGATCTGGAGTACCTTAGCCCCAAGACGTGAAGTAACACCAGGAGATCCAGACTGGAGTACCTGGGCTCCAAGACGAGAAGTAATGCCAGGAGTTCCAGTCTGGAGTACCTTAGCCCCAAGACGTGAAGCGACACCAGGTGATGATGTTGCTACCACTTTGGTTCTTGCCACTCTGGTGAAGATCTTTCCGGTGCTGTTTGGTGGTGATCTTAACACTCCTTCATACTCACAAACTGAATCAGAAATTTCTGACAATGAACGGACCTTTTTCTTTCCACCCAGTCTTTTGAAGACAGAATTCGGACTTTCCTGTAAAATCAATATTAAAAAATGGATCATACATTCAATAAAATAAACAGTGTTATTCCTTTCTTTATAATTAATATATACAAATAAAAATATCAAACAATCATTCAAATTTACCATTTTTTTAATTGGTGAGGTTTTTTGTTTGCTTTCATCTCCAAGTCTGTCAAACACTGTCTTTTTACCCTGAATAACAGCTAATTAAAAAATTATGAACATTTATTTCATTATGAGATATTAAACATTAAATTAGTATGTTAAGAAAAGAAAAATTTGCCATAATATACCTATATTTCCAAAGGGTGTGTTTATCTTTCAATACTTTATGTACCGGTAAAGATAACATAGAATTGTCAGAAGAGTCCGCTATATTTTAGATGGGGATGGGTAATATATATTAATGGGCTGGCCGAAGGTAAATCAAATTAGATGAGAATAGTAAACTAGTAGAATTGGTAAAATTATACATTATTGGGAGATTATATTATGTCATGAGGTGGTTTCCCGAATGATCGTAAAATCAAAACGGTACTGGGTATGACCAACTAGCGTTCTTGTCACCAACTAGTCATCCATTCATAGAAGTACTGATGTAGTAGCCTATCTGTACGGTGACCATAGAATGTGACCCGAGACATGACTAACTACGACTTTTAGTTGATAGAAGATTGAAAAAATTGTTAAGAAGAGTTGTACTGTATGTGGATGTTTAATGAAATTATGTCAATAATGTTTACACACTAGGCATATAAATAGTAATGTTTGTTAGTAAAATTAATTTTGAGTTAATAAGAATAAGATATAAGGAAGAAAAGCAAAGAGACTATGGAGCGGCTATTCCTGAATATACAATACTAAGTATCGTAGTTTTAAATTATAAATTTTAGGCGATCTTGTCAAAGGTCAAGCGCCTATAATCTGCCAAGTTTCGATATTCAATATTGAAAGTTATAGACTGGTTAATTTAAACCACAATATCTGCCTAATATCTTTCTGTGTGACTAGTGTAGACAGAGCTTAAGAGAAAATTAAGTACCATACCCTGTGCTTTCTGGTCTTCTAGTATCTTTTTAGTCTTGGCAGTAGTACCCTCTGGCATATTTATGATGTATTTGCCTTCTTGTTCTGGTGTAACACGTCGAACCTTCTTCATTGGTACGACTTCAACAGACTGAGGCATTGCTACAGCATTTTTCTTGGCACCTGTAAACAAAAAAAAAAGGGGTATATCACTACCATTGAGCACATCACACCTTTTTGTCAAAGTAGTTTAGACAGAGCTTTACAAAAGAAAAAAGTTGTCTGAAGAAGTTATTTATAGTGTACAACATGCCTGGTATATATAGTATAAATGTATATAGTAAATCAAAAGGAAAATTACTAGTTACAAAATAAAATATGAAAAGAGCTAAATAAAAATTATAAGGTAAAACAGCCAGAAAGAAATTGCAGAGCTTTTTGGTGGCAACACTAACCATTCCTCAGTACGATACGAGGAAAGTTTATTGCAATCTCAAATAAAACATTTAAATTGAAGTTTAACAAAAATAATAATGAAAATATATATAAATTGTAAGTATAAAAATATAGGTAAAAAATATATCTCAAAAACATAATGAATATAAAAATACATATGCTATTAATAAATCAGGCCATCATTCATCTACCTACCTACTGCAGGCACAGCTCCCAGTCTTGCCGCCATTCCTGTCGACACCTTGACCTTGCAGTCACCTCCATCCATCACACCTTGTTTACGCATGTAATGTTCAAGCATTCGACTACCAGCTTTAATGAAAAAGTGAGTTTAGGAAAACAAGTGAAAAGTTTTGTAACCAGTTTTTAGTCTCAAATTGGCGTCTAACTGTGTTCCACTGTTCTATTGTTCACAGTAACACATGTGTAAATGTTAAGAGGGTGTAACAGTTGTTTTAATAGACTTATGTATTTTAGGTCATTGACTAATTTCAATCATTATGTAACTGAAAATCATTCTTTTGTTCGCATTGTTAGAATTGTGACACTTTATGACCTCTTTGTTGATTAAAAACTAGGGAAGAGTGAATAAAAAGATATCTAAAATCACAACAGTATTTTGAAAATATAATTTTTTCATACCAGTTGTCTGTCTTTTCACCTCCACTTTTCCGTCATCTGAAACTGGCATGGCTGATACGGCTGGCTTATCACGTTCATACTGCATTGAAGAACAAAATAAAAAATTAGTAGATGCTAATGAAAAAGAAGCTAAAAAGTGGATTAGCCTTATTTCTTAGTTAATGGTTTCTTTTTTTACTTGAAGTTAAAGAACCAGTGTCAGCCACATTGTGATTGAGGTCCAGACTATCTAAAGATACTACATAAAAAATTACCCTCAAAATCGATAAATAAACAGAACTGTTTTACAAACACACCTCAGAACATTATCGACACACACCACTACATTAATGTGCATACATCACAATCTTTTTTAACAAACCAATCTCAACTTGGCAGACACCAGTTCTCTACTCGCAGAAGTTTTTATTTTTACCTGGGCATGATATGTTTTACAGTATTTCAAGATGGATATGATATCTCCCATAACATTGATACCCATTTCTTTAAGATATTCTTTTGTTATATCTAAAAGCATTGTTTTCTGTATACGATTATCAATAAATGTGACTGCGTATGTTGTCGCTGCCCCAGCCGGTACACCAGCACTTGTAAAAAACTTTATCCATTCCGACATTTCTAAAAAAGAAAATTTAAAAAAAGTTGCAGTCCAGTGAAAGTTTGATGTAGGCCTAGCTAGCCTAGACATTCAATTTTAAATAAAAGTAAATCTATCTAGGCCTAGCTACACAAAGCCTCTAAATAACTTTTTTAGCTCTGGCCTAGGCTAGCTAGGGTTGCCCTGACAGCCTACAACTCCTTTCCTACTCTACACGGGGAGATAGGCTTAGCCTAACTCATTAACTGGCTTCTATTTATGAGTCGAGCTTAGCCAGGCCTAGCCTGGTGGTGGTGTACGCCGGTACTGGCCTATTTATTTATGCGTTTATTATGATGGATTTCAAACTTTACAGCATAACAATAATAAATTGTAGAACTTAAATATAAATATGTATTCAAAATAGACTTACCGTTTGAAGCCATGGTTTGTGTAGCTAAAATACAGTGAAATTTAAAAAAATTCCTAACTAGCCAAGCCTAAAAACAATGTAGTGCCGCTACACAGATGCTTAAGCGGAGCGCGTCGTTCTAAACACCTGGACGCGCTCCGCCGTGCGTATCTTGGAACGTCAAGTACGTTTGGGACACTTGAGAAGTCGACGACGGAAACTAAACCTATATTATTACTACTCACTCATTATTATCATACAAAGACTATTATAATGGTGAGTATTTTACGTTGTAGTCTTTTATCGTAGTTAAGGAACTAAACCAAGAGACTAGCAATCTCTTTATTGGCGACGAGGATTAAAATTAAACGCGATATTTTTCTGGCGAAATATGACGCCGAAAATACGCGAATCTGGACGTGCGTTGTTTATTTATTTACATGCAATGTATCGGCCCTCGCCAATTCATCACCGTCTCGAGGATAAGAACGTGAATGTTTCTTATAAGTTCATGTTCTCTCCGAGAGTTGGGGATGAATAGTTGATTAGGATTTATTATTTTTATTTTTTATATTTAATATTCGACGAATGAACGATTGGCCTATACTAGATGAAACTGTAGTATAAGAATATTATTATTCATGCTCGTGACATGAATTTCATGCTCGTGACATGAATGTTCACGCTCGTGACGTGAATGGGTTTTGTATGTTAACCCGTTGGACTCGTGATTCCAGAACGAAACGACATGGCCCGTGTTTCATGTCCGATTTCGGAAAATATACGATTAGGTTAGGCTAGGAAGTATTAGTTATCATATTAGTGGGCCAGTTGTTTACGTCGTTCCTTCACTGGAAGTCGGCAGTGTTGGAAGAATTTATTTATTTATTTTATTAGTTTATCAGGAACCGCAAAAATAAATAAAAACTTTGCCTTTTTTGAAAAAAAAAAAAAATCTTTTTTCATTAGAGGGAAGATGGTTGAGAATGTATTTAAGGTATGCTGGTCAATTGTATTAGGGTAGGCCTAGGCCTAGATCCTCCGCCGAGTTTTGGGCGATAGTTTTTCGATATTGTTTCAGATCTCATCCAGGTCTTATTCCATTCGAACAAACTGCCGCGCAGTTCTTGGGCATCATACGATTGGCTAGGCTACAGCAACCAATCAGATCATTGCATTTGCATACTCGCTACCTGAGAGGGTCGTGCAGCGCGAGCTGTGCATTATCCAGGGAATGAAAATGCAAGCGATGATGACGCGGTTACGTGCGTACTCTGATTGGTTGAGCAATGAAAGAATTCTATGTACTAATAGTTTCTGATTGGCTATTTACTTTACGGAAACATCCTATTTTTAGAATACTATTTTTAGGATGTGGATGTGAGTTTTAGTTATACGCACGCCGGTACGCTCAGGCGAATGCTCAGAATTCTATTATTACGCGATTATTTACTGTTGGGTTGTAGTTGTTTTAGGAATCAATGAAGTGGACATTTATTTGAGATTATAAAGAATTTATTATTAGCTTACATTGTGATATTGTTCTGTGTGTTCTTTCTAAATGTGCCTACTATATTCATTGGTGACTAATTCAATCGAAAGATTCCAACGGTAAATTTAGTTCAGTCACAGTATAACTCGGTAATTCTGAACGAGTATACTAGAAGAAGGGCGAGTTTTATGGTAAACTAGTTCGCTCAATGTAAGAAGACTGAGGGAAATGGTTGGAGGTCGGAACGAGTTCTTGCACGCGATCGGGAGACGTAACATTAGTTGCGGATCTAGATAGCTATGGCATCAACTACGTGCTTTATTCGGTGTTTGCTTATAACGAAGAAAACACCGGCTCTGTTAAAAAAAAAAAATAATAATAATGCGCCGACATCGGCGAAAATCATAAAAGGATAGTAGGCCTACTGACGAGGTCTTTGAAGGGTCTGATCTTGAAGTTAATCCTAATAATCAGGTGACTTCAAAGAATGCGTCGATTAGTTTTAACGGGGAGGAGGAGCAGTTATTCCTGACGTTAACTCTGTGTCGAATGTAACCACGGATAGGCGGTTTAATTCCTGTTCCAACTACGGTACTCCTAATGGGGATATATATCTGAAATCGCGACTCTCATTATCCGGGCGATGACAACATGCGTTTCGATGAACGAACTGGCGGCGAGTCCAATAGGTTTGTGCCTATGGAACGCGGTCGAGTTCCTTGGCGATCAATAAATCGCCAAGGGGACGCAAGAGATTGAGAGCCTGAACGACGGTATCCTAAATCGGGGTAGTAGAATGGGAATGTCGCCACGGGGGTACATCGACGGTAATCGCTATAAACGCTACTCGGACGATGTCGGTCAAGTTCGGACTGATTGTCGAGGTTTCGATTACAATAATCGAGATCGCGGTAATGAGGACAATACGAACGAGTACGTCCGAAGAGAGAGTAATGGCGGAAGTTTCGGACGTGATCCGCGCTGAGTTTATTATGTGGATAAGGACCACTTGCGTGGTTGATACGGTCATAATGAAGAATGGCGAGGTGAGCGTCGGAAAAGACTACCTTTCCGCCCTCAGAGAAACCTGGAATTTTTCGGTCAAAATGACTGGTACATTTTCTGGGATAGATTTGAGGGGTATGCCCGAATTAGTGGATGGAACCTGGCGGAGAAGAAGGAGGCTTTTCACTTAGGTAAGAAGGGGAAAGCAGCCATGTACTACTTACGTTGTACATTCTTCACGGCAGTGACATCACAAATAACTCGGTAACTAGCTCTGAAGAGATGGAACTCCTCTGGCGGAAACGATGATCACTATTTGTTACAGGCGCCAGAGTTTTCGTCCCAACAATTTGTAATCGAGGGGTAGAAATACTATCTTGTACTAAACTTGTGTTTTGCCTCTTAATGTTCTACAGATGGATAACTGCACTACTTCCGATCGAGTAACGGGTGGAGGAGGAATTGTTCCTGCTGCAGGTGGAAGACTTCCCGCCGTTGGGCAAACCAGCTGCGAAACGAAAGTCTCCACCTTCACCTACTGGATTGGAAGAAGATGATGTGGCGATGGAGGTCGGGGACCTAGATCCGCCAGTAGTTGAGGGCAGAGAGACGCCAGAGGTCTTGGCAGGATCGCCGGAGAGGCCAAAGTCCCCCTCCATTTTTCGTAAAGAGTTGCTTCCCGCCGCGCCAGCCGTGAAGGTATGGCGAACTCCGGGAAAGTAAGGAGTCGGACTTTGCGTGCCGAGACGTCCGTCTCGTTGGTACGGCGACCAGTGCTGTTCCACCTAGTGCTGGGGCGGTACCAAAAGTTAAATCTCAGGGAAAGGCCGACAAACGGTCGAAAGACAACAAAAGACCTCATCCTGAAGGCGGTCAGAGGGAATCGGGTAAGCGGTCACGTCGGGCATTCCTGTGTCCAGTGGCAGGATGTGGCCGGGTGCCCGAAAACCCAAAACAACACCTGACGCACCACATACCGCCATTCATGACGGAAACATCGCCGGAGGTATCGTCGACCACCTCATCTCGGCGCTGGAGTTTCATCCAGGAGTTAGTGAAACTCGTTCCGGAGTGCGGCGGGAGTGTCACCAAGGCGGTAGCACTTTTCAACGCCGAGGGGAGAATCCAGCCTGGATTCTTCTTCACCAAATCTCTAAGGAAGATGATGGAGTCGATGGGCGAGGCGGCGGGGCTCGAGATGCCCGAGTCGAACACTCTATCGCCGTTAGTGTCACCGCTGGGTCTGCTCCACACTCGGTGTCTCCTTTTCCTGGTGGCGAGAGCCACTAGGGATAATAAGGGGGCATTTGTGGAGCTGTGCCAGAGGTATGGTAGGCCTACCTCGGCGGAGCCCAGACGCCGTCGATTTCCTAAGCCAACTGGACCACTACGTCAACGGACCGGACCATCATCACGCCAAGCACGGCATTCACCCACGCCACTGTTATGCCAGTTAAGGCGGGCCGACAGAGTTGCTCTGCGGTCGGCATTCAATGCCAATCGGGAGGTGGTGGAGCGTTTGGCTCAGCCGGGAAGTGGCCAGCTGAGGGCAGCGGCGGTTAGGATGTTGGAGGGATTCTTGGAAAACCTCCACTTCCACGCCCAGTTTGCCTATGAATAGGTTAAAAAAAAAAAAAAAAAAAAATCCAAGACCAAATTAATGAAAATTTATTTAAATTAATTTTAAAATTAATTCCAATTAGTTCATTTTTTTTAACAAAATTCTTATCGGGTTCTTGGTAGTTTCTTTTTCTGGAATTCTATATATGTATGTTGTGTTATTGTTGTGTTTAAAAAAAAAAAAAAAGAAGAAAAATGAAGTGGAAGAAAAGAAAGAAAGAGCAAGTACGTGTGTAGAAGAACAAGAGGGAAGACAAAAGAAATAAAACAAGGAGGAATGTAGTGCCGCTACACAGATGCTTAAGCGGAGCGCGTCGTTCTAAACACCTGGACGCGCTCCGCCGTGCGTATCTTGGAACGTCAAGTACGTTTGGGACACTTGAGAAGTCGACGACGGAAACTAAACCTATATTATTACTACTCACTCATTATTATCATACAAAGACTATTATAATGGTGAGTATTTTACGTTGTAGTCTTTTATCGTAGTTAAGGAACTAAACCAAGAGACTAGCAATCTCTTTAAAGTGGAGCTCCACCCAGAAAATTACTATTTTTCATACATTTCAACTATTATTTAAAAATATCATCCCTTATACTTCATATTTTTTTGAATTTTTTTTCAATGAGTACGATTTTCTTGAAAATCACGCCTTTTTGCGTTTTGGGGGGATACCTTGTAATTTCCTATTCTTTTACATGCAAAAGGGGGGTATATTTGAATAATCCTAAAAAATTCATTTCTTCACCAAAAAAAAAATGTAAAATGTCTATTTATGTAATTTTTCCAGATCTTTCTATTTCTGGTATTTTTATCACGTATACATTGCGCAATTTTGCGTAAATAGACACTTTCCCCCGTTCAGGTCCAATTGGGTTTTTTATTTTGCTAGGGAGTACGATCACGTGACATTTTTCACAATCACACTACTGCAGCTGGCGATCTGTTATTTTGTCGCGATGTTATTTTTGACGGGCGAAAAGTATATTAAAACATTCTGAATGTGACCCTATTATGTTTCACAGTGTAATAATGTGATTATGAGACTATTACTAAAATGTCAAATTTAACGAGATTGATCTATATATTCAATAAAGCTAGGCCTAGGCCTACTACTAGAGTGTAGGTATGTACCGATGCTGCTTAGTGGCTTGGCCTCTAGCTAGGCTAGGCTGACAGCAGTGAAGTTTGTTTTGCTGTCACCCGACCTTGGCCTACCCATGGGCCATGATAGGGTGCCTGAATAGTAGTTGCTTTTCAGTCAGGTCTAAGCTTTTGCACATCGCTTTACTATTCTTTACTACTCTTGTTCTGTATAGGATTTTGTGTTCCACAATTCTTAATGTGCGAGAAAACCCAGGAACGATAAATGGGGCGAAACGACCATGCCTATGAATACAAAGGCCTCTAGACAAAAATTCAAGGCTAGCTAGGCTGAGCAGACGGCTTAAAGTTAAAAGCAATCTGATAAGATTATTATGCTGTTGTTGTACAGTGAAAATCATGAGGTTACATGTAAATTATACTGACATTCTTATCGGAAATATTAGTTAGGCCTAAACAAATCGTATTAATTGTGTGTATAAAATTTATTCCCCATTTTTCGACACATAATTTACCAAAGGGGAGACATTTCCACAATGCGTTGACCAGCGACTAAAACGCGTCAGTCGCTAAGTGTAACGCGTTTCGCGACGTATTGTAAACTAATAACCCCTAAGTTACTGAAAAACTGTAATTTGTTAAAAAACACTATTTTCTGACCGATTTTTTAGAAATGAGTTTTTGGAAAATATTTCCGTATTTTTCCTGGTTTTTGTTATGTAATCACTTTCAATTAAACATACTTAAACATAATATAAGCTGAGAAAGTCTGAGTGTAGCTCCACTTTAACAACGACGGGCACACGCATCATCACCGTGACACCGTCGTACCAAAAAATCATCAAACCACAGGATACAAAATTAAGAAATTATGTGAGCGCCCTCTATTTTTTTTTAAAAACCAAAACATTTTTTTTGACAAAACAAAAAATCAACAATATGTACGTTTTGCAATAAATAAAGTTTTGGGAGGAAAAATGCAAACAGCCGATGAAAAATATGCAGCTGAATTACAACGAAAGGTTACAATTTAACTTTAATTTCTGCTAAACAGTATTTGATTCAATTCGGAAGATTGTTTAGGCATTCAATTGACTTGAACATGTGCTCGGTTTCCTAGGCCAGACCGGGGGCCAGACTGTTGCCTTTGTTTGAGACACAGTGCTGCACTAGCTGCTGTACATAAAGTTACAGAGCCCCACCAGGTTCTAACTTCTGCTGGGGCTCCAATAAAATAAAAATAAAATATTTATTTCAATTTTTTATATAAAGTGATAACTCATCCAATAAGACGTACTACATAATTTATTATTTATAGTTAGATAACCGGTAAAAAAAACCAAATTTGCAAATCAATGTAATTATAATTATTATTAATTACAATTTTATATTCTATATTAATTTAATATAAAAGAAATTTTCAATATTATTTCAGTTTGATGAAGAAGATAGGAGGCGGAGGGAGATGGAGGACCGAGACACCAAACTAGCGCTATCATTGTCACTGGGTCACGATATTTCGGGGTCATCAGAAGATGAAAATGATGAACATTCCCCCAGTAAAAAAAAGAAACCAACAAAATCTAGTTGCAATGATCAGGCTTCCTCTAGTCAATCTATTTTACACGGCACTTACAAAATTCCAAAAACAAATGCAGAATCAAAAACGTCTCCCAATGATGAGAAATCGGACAATTTGCAAAAGAGTATGACAGTTAAGCATGACCCACGCCCTCGCTGCGAATATGGACGAAAATGTTATCGTAAAAATCCAGTCCACCAACAGGAATTTTATCATTCAGGTGAAGAACCAACAACCAATTGTTTGAAGAAAAAAACTTATATTTAAAGCATTGATGTATATTTTTAATTTCAACCAAAGACGTAAGTATTTCACAATGAAAATAGATTTAGTAATTTTCTATTTTTAGAATCTGATAGTGATGAAGGATCCAGCCATACAAAAGCAAAGAAAAGGAAGATAAACATGGATGATAGTGGACAATCAGCGAAGAAGAAAAAAGGATCTGACAATGCAACAACTTCAACAGTTATTGATGCATTACAAGCAACAGAACCATTCTCATTTCTCATGTCAAAGGTCACAGGAATTTCCCCGAAATTTAACAATAAAGCTGTTGATATTTCAGGTACTATAATGTATTCACACTTGGTTTCCATCTGGTGTGGTCTCGAACTTTGTGCAGTCACGATATAGTTAGTCAGTATTATACTATAATTGGTTTCTCATCTTCTTCCTTTAATGTGCAGAACCTCTTTTGGGTATAGTTGTACAATGGAGGTAAAAATAAACCTCCATGGTTGTTCATGGGTTATTCACAATGCAGCTGAGCTTCCCGATTTCTTTCTTTCAGAAATATTATCACCAGCGATGGGAGAGCTTGAAGCATCAGTACAATTTAATTACTGCCATGACATCTCTTGGCTTATGCGACAATATCATCCCAAATTCAGGTAAATATGCAGATGACAACCCCTGCGAAAAGGCAGGCTTGCAATAGCATTCCTCCAATACCAGCCAAGAATGCATCAGTGAGTGAGTGGCTGAGCGGTTAAGACAGTGGAAACATAATTACGTAGCCATAACATTGGCAAGGGTTCGAGGCTCAGTCGCTCCATGGTTCTGGTGGTAGAACAAGTATAAACTGTAGGTCCAGTGTATACATCTAGCTCATGTGCACTTTAAAGAACCTAGAGTACATCTTTTAAGACGAGTAGGGGGTTACCCCAGTGTAATAGTACATCACATCCACTGATCATAACTGGACCCTCTGAGAGACCAATCTTTGACTGAAGAGGTCGACCAGATATAAAGAAATAATAACAAACAAACAAGCCCATTGGCATCACACTATCTGCAATGTCATCTGACACCAGTAGAGCAATAAAACTAATGTTTGTCTTTCTCTAGGTCTAAGCCTCTGCTATTGGTACATGGCGAAAAGCAAGATAGCAAAAACGCCCTTCATGAGGAGGCTTCGGCATATCCTAATATCCGATTATGCCAGGCTAGGCTGGAGATAATGTATGGTACTCATCATAGGTTAGTCACATATACTCCCGGTCTGTTTTGTACATAAAGCTCTGTCTACACTATCAAACTTTATGTGCCAAAAAATGTGATGTGCCCATAATAATGGACATGATGATGTCATATCACTACCATATTTAAGCATATCACTACCATATTTGGCCACATCACACTTTTTTGTCAAACTAGGTTGATAGTGTAGACAGAGCTTTATAAATAATGCTAAACATATTAATTTAATTTATTTTAGTAAAATGATGATTCTATTGTACCAAGATGGACTACGGGTTGTGATACATACAGCGAATCTAGTTGAATCGGATTGGCACCAGAAATCTCAAGGGTATGGTTGAAGTATATAACGCCATAATGTATACTTTGTGAACTTATAAGAAATGCAATGGAAATGTTGACATTTTAATATGCCAATGTCTTTTTCTCAAGCTCTGTCTACACATCAAACTGTAGCATGGCAATATCTTGAAACATAGACTTATTATCTGTTACAGAGTATGGATTAGTCCACTTTTCCCAAAACTAAAGCATGACACCCCTACTGCACAAATGGGAAACTCCATTACTAATTTCAAAGTTGACCTGCTTGAGTACATCGCAGCCTATAAAACAAAGGGGTTAACACAGTGGCAGGAGCACCTCTTACAACATGACATGACAGAGGCCAGGTATGTATGTACATTTATTGAGAGAACATTGCGATTCACCGATAAAAAAAACATACAAAATTAAATTGTTGTGTTCTTTTGTCAAAAGGGTTTATATCATTGCGTCTGTACCAGGCCGACATCAAGGTGAAAGCAAGACAAAGTGGGGACATATGAAATTCAGAAAAGTAAGAAAAATGAAAAACTATTAGTCTCCCTAAATACGAAACGCTCCCAAAACCCAACATTTCCTTGGAAGCTTTCAAATTCATTCCTACAAATGTAAAATTCATTTTACATCCTTTAATTATGCTATATTTTTTTTCTTTTTTAAAGCTATTAAAAGAACATGCTAACACAGAAGCTAAGAACTGGTCTGTGGTTGGCCAATTCTCCAGTGTAGGCTCTTTAGGTCCAGATAAGAACAAATGGTTATGTAGTGAATGGTTAGAGAGCCTAAGTACAACACCAAAGGGAACTACGTCAAATCCATCACTTCTAAAGCTGGTAAGTTGTTATTTATTGTTTGTTTGTAAACAAGAAGTGACACGTGGATGTACAGAATTGAGAACATAAATTGAATAAATGATAACTTTTTACAGCTCCTCAAGTCCAGTAGGCCTATGCCTCAGATTTTAATTTTTATCATAGATTTTTCCATCAGTAGACAATGTTCGTGTGAGTTTAGAGGGTTACCCCGCAGGTTCATCGATACCGTACAGTTCAAGGACGGCCGTTAAACAGCAATATTTTAATACTTTTTTACAGTAAGTATGGTACTTTCCATTCAAATTAAACAGCTAACTTAATAAAATGTGTTTAGGCCAAAGTTATGATATCTGAATATTCCAATTTCTGACTTTTTTGTATCCAGTCAGTGGTCTTCCTCTGTTAGAGGGCGCTCTAGAGCAAGTCCGCATATCAAGACCTACGCCAGAGTTTCTCCTGACCAGTCCAAGATCTCTTGGTTTCTGGTAACGAGGTAAATGTAAGAATTATATTTATATAATATTATTTTATTCCAATCAACTATGGTAATTCATTGACAAGTTATTTTCTCTTTTTTTGTGATTTTTATTCCAAGTGCCAATTTGTCGAAAGCTGCGTGGGGAGCTTTGGAAAAGAAAAACACTCAGTTGATGATCAGATCTTATGAAATTGGTGTTCTGTTTTTACCTAAGAATTTTGTAAGTTTTTTTGCCAATCTATTGCTATAAATCTCTGTCTACACTATCAAAATAGTTTGACAAAAAAAAGTGTGATGTGCCCAAATATGGTAGTGATATACCGGTACCTAAATACTGTATGGTAGTGATATGACATCATCATGTCCATATATGGGCACATCACATTTGTTGTCACATAAAGTTTAATAGTGCAGACAAGGCCTAAATGGTCTTAGTTGGCTATCATTTAATTTTGGATTCAATATTAATATTTCAATGGAACAATTCTAGCTACTGTATGTCAGTCAGGCTATATAAGAAGATTTATCATTTTAAGAACTAGTTTATGAAACCGATGCAATTCTGGAATTCTTTTGTTTTAACCTTTACTTTTAAACTCTGAACAAAAATATTTTGTAGAATAAGTGTTAATCTTCAATTCAATTCATCGACATTTTTAATTAATGCTAATTAATAAGAACAAATTAGAATTCAAAATTACTTATTATTTTGTTTCTTCTATTTTTAGAATCAAAATGGCAGTGGCCACTTCTCAGTTGATGACACTGAAAGTAGTCAACACTGTCTACACTTTCCACTCCCTTGGGATCTACCACTGAAGCCATATCAACCAAACGGTAATAAAACGTCTTATCTAAATTGACAATTATCATTGATTAAAATGAAAATTATTTTTGTGGTTTTTAGACATTTAAATTCTTAGTAGAGCTGTCTGGAGTTGAACATTTTCCAAATTTCTTATAGAAAAATACTGTATTAATTATGATTTAAATCATTTATTATTATTTATGTAAATGATTTTTTTTCTATAGATTCTCCGTGGATATGGGATATTGCCCATGCTGAGAAACCAGATTCCCATGGAAACGCTTGGATTCCTTCATAACAAAATGATGTTTTATCCAACCAATGAAAAACTTTCTACAATGAGCCTACAGTACTCTACTTCCAACACATTTTAAGATTGGACAATACATAATTAAAGCAGCAAGGGAAAAAATGGTTCTTAAGCTCTGAATACACTATCAAACTTTGTTGTGCCAACAAAATGTGATTTGCCCATATATGGACATGATGATGTCATATCACTACCATAGTTGGGCCATGGATGTATAAATTATTAACTAATTTTTTACCTCCATGGTTGGGCATATCACACTTTTTTTTGTCAAACTAGTTTGATAGTGTAGACAGAGCTTTAGATGGTCATGTTGGACCGGAACTGAGCCTCACCAAGTTCTAGAGAAACTTATGTTAAAGAAAACTGAAAGTTACAGAATAAAAATTATCTTCTAGGAGGCAACGTATCAATTTTTGTTTGAGGGTTTTCTGAAATGCTACATATCCTAAATATAAATAATATTATCTTAATATTTTCTAATAAAGTTGTTTGTTGGCATATACATTGTGTAGAATATATTTATTCATGTATAAATCAAATTTCGATCATCAACGGAAAGTCTGCTATAACTCACAATTTGTCGCTCATGGCGAGCGAGCAATAACCACTAGAGTACAGAGGAGAATGATTGTATTTACATAAAATGCAAAATGGACAAACTAACCGAAATTAATTTTACACAGTTATCAGTGTTAATAATAAAAAATGTTTGAAAAAAAAATTATTGGGAAAAGCGCTGAATGTCTTGCATGTAATGTAGCAATACTGTCAACTGGCTCACCAAAATGGAAAATAAAAGAGAATCTCTTTTTTATAAAATTAATTGTACCGTTACAATTAAATACATTAAAATCCTGAAATCGACACGTAACACATCTGATCACGACGTGTCACGGATTGGTCCTTCCAATATCCTCTCCTCGATACAGTTTAAAAATAATATGTATGTAGGCTGTCGTGTAGGTTATGGTAATGTTGTAGATAAGGAATGTATTCTACAATAATATAAAGAAACACGATAGCACAGTACAGTACTATAAACATATAAAAGTATGTTAGGCCTAACGTCACGTGTATACTGCATTACGTCATCAACGTACCGTCACATTATTATGTCATTAACTATCGCGTAGAATACTACGTAACGTCAACGACAATGACGTCACTTATGAATTGGCTATTATATCTCGAAGAAGCCAAAGAAGCAGACAGCGCGTTACGTAGATATTAAATAATATCAATTTAAGTATACGCCCACATAAAGATAATTAAGATGCCTGGGAATGGAGGATAAAGACAATGTGCAGTGAAGCGTGCAAGAAATGCAACATTCATAATGATCATAATTGAGCCATGAGGGTAAAATTACTAGTTTTATCAACTCTTTAACGATTTTCGGATTCGATCTAAAACAGTTTTAATTGCCGATTCGTATACATTTAGCTTTAACACGATATTTTGACATGTATGATCATTTGAAATGTTAACAGTTTAATACCTAATTAATATCATTCAATGTGTCACAAAAACATTCTTCTAAAATGTCTGAAAAAATCCTCAATTTGACTTTGTGAATTTGTTTTGTTTTGTTACGTAGTGTAAACTATTTTGTAAATTAAGTTTTTAGTGTAAAAACTTTTCGTTCCAAAGTGAGTTGTAAGATAGCCAAAAAATAAATATTAAAAAAAACCCGCAAGATTAAAAAAATAACCCAAGTAGGCTCATTTCGGTGAATTAGAGGTAATTTGGACATTTGTTACGGCCAATGTTATCGCTGAAGTGGTAGAACAAACTCATCCGAGTAACTAACCTGAATGGACCGCGTAAATGTCTCCCGAAATACTTTTTTTAAATCCGGAACGTAACGGACACAATATTTTATTTACTTGTTCGTAAGAATTATCTACAAAGATGACATTACATCAACTGGAAATCGAACATTTTGTTTTAAAACATACACGGCCGTCGGGTACATGTGCTACTTTTCAGTTTTACTCCGAAAAAATGAAATTCTTTGTTATTATTATAAAATGGTAAGATTTTTTTATTACAGCGAATTACAAAAAAGCTTTGTTAGCTAAATCTAAAGCATAGCTCTCACAAATGATACAATTCATAGTTTCTTTGTCCTTACATACTTGAATCAATGCCAAAACAAATATTCCTTATAAAAAAATGACATGGATTAAGTTCAGGACTCTGCGTTATGGCATTTCGTAATAACTGTATTAGACAGCGCCCTCTCGCAATTACTGATGTTTATAAAGTTCACACACGTATACAGCATTTTTCTTAGAATTTTTTTTCTGTGATTGATTCCGGGATATTCCTTATTAATGTGCGACATTTAATTGTTGCCTGCAATCAATTTGAGGATGAATTATTTCAATGTTATTAAAAAAATTATTGGCGAAGTGTTATTTTAGACTATAAATGTAATGAATTTCTTTATCATGTCTAAACATTAGGCCTAAGTTGAGATATTTAATAAAATAGAGCGTTATAACTTTATCAAATTGATATTCGCTTGCTTCGACTGCGAAACAATTGTTATTGGGAAAGATTTCACATCAAGTTTTAAAAAGTTTATATCGAATATAACAGTACGAAGTGCTATAAACCTCAATAATATGTATGCATACGTACTTTGTTTAGAGGTTAGTCTGTAGCGAGGGTTATCATCGTTTTTGTGGAATCATACGTCATAGGATATTTTTAAGTTTCTGCTTATCTTTCCTATGCATGAATTTAAAAACATCAAGTATTATGTGTGACACCCGTACCTTCTGTTCGAGGCATATATTGTATCATGGATAGAGATAATTTAATTTTTTTTTAATTAAAGATTCACTTGCGCAGAAAAGGAACGCGCAAAATGAACTAATTAACCAAATTTTAAAAAAAATTGTTAAATTAAAAAAATTAACCAAAGACTCTGTGTTACTTTTAACTTTTTAAGTTACTGTTTTTTTTTCGATCCAATTTTTGGTCAAAGTGAGTATACGTCCAGTACGTACCTATATGTGACATTAAAATATAGCATATATTAATTTGTTACAGCATTAAAAAAAAATTATAAGTATCATTGATATTGTGTGCTATGTTACTATTGCCTGTTTAACCCTTGCACCCCCGGGCTTGCACCCCTCCCCTCCCCAATTCTGTCATGGCTCGGGAGCATATCTCTTCACAATGTCGGCAAAAACTAAAAAAATAATAGTAAGGCCTAAACATTTTACAATTAAAATCGTCATCAATTATTTACCATCGTCAAAGTATTTCAATAACCTTAAACATTTAAAAGTTTTACTTTTGTTATAATATACAATATGGTAAGATTACTGTACCATACTTATTATTATACAACCCTTGACCTTAATATTACCAGCTCGCTTTGTTCACGTGCACACTTTCCTTATTAGGTACCGGTAGCCTTGATTTTACGTCACGACTTGCCACACGCTTCCATGATTGGTTGAGTAACCAACTAAATAAACTACTGAAGCGTATAGTTGGCAAGCTTTCCGTTTGTAGGGCTGCTTTGTATACTATAGCCCTACATTTCGTTTTGAATGTTGGCGTAACGATTCAGATATACAGTAATAATATCAATTCTTATGTTTATGTCGGGTTGCAGAAAATTATTTGATTTGTTGGGATTTTATGAGCAAAGCTTTGTTATCGTTTTCCCGACGTTGCTACTATACTGAGACATCCAATCAAGTCGGTTCATTGTCGACTTACTTGACAATTGCTGCTGGAACGAAAAAAACTGACGCGTGAAGGATCGGAGAGGGTATTTTCCCCTGAAATTTTAATAAACATTTTCTGCTCATGACACTGACTGTAATTTCCATGGTGTTTGAAAGAAGGTAGAACCAAAGATAGTCTTTGGTAGAAACCTACCGTCATGTAGTTTGAGATCAACATCCAAGTTGACATGCTTTTACCGTTGTCTTACCAAGAAATGAACTTCGATGTAGAAGTTCCTTCTACCCGTATCTCGTTCAATCATTGTGGACAAAAAAGGTAAGGACACGACCCGACTTTTGATACCCCTATCCTTTTTATTAAGTAGTCAACCTATATTATCTGATCTTAAGAATGGAATGCTTGCTACTTTTAAATCAGAGAAATATCTCCCTACCTAAAATGTTTATTTACAGATTATTATTATTTAATAACCATTCCAGCTACATATTTATATTTCTGATTTTATACATTGTTAATAGTTCATTTACAGTATAAACTTTTTAGCTTTTTTGTTTGACTTTGAGATTTAAATTTTGATTGGTTTGTTAAAAAGACATTTCTAAATTAATTTACGACAACTGTACAATACAAACGAGATGAACAATTATGTAAATTAACAGTAATAATTAAGATTTTAACAATTTAGTTCAGTGTTCTTACCACCAGTAAATGCAACATATTACTTCAATGTGTAAATATTCAATTTTAAAATAAAATTTTACTGGATTTTTATGACTACAATTTAAAATCAAACATATTGATTATATTATTCTCATTCTTGACTGAAAAACGTGAATTTATTCGTCCAAAATTTATTTAACTAGCCGATTGTAGTTACACATTATCAGTGGCATGCTGTTTACTCCAATATCATGGATAATGGCTGACCTTATAATAACTGTATTCTTTACAAATTATAGTAGTATTTTGTACTGTATTTGCAAGGGCATAGCTATTGTCTGCCAGCAAACACACTCAACTGACCTTTAGGCCTTAAACTTTCTAGTGTCACTGAATCTAATGTGGTCAAGGCAGTCACAATTTACACTATAATTTTAAAATATTTATAGGAAAAATGGATATTAAAGTTGACAATTGCTACGGACATAACTATGTACAGTAGTAGGTAACATTATTTATGGTAATTTATGGTAATTTATGGTAATGTGTGATATGTGATGTATCAAGTTTGGTTCTCACTCTTTGGAGATGCAACAGAAACAAGTTGACCAATGACAAGCGGCTGTTCGAATAATCCATTGCTTGTGATTGGTCAAATCACTTGCATTGAATTACGTCCTTACATTGCGTTCCTAGGGAACCAAGCTAAAGGCCCAAATTTCTGCTGCCAAGGAAAAATTCATTGATAATAATAATATTTTTTTTTAAAATAATCGGTTATTTGCCAGTAAATAAAAGCAAGACAGATAAATTACATCCGCTTAAAGAAATGCTTACCCGCCCCCCACCCCCAGATCCTCTCTTCTTTACTCCTCCCCCACCTGCATTCTAAGAACCCACAAATTACTGATAAAATATTTTTTCTAATATTATTTTTCATTTATTACGGTACAAAATAAATAAGAAATTAATTTGTGAATTTGGTAAAGTCTCTTATTGTCTTGTTATTTCAGCCTATTTGTTCTATAAATACATGACCTATGTAGGGGTCATGGTTATATTGTTCATCAAGTTCAAAGTTCAATAATAGATTTTAGGTTATTAACAATGATATTGACAGTAGCACAATGACAATTTTCCTAGAATATCTTATCTTAATTATTTAATCCAAATACTATGGGCATTTTGTTCAATGATACCTTGATTATACCATGGAGTAAAGTATTATTATACAGTGTAGCACCTATGTTGTACTCTAGTTTCCTCTATATGGTTATATTATGGTCATATATCCTACATTAACTATAAATACAAAACATATTAAGGATATTAAAGCAGTTTTTCCTGGTACAGTTAGGTTTTTAAAGTTACTGCACACACTGCAGTCACATAAATTGCTTAAAATGTTAGTATTGGAAACACAATGCCAAAACTAAGATTGTCTAATAGTATATCTATCTTTAAGGTTTAGCTGATCCATAAATTTTCCCTGATTTTTGGTGGTGGTTTATACAGTACTGTAGAACTGTCCTTTGGGACACCCCTAACTTGTATTAATTTACACAGATAAATGGTACTAAGGGTACAATTTCCGTAAAAGAAATGTGTATTTATATGTTGCCACCCCTTTTCTGAAAATCAGGGGCAAACTCTAATTAAGTAAATGGGACAATTTGTTGGGTCCTACTGTGAGTACGTAAACATCAGGAAGTGCTTGTAATGTTTTAGTAATTTTAATCAATTTGATCATTTGGAAAGAAAGGTTAATCGCCCTCCCCCACCCCCAAAAAATGAAATACCACCCCAGACTTAGTGCTGTTGTGTCAATAAAAACTGTGTATTCATTGTACCGTCTACACCACTTCCATAGTTCTACTGTATGCCATGTGTGTACACCCACTGTTACCTGCCTGTGACTCATCCTGGATTTTTTAACGTTGTGTAATTTTAAGCAAAACAATACACAAACAACTGACGAACAATAAATGCTTGTCATGCTATTATTAATATCTGTATACTCAATTTCAATTGAAAACTTTAGGAAACCCCCTTTACTTTGTGTTATACAGTAAACTTGTTTTGCATTATGCTAGCTAAGAAAACGTATAGCACAGTAAATTAATTGTAGTTTTTAGGTGGAGTTTTTTATTTTATTTATTTATTCTGATATAAAAAGTAGTTACATTTATTATTACTACAGTATACTGTAACATTGTAGTTTAACAAGTTGTTATTCTGAATTATTGATGTTATTAAATTATTAATTTATTTTATCCTGATTTTATTAATCCCTACATGTACTACACAGAATAAAAACCAATTTTTACAATAAATCATTGTCGATATTATTAATTGACATTGACAAAATACATACTTGCCGACGCTATCACTATTAAAAGTAATTAAAACAGTGTATACAATAAAAATTGCGATTTAACTGTAGATTTTCACTAATTTCATTAGCAAACATTGTGTTGCTCTTCGTAGATTACCTATAATACGTAAGCTCTGTCTACACTATCAAACTCTATGTGACAAAAAAATGTTATGTGCCCATTATATTGACATGATGATGTCATATCATCACCACCATATTTGGGCATATCACTGCCATATTTGGGCATCACTGCCATGTTTAGTCACATCACATTTTTATTGTCAAAATAGTTTGATAATGTAGACAGCTGAGCTTAAATGAGGTTGGTCTTAAAATTTCTGACTAAAGCTGCATTCACACTTAGAAAGGGAACTGAAGACGGCGCTGTTCAATTCTTAATACTTCACACTTTGTTTGATAGTGTAGACAGAGCTTTAGTCTGTCTATTTTTAATAATTATGCACACATAATTGTCAGCTGCGTTTATAGTATATGTTTTAAGCTTCGGGTCATCAAAATCTAACAAACTACCCTGGATATAAAATATCTACTGGTTGCATTTTATTCAGCGTTATTAGGTGCATTTTGATGGATAATAATTATGAAGTGTATCACACAAGTACTTTAATTTGTCTGGCTCTTACATGGTTGTGTACTACATACACATCATTAAACCAATTCAAACAGATATAGAGAGGGTTTGCGTACTTCTGAACAATAATGTACATGTTTAGTATAGCAACTGAATTGGTATATACAGTACAGGCACTCAAAAACATATTATTACATTTTATATACTGTTAGTGTGATTGTAATTTCAATCCATGGTGCAATTTGAATGCCTTTTGGGCAGAAACTGAAAAGTACATTATAATATAATTTCGTTATGGTGTTTGTTGGTATAATTGAGAAGCCAGCTACAAAAAGTACAGAGAGCACAGATTATCATTGCATGAACAAAATTAAATAATTATAATTTAATAATAATAATTAATTAATAATTAAGCACATTTATGTATCAATTAACAACAAGATACATGGGGTACAGAATGAGTTCCTTAAAGCTATGCACTAACAGCAGAGGTAGATCCAAAGGAGTCCTTATTTTTACAGCTATGACATTGTGACTACTTTTTAATATATGTTTGACAGCCTATATCATACATGCTAGTGAACACCCATTTAAAAATCCCGGATCCTCCCTTACACAGTTATTGTACACTAAATGTTAATTCATCTACGATACAATTTTCATACATTTTTTTAGTGTATTTTGAGGATTTGAAAACAAGAACTTGTGACCCTTTTGATGTGTCATTGTTGTTACTCAATAATAGGCAATACAGTAATACTAGTGCCTAGATACAATAAGTCACAAAGAGATAGTGATAGAGTCATGGTCTATTAATAGAAACATGTGCATACCCCACCCTGATGCAATTGATAAAACATTCGATAAAAATGATACAGATACGCAAACAAAATCAAAGTTCATTGTTTAAAAATTAAATTAATACAGTAAAACAGTGATAATTACTGTACATTATGAGAGGACCTTCGGCACCCAAAAAATGTCCCCTTAATAGAGGTTGCTTTCTTAATAGATGTTGTGTGTACAGTAAGTTAAAGAGTCCCTATCCAAGCGGGTTTGAACAAAAAAAAATCTTGGTTGGGGTGACTTTTTTCCATTCTCACAGATTTCCTCATCTTATCGTTCCAAATTAATTAATACATTTTCAGTATATCACCTATTGTTAGATACAATACCATGGTAACTGTTAACGGCATGTATATCATCTATGATGACGTACAGTATCTATTTATTATTTACATATTTCATTGCGTTATACTTCGTTTTGAAAATTGATTACTTGCATTGTTCTATAATCACTGTTTAAGAATCTCTTTTATATTCAAAAGAAAATATCAATATTACTGCCTTTAATACACATATTATACGTTTTATGACTGCATATTAAACATGTAAAAGTACATATTTATTATGACTGTAAATCACATTCAGTCATTAACAATAAACAGTCGTTACTTATATCATTATGATTATAAATATATATAGGCCTACAGTATACAAAACATAATGAAGTCATAATTTGGTTTGTTTTATTATTTATAATTTGCTGGTTTGCCATAGAAAGTTTGCTGACAAAAGACTAAAGTGTCCTGTTTGCATATATTAGTTGAGCTTGTACTACAGTAGACGATGATTCATCGCTCTCTGAATCGGATAGGCCAGCCCTTCCAATGTCATGTTTCTTGACTCCCATTTGGTTTCTGTGCATGCATTCTACATTCAATGGTAAACACCACAAAGAGACAGACAGGGGGTGGATTTTATTTATTTTTGTGTGTGGGGGGAGGGGGTGTCAAGAATGTGTTGCATCTGACTCCGTCTACTAACAAGGCCGTAGCGAGAGGTTAAAAAACATGCGAGGCAAAGATGCTTTAAATATAATTATTAATATAAAGTACAGCAAGCTGTGCTGGGGAATTAAGGGTGGGTGGTGAAAACTGACTACCCCTCCCATCGCCATCCTGTTCTCTATAGTTTATGGATCCAGACTTGAAAGTTACTTAAAAGTTAGAGGTAGAAGTAGATAAAAAACAGAGAAAAATAATGAAGAAACTTTAAAGACCCCTTCCCTGCAATTTTGGACGTTTTTTGGAAAATAATACATATATATCACTTTAAAAACATTAAACCATGTCATTCCTTGTCTTAAATGTACGTTTTATGGTAAATTATGATAAAAAGTGAGAAACAATGCACTACCTAAGTAGCTCGCGGCGATCGACCTCTCGTGGACGGTCTCAGGCCTAGCCTAGCTAGGCTTAGTTTTGTAGGCCTAGCTGGTAAACATCGGTAACGTACGAACATCGTACGCTAGCTATATACCTAGGCTGACATTGTATAGTTGCTGCATTAATTGTCTTTCTATTTTTGCCAGACTCCGTTGATACAAATTGGGGAACACCCGGTATTTTCGCTGAAAAGTTAGGAGTCTTCCATTTGTTTTGGCTTCACGATCGATCGAAAAGTGGGCGAATTACAGGTGAAAAACAAAAATATCAATCCGCGCGCAATGCATTTTGGGATTTATAGCGGGCCGCTATAATTATTAAAATCGATTTATTTTTCACATTTTTAACAGTTTAAAGACGAAAAAAGTTATCGCAATAGGACCATATAGTATTATTTTTACATTAAATATAGTTTGTGATCTTAAATTAGATCTAAAAAACGTAGGGAATGGGGCTTTAAAGTAAACGTTAGTTCGTGCTAATCACTGGCCTGTTAATTCTTATATGCATTTATAAATGCCTAATCATCTGCGATTTCTTTGCTTATAATTAAATTTTAATTATAACTCCGTAGAACTGTCAGTATAACAATAATTTGTGCTGATTTAAAGGAATGATATGGGGTGGGAGATTGTGTAATCATGTTTGATTATTTGCCCAAGCGTAACACTGCTTGGCTTCTAGCTTCCTTTTATTTTTTGGCTGCATTTATAAAATAGTAGTCACACTTCTGTACTTCCCAACAAAATCTCAAAAAACCAGTGGAGGCTTTGTTTGTAGCTGTCGCAAGCAAGTAGCGTACATTCAAAACAGTTTACAGGAAATTGGCCACATCAGAAAAAAAACATGTTACTATCTTTTTAAACCAACACAAAATCATAATAATTTTAAATAAATAAAACAACATTCATTCATAATATTTTGGCTTATTAAACATAATTATTTTGTTATTAATTTGTAATGTTAAGTATTTTAAGTTAATTGCGTTTTAAGTGAAGAGGTTGCGATTTTTAATAATCTTTTTATATGAGTAACATTATTTTGTTCCTGCATGGCCTACAGACAGGATACTTTGAGCAATGCCAATACGACTTCCCATATTAGGATAAATCACAATTCAGTGCTAAAACTCTCGCATTGCAGTTTTTGGTTATCTGTCTAGAAAGTTTTTCAATTATTATTGGTAGTTAAAATCATTGAGAGATACCACATGAGTTATTTTACCAGAACCTGTGTGCATAGAAACATATGCACCTCACTGGAGTTCTATGGGTCGACTTATAGTTTTAAGAAGGCAAGTACATATTTAACTTCCTTTTATAATATTTCAAAACTGTATACTTCATTTTACATCCTTTTCTTCATAAACTTTAACATGAGTCATAATTCAGCGAAATACAGTGATTTCATTCTGTTTCTGCAAAACGCTATATAATTTCTATTACAGCAATTTGTGAATATGTTTTGAGAAATTAATTTCTATTCAATTTGATGTTTTTATATTAAAAATATTGTTTTAATATTTCCGTTTATTTGTAAAATTGTGCATCAATTATTATCAATTATTTTTTGTATCATTGAAAAATACTTTTTTGGCATCGTACCTTATATTGTTTGTAACTATTTATAAAAGTCATGTTTAAATTATACTTGCGTTCTTGACCCCTGGTTTACAATGCTAAACTTTCCTACATTGTATCGGACTGAAATTATACTTTTATGGCACACTGGCAAAGTGGCCATCTTCAATATTTTCAGGTCTTTGGTTCATATATTTATTAGACATGTGATCCTATTGACCCCTGTTTTACAATGCTACTGTGTTTCTGAATATCTAGGACTTCCAATTATACATTTATGAAACAGTAGCAAAGTGACCATCCTCAATATTTGTGTGTCTTTGTTATTACTCAAAAATTTGTGATGAAAAAATAGTATCATATTTTTTTTATTTATGAAATTAAATCAAAAAGTGGAAATATTATAAAAGTTTTTAGTATAGTATTCAGTATATTAAGTATTTATTCAATTACTTGTCCTCTTATTGGCTATTTTGTAAGGATGATCACCTTCTTGAAATTCTATAAATCACGGTCAATTGTAGATCTATTAAACATTCAATTTTTCCAGTTGTGTGGATTAATATTTCCCACTGGAAGTTGTACTAACTATCTATAGAGTTGACTTGCTCAGTCAAGCGCATCTTCTCTTTCAGAGTTTTAGCCACTGTGAATAAAACTCTTACACGTAAACAAAGACTTAGACAATGAAACACTGAGGTTTTAAAAGATTTCTATTGTAAAAGTAATTGTAATATATTTCCTGTTTTTAAAATTTCCTTTTATGTACAAAGGAATTGTGTAAACTTATAAATTAAGTAATTAAGTTTTTTTATCACCTAAATTTTAGATCAGTCACCCCTCCCCCTCAAAAATATTCCTGAAAATATTTGTATTTTTTTAAAACTTAGCTCCCTGATGCAAAGCCGCTTTGTAGTAATTTTAAAAAAAATTGTCATAATAATAATATTATATTTATATAAACCGATAGAAACAGGATAAGGCAAATGTGCCCCTAATAAGTATTTTGAATTCAACACGACATTTTGATTTGGGATCTGAAAAAGCTCCTTCTCACCTCCTACCTGTAGCACCTTATATATTGCCCCATTGAAGATATAACAACTATTTTTATTAATGTTTATATTTACAGTAATTAGTTTCTTTTATTAAAATTGCTACTTTCACGACTTAATGAAAACAACATGTTGGATGTGAGTAACACATTAATGATGGTTATAAAGGAAGGAATTATTAAGTCATTTAATAAACGGGTCATACGTCAAACGAATACACGTTCTCTAAACGTGGCGTTCTTCCCGTGTTATGGACACGGGTAGCTGAGAATCGGTAATAGCTTGCACCTGAATTTACGCATTAAAAAACAACCTGGTCATCGTGAAATTAGTAAGATTTGTTAATTGCATTAGGTGAGTCAGAACTTGTTTCGGTGTTTAAACGTTAAGAACAACAACAGCTGTAAAACACTTTAAACGTTTAAGCTCGTCACCTTTGTAGGTTTTACCGTAAGTTGGTTGACCGGTGAATAAATGTGTTTTCACTACCGTGTAATGATCTTGAATTTGGTACTACTACTAGCCTTGTATGTGCTCTATGGTCACATGCCTTTAATAATGTCCACTACATTTGATTTTAAAAAGTCGAACGTTTATCAATTTCTTTTTCTTTTATTGTGTATGGTAATTGAATTGAAACATTATTGTGTTTATCTTCATCACATACAATTGAAAAAAAAAAAGATAATGGTACGGTACTCGGGCCAAATACTGTAAACTGGTTTGAACACCCCTATTAAGTAATGGTATTAACCGCTGCCTCCCCTGTTGTTAAGTGGAAGAAACTTACAGTTTTTGTGAAACAGTGGATTTTATGTTGCACCATCAAGATTGTCATGTTATTTTCAAATAATAGATAATAAAACTAAATATTTTTTTCTAGAAAAGGCATTTTAGCTTTTTCAGTACAGTACTAATTTGTTGTTTTTTAAAAATTAACTGTATAGTGCAAAATATTTTGATAATGAAAGTAAATAAAAATACGTTATTCAATTCAAGTATTTCATGGGAAGTTATTATTTGTTTTATACAAGATAAGAAAAGTTTATAAATATGTTTTCAAATTGTGGTGTACTGTATGGTTAATGGTTTTAAATTTATATAGCGCAAAATACAAATACTGTGTAGTCTCTATGCGCTGTTTAACACAAGTGTAAAAAAGAAAAAGTTGATGAATATAAACCAGGAAAAAACCTAATAAATAATGTACTGTTAATAAATGTATTGTTTGCAATATACAGTACATAGAGGAATAAAGTAGCAGTTTAAAAAAAACTATGAACTGGTATTTAGAAGATTAACCCGATACATTATTTTTAATTACTATCTTGCTACTCATCAAGATCATTAATTGTTGTTACTGTACGCCAGTACTGAGATAAAAAAAACAAAATTAAATTTAAAACAAAATAGATGCCCTGATATTTTCGGCCTATATTTCCAAGTGTATATTAGCAATGAAAATATTGACAGCCTCTGTATGCGTACCTCTGTTATTTTATTATGACAAGTTATGAATACGTCTAAAGGTATTCAAGTACTTTGCAGTAGGATCATAGAACAATTAGTACTACTGTAGGCCTGTAAACACTAACAATGGCAGGACCATAAGGCACCACAAGGATGTTTGTACAATGCTACGTGACAATAGAATTGCTTTTCCTGGTTAGATAGATAGTAGGAATTTTGTTTCCTTTTATTATTAAATTACATTAATTATCAACAATTCTACGTTAAACAGTACAACTGCAGAGAGTTCTCAACTTGCTATAAATTTAAATAAATTCAGTAAAACGTATAAAATATTTTCATGGTGTACAGTAGGTCGGTGATTTGTTTAAAATAATTGTGTTTTGCCACAGGTTTCCCATCATCAACAGCAAATCATAGTTATTGTGTAGTTGTTATGCATTTCCGTAGTATTTATCTTTATTTCCTTGCGTTCGTAATTCGGCCGAATTTCTGTGTGTATTTGAGTAAATATTTTGTCACAGATTAAGAAGTCTTTAAATATTGATTAGAATCTAAATTAGCATTTAATTAATGTAATGACAAATGTAGAAATTTTAATTAGGTTGATAAAATCTGATAGAATTATAAACATTACACGACTAAGTACTTGTAACATACATCATTACATAGATAGAGTGTTACAAATGTGTTGAGGTATGGAGCCAGCCAGGTTGTTGTGACCTAGTGTTTTATCAGCATTGGTGTAATATTTGGGATTCCTAACTGTTAAGTCAAACATGCACATTGTGAATGAGCTCACAGCGGACGACTGCAAGTGTATTGGATGTTGTACCTTGTTACTCGCAAATTATTCACATCTCTCAAACCAAACATAACAGTATTAATTATAAAACATTGCATGTTGTACTCTGTTACTCAAATTTCTCAAACATACATTACATAACTGCATTAATTATATACTAACTGCTGATTGAAATGCATCACTTTTCAAGGAGTGCTTTTTCACTGATACTAAAGTGAGCCCAGGTTAGGATTTTAAATGTTCTTCCTGTTGTTATAAAAATACAATTAGAGGATATAATTTTAAAACTCTTCCTTTTATATTTGAAGCATTTTATTTAATGTTGATTGGTGATAAAAAAATATTATTTTTCATACCCTGGATGTTTTAATGTTACTGTGGATACCATTTCCTTCTATCCCTATCCTTCCCTTAATTCCAACAATATTTCATTATGGCATTTTAAAATTTAAACCTATTAATAATTATATTTATTTGGTCACCGCGGAGCTTAAACTGATTCTGTACTCACTTCAATATTTCATAATGGCATTTTAAAATTTAAACCTATTATTAATTATTTATTTAGTCACTGCTCACAGGAGTGAGAGGATAAGGAGCTCAAACTGATTCCGTACTCACTCCAATATTTCATAATGGCATTTTAAAATTTAAACCTATTATTATTATTATTAATTATTTATTTGGTCATTGCTCACAGGAGTGAGAATAAGGAGCTCAAACTGATTTCGTACTCACTCCTTAAATACTGTAAAGGTGTTAATTGTAGTTATTTCAATGGTTTTTATTGTTATTAATTATTATAAATGTTGTTATTATAAACAATAATCATTATCATTAATATGTACATTCATATGAATACAAAGGGCAAATCTGTTTCTTTTGTCAATACACTAAAATAATTCTTTACAAGGACAAATATTCTTAAGCTCTGTCTACACTATCAAACTAGTTTGAAAAAAAAAATGTGATGTGCCCAAATATGGTAGTGATACGCCCAAATATAGTAGTGATTTTGTCACATAATATTTGATAGTGTGGACAGAGCTTTATACAGATTTGTATCAAAAGTAAGCAATAAACTAGACATGTAACTCGTCACTTTGACGAGTTAGTTATCCGCACGACAAAGGCCACGTGCACGTCATACGTTAGAATATTGCACACAGAAAAAATTATGGCATTATGACCTGATCTGAAGAATATGATATGTTGTTAGTGCTGAATTCTGTCAATTTTGTGTCATATAGTATATACATGCAAACAGTATAATCTGTATACATGTTACATACAGTGTAGAATAGGTGAAATTACGGGACCCGCCATTTATTCAAATTTGTAACATGGCGACGGTATCAAGATGAAACACTAAGATAGCAATTTCGGAAGCAAATTATCTCAGCAACAACATATTAACGTGTAGAAGAAATTTGAATACGTTTAATATTGATGCGCGCTCTTTTAAATATAATGAACTATGATGCAAAAGATGAAAATACGACTTTTTATTTAACTTGCAATATGATGACGTCACAGCATCTGATTGGCAAAATGTTCACATGATTTCATATCTACAATCCAAGAGCTTCCAGAAAATGTTTTAATCGTGATTATCACATTTTATTTTGACGGGCTATTACAGATTAAAATTTACTGTAAAGATGAAATTAATGACCCACGTAATTAAAATTTTTAGGCATGATGACGTCATAAAAATTAAAATATTTTTATCTCATGTGAAAGATAGTTGATTGACCTAGACAATATTAAATTCTCGGAGAAAAAGAAATACGTATAAGCGTGATGCGCTCCATTGAATGTGATGAGCAATAACGAAAGACAAAAAAATCCTATATTTTACATTCGTGTGGCCATATGATGACGTCACAACATCCGTGAGGTAAAAATTCTGCATGAATTCATATCTACAACATATCTGCTTACATATTAAGTTAAAAAAATTAGGGGTAATCGTTGATCCTGAGAAGCTATAAAACATTCAAAATAGGCATAATTTTGACAACATTTTGTAACTTTTTCAACTAAAACGCGCGCAAATGGGCTAAATCAACGTGTTCGTATGACGTAATTTTAATTTGAAATGATGTTAATCTTTTTGAAAATGACTAGGAAAGGCTGGAAAATCACAATTCAAGAGAAAAAAACATGATTTTCATGCTCTATGTGCACCGTGCGCGTAATATTTTTCGCGCGCGCGGTAATTTTGTACATGCTTAAAATGACATGAAACGCGTAGAAAGTTGATTAGAAATTATTTTTGCGTATTTTGAAATTTTAAATGCGCGTGCGCGCGTAACTTTGTTTAAAACACGCAATTTTTTTCAAACAGAAAGTTAGCGAATGATATAAATTAAACTTTCACAAAGTGTCAATTAAAAATCACTTTTAGTTTTTAATCTATGATCAATCATGAAAAATTATAAAATCGCGCGTAAGTCACGTTGCGCAACTCTGACGTAATTCAAAAATAGGAGGTGCACAACTTCACGTAAATGCCCACATGTTGTCAAAGTTATAAAATGTTATGTTTACACATTTTAGAGAAACGCTCTACACAAAAATAGCGAGAAAGAAAGAAGAATAATACAGAAAAAAATATTGATCCCATACAATAACAAGGAGTTATCCGCCAAGTGCGGATAACTAATGAGTATACTCAATTATAGTTTGTATAACATTGTAATCTATAGAGTACTGTACCAGCAGACACAGTGCATATAGAATCCAGTGTATCTAAACGTACTGTAGTTACTTTGAATTATTCTTATTCAGTGCATTAGTAATAAGGTAGGTCGTGGATTGAGGTCAAGGCCCTAGCCTGTGTACCTAGTCTGTGCTCAATGTACCATACAATTCACAGTGTTAGACATTATTTTATACATCTTTTGAGGAATTAAATTCTGATGATAATTTTATACTGTTTTTTAGGTGATAAACATTTATTACATACTTGTAATAAATCAACTATTTTTAATGCATTGTTCCTGGACATTTTCTTTTAATTTTATTTCAGTGACGTTTATGATATCAGAAATTCAGACATATATTGTTTATATGGCTTTTTTTTATGAAGGCTCACCAAAAAAAGTGAAATATAGAACAAGTGGTCTATAACTTTTAATATAATAATTGTAATAACTTTTATTTCATAAACAAACAAGCTTTATGCTCTAGCTTTGTTTATAATACCAGCATAATAATTCACATTCAACCATTTTATTTGCCTGCAAATCTAATGTATTATAGCAGGGAACGGCTTAGTTTCATATTGGCAATTCGTAAGGTATATAAAAGATCTGATTTAAAATGTCAACAAAATTCAGTATTTATTTTGTATTTTTCAAATTATTAATTCAACTACTAATTTAATACTATTAATTTTTTATTTAGTACCGACAATCCATTCATTCAAAAATGAAAATTATTTTTGATTTTTGTTGTTGAATTTGGTAATTTATTCTGAACTCCCTGAAAATGAAATATTTTTACATCCCTTTCTGGTAGAAAACTGCTGCATTTTGTATGGTGTGCAGCCCGGGGTGTGTAAACTTAGGAGTTGTTTCTAGGTGATGTGAAAGGGTTAATGTATTAATAATGAGAGTTATCATTTTTCATAAGTAATTATTTCTCTTATTTTTTTCTTTCAGTTCAATGCCTGTCTTAGTGAATCCCAGATTAAAACGCAAATTCATTGAAGTAGACGAAATAGAAGGGCGCGGTGGTATCCACTATTGCGTCCAACGTCAGTCTGTTCTTAACATTTCAATATGCAAATTACAAATGAGCCGTGCTCTGATCGAGCCATGTTTGCGACGTTCTGTTCTTATATGTAACACGTTACGACAAATTGAAAAAGAACTCCGATCAGAGGGTAAATTCCACGACTGTAAAAGGCTCACAAATTTAATCGCTGCAAACCAGACTGGAAAGGAAGAAGAGGATGAAGCGAACCCAGAACCTCGAATAGGCGAGGATGGGTTATGTCACATTGTGAAGAAAGATGCAATCGGTGCCCTCAACTTATGCAAACGAACTGAAAACGTGTGTGCTTCTGACATACTTGATAACAGGACTTTGCCGACGTTAAAATCAAATAATACTCATGTTGGTGCTAACCAACCAAATACTATACATAAACCTCAGAGAATATTCACTGACTCTCCTTCGTTAAAGGCTCACGACTTTAGCTGCGACATTCTAATGAATCCCGCTGACCAACTCTCACCGGACGATTTCTTCCGTGATATTGACATCACGCAATATGATTATGACATTACAGCGTCCGTTATACCAAACTCAAAATCAGTTACTCCAATGTGTACCGCCGACGACTTGTTAAAATCTGTGTGTTTAGACTTAAGTCCGTACAGTTTAGAATCGCCAACGACGCAAGGACTTTGTCGGACAGATCTCACGGACGAACTCGACCAGATAATGCATGTGCTTGTGGACGTGGGAATGTAAAAGAATCCAAACTTGTTTTGTCTACCTAAAAACAAAAATCTATCTTTCTTATTCAAGACAATGAGGTTTTTATATGTCTTTTGGTATTCCGTCTAATTTCGTAAAAAATACATATTGTAAAATAATGTAAATATAATAGAGAAATTAAAAATAAGATATATAATATTTTTTATCTTTGTAAGTTTATACTTTCCCTTGAATAGAACATTAAGAATTTTGTAAAAAAGAGGGTGGGGGCTCACACGTTTGAAAAATTTATACTTGAATAGGCTAGATCTGTTTGTATCTCATCTAATGCCAAAATTCTTAGAACAATTTTAAAATTATTTAAAACAAATGAAAAAACTATTTTGTGATTTTTAACTATAAATATAGCAAAACGTAAAGATTATCCAAACAAAAGTATTTATGTAATTTATTCAGAAAAAACATTCAATAATGATAAGTAAAAAATAAGTCAGTATGGCTGGGTCATGCTAATAAATTATGTATGCATAATTAATGAATATTTATTTAATTTTAAAACTTTTTAAGATTCAAATTTAGATTGGAGGAGATGACAAATTTTAGACCCAAATATACGCAATCTGTAAATTCAAATTTTAAAATTTATTTATTTTACTAGTCAATTCGTGCCTAGCTTACAATCTCTCCTCTCATTTTATCAATAATGATTATTTGATGAATTTATCACCGGTGCTCCTGTGAATCAATTAATGTATGTTGTACAAAAAAGAAAAAGTTTTCAGTAATGAATTTCATATACAGTACAGTATTAATATTCCTCATTTACAAATGATTTCAAATTTCCATAATGTAAACATAATGACCAGGCCTTGTCACACGATTCTCTGTTCTCTGTATCGCAAAATATGTAATACAGTGTCACATATGTATCAAATGTTATGCCTGTTTTATTAAGGTTATGGCTTATGGATGATACAGGTGTCACATGTGATACATTGTGACAAATTTGCCAATGATATCACAACACACTGTTTGTTTATTAGCAAATACTTGGTTAAATAGGATGTCTATATTTAAGAGTAGGTTAATATGTAACTGTATATGTTAAAAACCAAATCTATTTAATATCAATATTATTTAAATCTTTTTTTTTCATGAGCACTGCAGTTTAAACGCCTGTTATTGAATCTTATCAAATTGCTGCATATCTTTACAAATCAAAGATTATTTACAATTTTGATAAATTGAAATTAAGTGTAATACTTTCTCTTTAAAAGCTGCGGAAACAGATTTATGCATTTTAAAATTAAATATAGGAGACTATCAATTTGATAATTAAGCTATTTATGTATTTATTTAAATTGAAATGCATATTCATGAGATTATGCATTCATGAATATTCATGTTTCATATGGATATTCTAAATGTATTAATTTATACTACTGTCTATGATACTGATTGTCTCATCCAATATTTTCCACAACATGCATATTCATATATTTAAATTATGCTTTGATATTGATTTTAATATTTTGATATTCTGCTAATGTAGTAAGTTGTTATAGCTACAGCTAACATTTTATAAGCTTTTTATACTCCTGTACTTGTAAAACTTGTTTGCTATTCTGCATAGTAGTATATGATTTTTTTTCTGCCTTTTACCATCAAAACACTTAAAACAAGCTGCATTTTAATAATAATTTGTCATTTTTGGTATTTAATGTTGCACTAAGTGTACTGGGTTCTGCATTTGTCATTTATGAATTATACACACATGATGTAGCATAACACATAATCATGGCAATTGTTTCTGTTTAAAATGTTTTTTTTTTATCCAGACTGTTCTAAATGAAAAATGTCTAAACCGTTTCCATATACTGTGTGTATTAAAAAATAATACTGTAAAACAGGTTATTGTATAAATTATTCAATCACAATTTTATTTATTAAAGTTATGTTAAATAAAAAATTTTTTTTATAGAAATAATTAGACGTCGGTTAATACTGAATTTTAACAGTGTTCTGGTTTTTACCATATGATTACGTGGTCTGCAAAAAGACATCGTAAAATAAATTATACTTTTGGCCTTTGACCTTTAAAATGAGAATTAGAGAATGAACGTCCAATAAATGAGACGGTCTGATTCCTTAATTTATGCAATTTCAAAATTTATGTGAAAAAAAGATTTTTATTTATTATTTACTCCGAATAAGGTGTGCAAAATATCCCCCCTCCCAGAATCACCCATAAACATTGTGCAAATTGTGTATTTTTATATTTATATCTTTCTAACAACTTGAAAAGAGAGAAAACAAATGTTTAGTTATATTATTCATTTTTTCTGTGCAAAAATGGTAATGATTTTGACAAAACCATTTATACATTAATTCAAATATTATTTGCACACGTACAATATCACATATTTGTTCATTTCTTGTAGTTTATAACTTATAATAATATTTATTTTGTTACTTTTTGTACATAGAAATGATCACATAACCAAAGTAACGTTATGTAATATTTATATTGTGATTTTATAGCTCGCATTCTTATTCATCCGATTGTTAATTTTCAAATGAAATTCTTAGTTACAATGAAAATAAATTAAACAGAGTGTGTAAAATCTGTATAACATTAACGCGATAATTCACCGAGGGAAGAGAGATAAATACCGTAAGTAAGATTATGCGAATAATTAAAAACAATTCACCATGACTACCAATATTTGTTTCTAGACAACTATTTCTATTTCTTCTATTTGTAAAAGAATTAGATTTTCAAAAAAATATATTTAAAATTAATTAGGACATTCTGAAGGCCTGAAATATTATTTAAGAATAAATAAATATGAATATGATTAATTGTTATAAGAGTTACTATAATTAAGTAATTCTTCATGTGTAACAATAATTCAACTGTGCTGTTTTTTTTAATATTAATATCAATGTATGTAGGTTTTTATTTATATGACACCTCCCTCATTCCCGTTTAATTTATTCAAAGACTGCTACTATTGTACTGGGCACATTACATTGATCCTGCCAGTGTGTTATAGTTGCAACGATAATGAATTTCCAATTTATCATGGGTCAACTCATTTAACACGGGTCAGTGCATTCGTCGCGGGTCAGTGATTGGGGAAAGAAATCAATAATTATTCAAACTGATAGGATTGTTTAACATACAATAAATATTTTTAACAATCAGCAATATATTAATTAACATACATTTTCCTGTCAATTTGAAAGGAAAATTTACAGTGCTGCAAAAACAAATGATGAACAGTTTTTAAAACTAGATTATTTTGCTTGAGATAAATAAAAATATTTTAAAATTGGCAATGACTGACTGACAATATTCTCTTTGTTTTAATAGTGATTTATAATAAGTACTGTGTAAACCTAAATTATAATAATAAGAATCTTCAAAATTATATTTATAAAAATGTGTGTCAATGTAATTATGATGGTGAAATTAAAGCCTCGTAAAAATGGAAAATTAATAAGAGTATTATAAAGCTGAAAATGGTTCTGTATCTCAGGTGTTCGTAGAAATTTGAAAATTGGGGGTAGGCCCCGCCTTTTCTAAGCGTTATCACCTCCTGATTGACCCAAATACTTTCGTTCTGTCCTCTTTCATGTACTTTTTAATACAATTGTATGTTCTTGCCAAAAAATGTGTATTGTTTCAACATTTATTTGGCAGAAAATGTAAACAATTAATTTTTTAGTACTTTTATTTAATTATCCCAAATGCAGAAGTCTAGTTTTGTTGACTTCATTTTGTATATGTTGTATATTTTGTTTAAATTTCAGAATAAATGAAAAAATTAAAATATTATTTTTGTTGCTGTTTATTATATTTATAGTCAAAGTTGTTATGGTTACACAAATCCTTATTAAGCTCTGTCTACACTAGCAAACAAGTTTGACAAAAAAAAAGTGATGTGCCTAAATATGGTTGTGATATTCCCAAATGTGAGTGATATCATAATCATGTCCATATATGGGCACATTTTTTTGTCACAAAAAGTTTGAGAGTATAGACAGAGCTCAGGTACAGGCATGAATTTTAAATATAATATTTGGTTAATTGTACATAAATCAAATATTTGTAACAGAAATCGAGACGAAAAAACATGAATTTCCCTTAATATGGTATCAAATACAAAATTTGGCAAAATTCTTCCATAAAAACCAGGAAGACTTTTTTTCAGTAGTTAGGTAGTTAACCTAATGTAATAACATGTCTGGTGACTCCCTAGATGGTGAAAAAAGATGGTGGATATACGGTGGATAATTTTTGCTATAGCATGAAAATAAAAATCTGAAGTTGAATAAAAATATCAGAAATGTAATATTCAAGTTATATTACCTATATTTAGTTATCTGATAACATTTTTTACCACACCGTTTATTTTTCATAGCTTTTTTAAATTCCTCTCTATTTACAAAATGTGTGTACAAAAGAATAGAGATTTTACTGTGTAATTTGAACTATCCCCCCACTGATAAGAAAGTGCTTATTTTCAACAAGCTCGTGTAACACAAATAAAATCCCAAAAATTATGAAACATAGGGGAAACTATAGATCGATAATCATTGGAATGTATGATCAATAGAAATTTTGTGCCCGCACCTAGCCTTTAAAATCTTTGGGAAATATTTCGACCTTTTTCTAACTTTAGGCAGATGGAGATGATCTAATGTCAGATGATTTATTTATACAATATAAAAAAACATATTCCTAATCAGTGGCGTATCATGGATTTCACTCATAGAAGCTGATGAGTAACAGGGTCTAATAATAGTGAATTAAGTGCTGAACTAATTGCATTATAACTTTTGCATATTTTGGTGGAGCCTGTGTGACTGCCTCCTCCCACCAACTGAATGCACCTATGCTAAATTCACACATCTTAACAACCATAATGTACTATTACATTTCACATTAATGACACGACTTTTTCAATGAAAACCCTTTAAAGCTCTGTATACACTATCAAACTTAATGAAAAAAAAATGTGGTGTGACATGTCATATCACTACCATATGGGACATCACACTTTTTTGTCAAACTAGTTTTTACAGTGTAGACAGAGCTTAATACTACCTAACATCACAGATTTGACAATAGTTTCATATTATGAACACGGTCTCGCACTTTACTTTGTAAGGTATTGTATGGTACAATAACTAATATTATTATTATTAACCACATAATATTGTATTGTTTTGTTTGAATTCATCCAACCTGAATGTTCCTATAAATATGTGATCTTTTGAAAACAGAAAGTTTAGATAACTAACATTCAATACTAAAAATTAAAATCATTGAAGGTCACGTAGTAGACTACAAGTCTTTAAAATTCTATTTAAAACGTTTAGAAGATTATAAGGAGCTTAAAACTGACTACAAAAGTTATTCTTTTCGGCATTTTAGTTTGCCCCATTGTTCAGTTGCTGACCTGATCACAGCAGTAGGCGTCAGTCTCAATTCGTTTTTGCCTCAGGAAGTAAAGATGCTTTCCAACCAAAACACAATTATTATTTAACAATTCAATTGACTTGAACATGATTTTAATTCAACTAAAGCTATGTCTACACTATCAAACTTTGTGACAAAAATGCGATGTGCCCATGTATGGACATGATGTCACATCACTACCATAAAGGCCATATTTGGGCACATCACACTTTTTTTTGTCAAACTAGTTTGATAGTGTAGACAGAGTTTTAATCCTTGTTTGATTATTATGTAGTGGCTGTCAGTGAGTTTATTGATATTACAAGATAAATGATCTGAAATAAAATGCATACTTACAGTATCTTTCCATTCAATTTTTATTTTAACATAAAGAACTAACCCACACATTTTTCGATTTGAAAAAAAAATATGAATAATGCTCTTGGTTTACAATAATTTGTTATTATGTAGTGGCTGTCAGTGAGTCTATTGATAATACAGGATTATGATCTTGTGGAATTAACTCAACTAACACACATTTAGGTAATTTTTAGATTTAAAAAAAATATGAATAATGCTCTTTGACTATGATAATTTGTTTTATTTGTTAATTTTTGTTATAGTTTCTTGAGTGTTGCATGCCAACACTCCCATTTTTGCAAAGGGACTCCCATATTTTACTTGTCTTCTGGCCTAACAGTGTTTTCTGGTTGGTCATATTTTCACACGGGTTAACTAAGCTAAACTACATGTTAATCTATATAATGTTCTCAAACACATCGGAATTTACTATATGTATGACCATCGACGGTTAATTTTTTTCTGAACGCAAGGAGGATAGTGAATACTGAATACCAGACCATGTTTGTTTTAAATTTCAGATATGACTTAATTATTCAAAGTATAGGTTTATATTCATTAAACTATAATTAGGTTTTAATTCCTTGTATAATGTACAAGTGCATATTATACGTATAAAACGGTGCAAGTAGACAGACTTGCTTCGTATTGTGATCTAACTGATTTCCATAACAAATGAGTTTGCGCTCGTGGCGTGAACAATGGTTGTGAAATGTGTGTGTTAGACCACATCTGCCATTCACTGCCATACTCAATTTCAGGCTTTACAAAAGGTTCCTATTATAGATTAATACTATTTGATTCTGACTATGACCCTTTCTGACTGGTGCAAGCAATTAAACAGATTATACATTGATTTATATGACTTTATATTAATTTTACTTAAATATAATATTGTCCCCCTGAAAAATTGTTTTTTTTTAATTTTTTGTTGAATAGTCATTGTAATGTCACATAATAGTTATTCACTTTGACCAAAAACTGGATCGGAAAAAAAAAATTATTTACCTGAAAAAATTTAATTTAAAGCAAAAAAGAATTAAATATCTGTCAGTTTTTGGTTAAAATTTATTTTGTCTTTTTATAAGTGAAATTATTATTGTTTTTTTTCTACACAGGTGAATAAATTTATTAAAAATGCAAAATGGCCTGTTGAAAGTTTGATTTTATTAATCTTCATTTTTCATGTTTTTGGGGGGATAATACATCTTTAATGTATTAATTAATTCTTATCATTGTCTCCTTTTATTAATGATTTTTCAATTTTCAATTATCCCTATTATTGATACGAAATCAATTAATTGTTCTAAAAATATATTGTAAATTGATACATTTTATTTATATTAACATAATCGCTTGGTGGTTTGTCGTGTCTCTCAGGTTAAAATGTGTAAATAAAGTTACATTTATAGAAATAGAGCCTGACGATGCTAAAACATTTGATTGATTATGGAATTATTTTTTTTTTAATGTCTTTATTAGGCACATGTGGCCAAAGATTACCAATAGTAAATTAATCACTGTCCTATCAGATAGGTGGTAATTTCCCTGAAAAGGGTATCCCCATTTATGGATGTTTTTTACATTTTATTTTCTAAAAAACAGGACCATATGTAAAACAGGTGCTAAATGTATACCAGATATGTTTTTATCTGTATAAATATGTTTTAAATAAATAAAATAAATAAATAATAAAATTATATTTCTCGTAAAATTTCTACCTAAACTATTGATTATTATATTATATATTATATTGTTTCGCCGTACGACGACGAAGAGTCGCTATCCAATCGAGTTTGAACAATACCATGAAAGCCCCAGTGGTCTAATGGTTAGGGCAACTGCATATCAAGCAGACGGTCCGAGTTCGAGTCTCGGTTGGGGCGACTTTTCTCATTCTTACTGATTTTCTCATCTTTATCGTTTCAAATTAATTAATTAAATTTCAGTATATCACCAGGCGGTTTAGAATTAATGTTCTTTGCCTAATGTGTTTATATTATTATTATTATAAATCAGTGGTGGCTATAATGTAATGATATAAAATACTATTTATAAAGTGCATATATTTACTACTGTAGGTAGTTTATACACTTTACCATAGTTGTTGGTTACTGCAGGGACTGTCTACCTAAACAGCTGGTTATCAAACAGCAAATTGAATATCTTTACCTTTAAAAGCAGATTCTGATTTAGAGAGAAATCTGTTAACAAAGTGTTATTTCATTGTCCTAGTATATTCTTACTTTGTGTATTTTTTTATTTAATATATGAATAGATTAAATCAATTTGTTGCCAATACAGAGCACAATTCGTTTTTTAGTTTGTTCTTTATGGAGTACAATGACTTGGTTGATCAATGCTTCCTTACAATTATTTCCCAAATTTTAGTAGGTCTTTATTTTTTTACTCTGCAATGATCGTAACATGTTGTACATGGACATTATTTCTAAAAGTATAAAAGCCAGACTTTAAAATCTGATATTTATCAGGGGTGGGAGAAGGCTCTAAAAATAGGACATTAAATTAAGCTCAGCCCTTCATTTCAATACTTTTAGGCCCTGGGGTCCAATATTTAAAAATCCTGGATCACCCACTGGTTACCTTACAGGCTCCCCCATCTTTACAATGATTGATGTTACCTCTTTCTAACCTGTCTATAAGCAGCCTGGTTCAAGGTTATCATTGTGACATCCTGCAGTTCACGTCACGGAAATAGAACGTACATAGATATTAATGAGTAGGGCAGCTACACACTGAAAAATGTTGTCCCAGAGTTAAGCTCTGTCTACACTATCAAACTTTATGTGACATATAAAAATGTTATGTGCCCATATATGGAAATGATGATGTCATATAACACTACCATATTTGGGCACATCACACTTTTTTTGGTCAAACTAGTTTAGAGACAGAGAGAGAAAAGGGGAAAAGAGAGGTTAGATGTTTAATAGTTGAACCTTAAGAGACTATTAACATCAAGTAGAACCTCTGTTGGGAAATAGAACGTACATAGATATTAATGAGTAGGGCTACACAGAGAAAGGTTGTCTGAAAAGTTAGACTGGACATTCTGAGGAGCAAACATAGTTGGGGAGATCAGACTTTCAGTATTGCTGGACCAGGCTCTGGAACCACCTACATTTGAAAATTAAACAAACATCATTGTGCACCTTTATGTCACTACACAAAACTCACATTTTCTGATATTTTTGGCAGCGCCATGTGCAAAGACTTTATAAGACTATATAAATCGAAAGATCAATTAATAGAAAAAAGGGGGTTGAACCCCCTAGGAGACTACTAACATAAGGCAAAACCTCTATTGTGGAAACATCATCTTGACCAAAAAATAGTGTCCCTTTATTGGGTGTCTTCAGGAGTCACAATGGAGTGTTCTGTCATAACTTGGACAGAGAGGGACTCTGGTACCTCGAGACCACTTGTTTGTTCTAAAAAAAGGCAAAATAGCGGATAGACAATCAGTTAGTTCAGGAAAGATGGTGCTATATCAAAGATTAATGAATATCATTTTAAACAAACAGTCTATGGTGCTAAGAAATAATATGATAACAATAAAACGTAAACTAATATTTTAAACAATACAACTTCTAATATAATGCCATAATATTATTCATATTAATTAGTTTACCAAGGTGTTAAAACATTATTACTGAAACGGCAGAAGTGGGTCACAGTTCATATTTTTAATATCGAGGTTAAGGCTGACAGTTCATAATGTCCATATGTCCAGATTAATTGATCTATTATTTATACTCATATTGTCCTTTTTTCTGTTAAAACCAATTCACAACTAACAAATATTATTGAAATTAGATACCAATCTTCACAAATATTACGGTAACAATCATATCTTATTACATTAAACACAGAAGATTAATACGAAACATTATTTTTACATAGTTTCAGCTTATTATACAACTCTTAAATTTAACAAAATTCTCAGCCCTTCTGTCAACTAAAATGTTTAAAAAAAATGTAAGTAAAAAAGAGTATGTGTGAGGGCGTGTGGCGCAGTGTGCTGGACGCTGACTTATTGATCGTGAAGTCGTGGTTTGAATCCAAGTCTCGCTGCATTACTTGTATTACATTGTATCCTTAGGCACAACACTTTCATTTGTCTCTCCCCACCCAGGTGTATAAATGGGTACCTGTTAGATCAAGACACAACTTTGCGCTGATTACTAGCTGTATTATTATGGGAGTATGTTTCCATAAGTGTTTGATTTAAAAAATGACTGAGGTAATAATAATAATAATGCCTGTAAAGCGCGTTTAAGCATGGTTACTCACATAAATGTGGTACTGTATTATTATTATTCTTATCTCGGATAAATTAAAACTGGATATTTAATTTTTTAAGAATGGTCAAGTGAAAAACGTTTAAAGAACGCATCCAGCGTTTTTTGCAGTTGTTTACGTCTACACCAGTGTAGGAAGTAACAGCTTCTACAGCACACCTTGAGTTGTTTTTAAGCAGTGTAATCCATGACATAAGTTCTGAGAGTTGAATACTTTGGCGGGAGGAAGGAAAAGTCAGAAATCATTAATCAGCGTTCCAATTACTCACTGTTAACTTCAACCTCGAAAACATTACAAAAATACACCCTTATAGGAAGGATGTTACTGTTCCAATACAACAACAGAAACAATCTTAAGCACTGAAAAGCCTAACGTAATCTACTAAACAAATAACTTATCCAAGAAAAAAATTAATTGTCAATGACAGCATGAGGAAAACCTATGCATCTAAACTGGTCTTGCTATGATGAGCAAGAATTTGGTAGCGACACACATAGGCTTATGATGAGATGAATACTGGTACTATACCACATACAGGACTTGAACAACTCTAGCAACCAGGGGTAACCACCAAGCTATACTCCACCAAAGGCAAATTAAACAAATGAATTACAACATACAATTCCCCAAACAAGCTTATTGGACATTACGTTCGGCTGGCACAAGTAGTGATAAGCAAACATATAGTGTTGCGTAGGAAAATTGCATGGGAACCGACGACACAACAGTGCTAAAAACATCGCTACATGAAATCAAATCAGTTTGATTTCACACAACAACGTACTGTAAGGAAAAAGAACACTGGAAAACATAGTACAGCGCTATATACTCAAAAATATGCAAAGTGAACCAGATAAAGTCTATGGCAATGTTGATGCGCAACAAGCAGGTTTGATTTCATGCAGACAGGGGCAAACACAATTATTGGAAGAGCTTCTTCTTACATTGCATCGGTTACGTTGAGTTGCGTGCTAGTGGGAACCACGCTATAGCGACACAGGCTCACTATGTCATGAGATGTACTGCCACATACAGGACTTGGATCAAATAGCAACCTAGGGTAACCACCAAGCTGTATTCCACAAAAGGCAAATAAAAAAAAAATTAATTACGACTTACAATTCACTATACAACCTTAATGAAACATCAAATTTAGTTACTGGAGAATGAGATAAGAAGGATGGAGTGAATAAAAAGGGTTTGGGCTGGCCAGGAATTTGTGTAGTGTGAAATAATATTAATAATATCGTATGAATAACCAAATACTGTTTTTTTCTTTATTTCTTGTTCAATTACACAGTTGGAAAAAAAAGTGTACAATAAACATATTTTCTTTTATATATCTCTCTTTCACCAGAAATGAATACAAGAACATTGTATAAACAAATTCATATTACCGTATATTTGCTAAAATGAACCCGTTTGACAAACAGACTTTATTTCGCAACTTGATTTGATTAAATATAGTGATCATTTTCATAATTTTATAGAATAAGAAGAAAAAATAGGATTTGAACATGGGTTAATTAACTTACAGGTGAAGTGTCAACCCATTAGACCACAAAGTCATACTGTAATACAGTAATCCACTGATACCTTCAATTGAACAAGAAAATGTTTTTAATTAGACGCAGAAAATTGTTTAATTTTAGATATTAAGTTACTTCTTCTTGTTGAAAATTTTTCACAAGAATATTACCTTTAAAAAAAAATCTTTTAAATTTATACTCATACATGTTTAGGAAACTAATTTAATAAATAGCATATATTAACTAAAATTCCCGCTTTCCACGCAAAATAATTTATCAATATCTACAAATTTTGGAACAGTTAACGTAAAAAGACCAATTTACACAGACGAGTGGTAACGGCAAGTAGAAAACCGCGTAGCTTGTCCCACTTAGAATCTGGATCTATCCCTAGCCGAAACCGTCCGTCCATCAAAGGAATAACATAGATTCTATATTTTTTACCGCTCATCTGTGTAAATTGGCCTTTAGTCTATATATATATATATATATATACTTATAATTATACTCTAGATTACAATAACAATACATATTGACAAACAATTGTAACAGTTTATACAACATTACACTGACAAAACATTATGAATAGTTATATAAAAATAATGGTGAATTAAATTTATATTATTATGAATTAAGTAAATAACATCATCACTAAACAACAAAAGTAAATAACAAATTTAAATTTGTAAGTGCAATTTTTGTTACATGTGTGGTAATTTTTAGATAACAGTGACATTATTTTCCACATGGTTGGAATTTAAATGAAAGGGAAAGAAGATTAAACAGAAAAATGTTTAGATGATTTTAATAGATATACACTGAATGTATTTGTTAATGAAAACAATGAAAAGAAATCTGTTTTAATTTTAAATAGTTATGAAGTGGTATTTAAAAAAAAATATGTATTGTCCTCCAAAAATGAATGAATATTATTATATTATTATTAGACATTAATAAAATAAATTTGCAGTTTTAATTAAGTTATTTACAAAATCAATGATCATAATTATGAAACACCAAAAACGGTTAAATCTAACCAAAAACATTATTGTCTGATAGACAATTTGACTATTTTTCTTTAAATTACAGTTTTTTCAAGTAAATGTTTTTGATCCAATTTTGGTGAAGTGAATAACTATTTGGTGAAATAAAATAGCATATTCAACAACAAAAATGTTGTTTTCAATTATTTTTTTCAGGTGAACAATAAATCTATAGTCAGCATTATTGTTGACAATTATGAAATAACTAATGGTTTAAATGATTATGAAAATATTCAATTTTCGTGAAGAAGCTATTAAGTACAGTACTATCATTTAAAATGTATAGGTGAAATGGGAAAAAATATAATTACCAGATCTTATTATGCTAGAATAAAATTTCAAAATGTCTATTTAGCAATATTTCAAATAAATCTATATATTCTTAATTGTTAAAGAATAGGTTCTTATATATATATTACAAGTATTAAATAAAATCCTTAATTTGTACTAACATTTTTAAACAAAATACAATAATAAATTACGTAATGTGAAAACTGGAGTTGATACCTTTAAATGGTAAAAGTTAACATAAGTAAAAGTGACCAATAGATCTAAATCTCACAGATCAGCTAAGAGTATCCCGTATTTTGAATCGCGACTACCAGGTACAGCAACCTTCCGAAGAATTCATCTCTACATGATAGATATAGAATAAACCAGAATTGAATTGAATTGATTGTATAACAAATGTATTGTTATTCTTTTTGTGACTATGCCAATATTAAGTTGACAAAATCGGTGTACATTTTTGTAATTTTTTTTTTGGTTTTGACATAAAATAATACACACCTTGCACTACAACATGTCTGCAAATGTGGACAGCGTTTATTTGAAGTAGAAAGATTTCTGAGACACTTAGTAAATTTTAAATATGACACAGAAACAAGAACGCGAAAATGTAGTCAATCAAAACTGAGCTGCAAATATCATACATAGTATGTGTGAAAATACCGCAATAAAAATAAATATATTTTCTAAATTTTTTTATTTGAAAAAGAGACTGTTCTGTTTCTAGGACAAAAAACTATGGGGTCGTAGAAATTGCGACTCCCTCAAATGTCAACTAAGGATCAGTATGGCACCAAGACACTCGCTTACGAGGTCAGGAAATAGCCAAATACTATCCAACCAGTTGAGCGTTCCACTAGATCTGCCATCAAATTTAGTGGTAGATCAACTGGTGTGTAGTGTCACACCAAATGTGCAGTTTTCTGGTGATGTGATTCGGTAATTTTCAGAACACAAACTGGTTACCAAAATGGACCAGGTATTCTACGATCTGTAATTCTACAACCTTTTTTTTTAACAAGGGACATGAGCATATTCGTAGAGTCAAACATTTTTTTTGCCGTTGTTTTTTAGTCATGAATATTTGAGTTTGACTGCTTTCTGCGAAACGGCTCAAACATATATGTGTGACAAACTCCAAGACTATTGGTAGTTAGTATATAACAAGTATATATGGTAAAGGGCTGTGGTTAAATAATGGAATACAAGAATTATATATAATGTGCAATATGTGGAATAGTGACATCATCATGAGTCGTCCATTACTGGGTGCATTGGAAACATTAACACCTTTGAGTGCATGAATGAAAGCTGTGCTAAGTTACTAAGTACATTGTTTGCCTCCTCACTTAGATTCTCATCTTTCTTAGGCTGTGCAACCATCGAGCTCTGCATGTTCTTCAAGATGTTGTCCAGGGGTTTTATACTGCTCGTACCTGGAGGCGGTGCCAATGGTGTAGACATTTCCAAGCCTAGAAACTCGCTGTCTAATCCACCTAAAAAATAAAAAATATTTACACATAACAAATAAATAAAAGTAGTAGACAAAAAAAACCTGAAATTTCAGAAAGGAGTATTTCATCAGTTATATTTAAACATGTAAAATAAATTCTAATATTTTTGGTAAAGGCTGGTTATTATTAGGACGTACCACAATGTACGCTCAAAGGAATTCGACCAATCACAGTATGGACGACAATCGTTTGTCATATTGGTCAATTTACTTGCGTTGCACATATGTCCATGCTTTGGACAAAGCTGTACATTTTACAGAATGAATCTATGTTACATAGCACTTCATGTCTAGCGATTTCGCATGAAGGCGTCAAACATTTATCGTGGCGTCTTTTACTAGATTTACACTATTATCTGCATATCATTTCCTGTATGAAAAAAGCAAGGTCCCAGCTGTGAACGTCTATCAACTTGTTATCAACATCTAACAAGCGATTAATTTCATTTTACGATCATTTGAACATGAAATATGTTGATGACACTTGCATATAATGTTGATAAGAATTAATCATGTTGTTCTGATTAAATAACCCATCCATTGGGACATCCCTATTCAGGGGACACTCTGATTCAGGGGATAGGCATACTACAATTTAGGCGACACTTTAATTCAGGGGACACTCCAATTCAGAGGACACTCCAATTCAGAGGACACTCCAATTCAGGGGACACTCCAATTCAAGGGACAATTCTTTCAGAGGACACTCAAATTCAGAGGACACTCCTTTCAGGGGACACTCAAATTCAAGGGACACTCCAATTATGAGGACACTCCAATTATGAGGACACTCCAATTCAGTGGACACTCCGATTCAGTGGACACTCCAATCCAAGGGACACTCCAATAATGAGGACACTCCAATTCAAGGGACACTCAAATTATGAGGACACTCCAATTCAGTAGTCACTCCAATTCAGATGACATTCCAATTCAGGGGACACTCTAATTCAGGGAACACTTACGATTAATCATCTTGTTGATAACAATAATTATGAATTAAATATCATAATGTCGATAATACCTGACACAAGATTTGTTAAATATGCAAGATACACTTTACATAAACTATCAAAACTAAAAAACATAAATCAAAACTTAAAACCTGTCCATCACAATCACAGAAGTAAAATCAAAATAAGTGATTGAAATTGTTTGTTATATAATCGCCTTACCCCTGCTGTACCTCATTGATATAATTTCATTCTTTTAATTTGATAAAAGGTGACTCACCCTCCGGTTACATGATGAAGCATATTAAGCAATCCAAACATAATATCTGACCTTGGATAGGTATTACTGTATATTGTTTTTGATCTAGATCTCTACACCCAAATAAGTCTCAAAAGACGAAGAAAAAAGACATGTACTTTATAATATACACAGCTTGAAGCTCTGTCTACACTATCAAACTTTGTGACAAAAAAATGTGATGTGTTCATATATGGACATGATGATGTCACCATTACCATATTTAAGCATATCAATACCATATTTGGACATGTCACATTTTTTTTGTCACTAGTTTGAAAGTGTAGACAGAGCTTTAGTAAATAAACTAATTATCATGTCCCATAGGTAATAATGCACTATACGTAAAAAATATAGCGTACCAGTATCTCCAAAAGGAAAGGGTGGAATAAATGTGTTTTACCACAATTATGATAAATGCTACCAAAGATAATTTTTAGATTATGCCGTCATTCAAAAGGAAAAGAAAGGTGTAAAAAAAGTGTAATTTTCAAATTGTTAAGTTATGAAACAATAAATCTTGTGTAAAGAATTTAAATAATGTTGCATGCGAAAGTAAGAAAAGAAAGAAAAAAACGAAAAAATGTTTTCAATCATAATGTATTTGCACAGTACACGTACATACACTGTACAATTGCAATGAATTAATGACCACATTTTTTTAAAATTTTTATATCATAAAAATAGACTTCTGTATTGAACTGTGTCAATTACCTACATATAGTGGAGCCTTCCTTTGGGACAACTCTATTCAGGGGATACTCCATTAAGGGGACACTCTATTCAGGGGATACTCCATTAAGGGGACACTTTCCCGAGAAACAAACGAGTGTGTGTTTTAACACTACAGCCAATTCCTTATTAAGGGACACTTTATTGGGTCTTGAAATAGGGGAATCTACTGCATACACAACTTTTATTATATCTACCTCGGACTTCCCAACTCTCCCGATAACGGAGTCTCCCGATATTTTTATCATCTCCAGCTCTCCCGCTAAAATCTTCCCGATATTTCATTTTTCCAAGTTGGGTTGGCTGCTACCTTCTCATACAACTCAAATCATAGAAGCATCCCAATTTTTTTAAACATTAACACACGCTCCAGCACGGTAGTCGAGTGATTAATTTACCGGTATTTGCTTTATTTCGTGTGTTTTGTTCGACCCCTAACTTGACATTGTGTAACAGTGTACTTGGCACAAACAAATCTTGAAATTGGAAACATCCTGGTAAGTTGAATTCATTTCCTTTTATCTTTTGATGGGTGTGAATATAATTGCAATACAATCTGGTCTAATCAATGCTATTTTTATTATTCTTAAGCTCTGTCTACACTATCAAACTTTTTGTGACAACAAAATGAGCTTATATATGGACATGATGATGTCATATCACTACCATATTTGGGTATATCACTAACATATTTGGGCACATCACATTTTTTTTTTGTCAAACTAGTTTGATAGTGTAGACAGAGCTTTTTTGTTTTAAGCTTTTCAAAATAACCCTTTTATATTCTGTACTTATTACTAAAATATTATAGTTATTATAGTGAAAAAAGTTAGTTATTGTAACAATTCGAAATTCATTTTAATAAAAAAAAATGTTGATGAACAATGCAAGAACCTTTACAATTAATTTTCAACAAAATTGTTGTAAAAAGTTCTGGACTTGACATAAAAGTTAAGGTAAATTGTATTCATTTGGTGAAAATGTTTTAGATAAAAATAGATACATTTTTAAACAGTTGGTTAGTTACAAAATATAAAACAAATCTTTAACATCATCTCTATACTACCAAAGACAAAATTCACAAACATATTTATTAGATTAGATGAATTCTAAATATCAAAGAAAGAAGCATGAACAAACCATCATAAGTTATGTATTCAGAAAAACTATAAGAAATATTTAAAAAACAATGTAGTAAAAGAAAAAAAAAGATGAAAAAACCAAAACCATAATATTTGAAAATTGTTAAATATGAAACCAAGATCATGCTAAACAAAAACAACAGTTAAAAAAAAGATGAGGGCAGTATCAAGTTTGACCTTTACCTGTAAATGACCTTTTGCTTTTGAACGAGGACTTTGTCTCTATGACAAAGAAATCCAAGTTTAAACTGTTAGCTAAAATAAGTAGAAACAATTTTAAATGAATACATTTGTCAATCACTTAAAAATCATTTTAAACAAAAACAAAAACAGTTTTGCACATAAAATGAAATATTTCTTTCTGAAACAGTGAAAAAAATAGTATTATAGTCAATAATCTATGCATATTAATTAGTTAGATGTACCTACCATCTAATGGATTAGTTAAACCACTCCCAGACCAATCAAATTCAAGCTTGGTAGAAGATTCCTACAGAAATTAAACAGAAGAATGTTACAATGACATGAATAAGGATATTAATCATTTGATTAAGTAGCCTATAAAATGTTTATTGCTATTAGTTACTGAGGTACTTTATTTATACTGGGATAATTTACTCAAATGAAAACCTATTAAGCTCTGTCTACACTATTAAACTTTATGCGACAAAAAAATGTAATGTGCCCATATAGACATGATGATATCATATCACTACCATATTAAGGCATATCACTACCATATTTAGGTATATCGCTACAATATTTAGGCACATCACACTTTTTTTCAAACTAGTTTGATAGTGTAGCCAGAGCTTTAAAATCAGGAAACTTGCCTAAACCGGACACTTATTCAAGCCGGACAGTCACTTAAACAGAACACTCATTCAAACAGGACACTCGTTAAAGCAGGACACTCACTTAAACAGGACACTCATTCAAACAGGACACTCACTTAAACAGGACACTCTTTCAAAGAGGACACTCATTCAAACAGGGCACTCGTTTAAGCAGGACACTCTTTCAAACAGGACACTCATTCAAACAGGACACTCATTCAAACAGGACACTCACTTAAACAGGACACTCTTTCAAACAGGACAGTCATTCAAACAGGACACTCGTTTAAACAGGACACTCTTTCAAACAGGACACTCATTCAAACAGGACACTCGTTTAAGCAGGACACTCGCTTAAACAGGACACTTATTCAAGCAGGACACTCATTCAAACAGGACACTCTTTCAAACAGGACACTCATTCAAACAGGACACTCGCTTAAACAGGAAACTCATTCAAGCAGGACACTCATTTAAACGGGAGACTCATTTAAACGGGAGACTCATTTAAACGGGAGACTCATTTAAACGGGACACTCATTCAAGCAGGACACTCACTTAAACAGGACACTCATTCAAACAGGACACTCACTTAAGCAGGACACTCACTTAAACAGGACACTCATTCAAACAGGACACTCGTTTAAGCAGGACACTCGCTTAAGCAGGACACTCACTTAAACAGGACACTCATTCAAACAGGACACTCGCTTAAGCAGGACACTCACTTAAACAGGACACTCTTTCAAACAGGACACTCGTTTAAGCAGGACACTCGCTTAAACAGGACACTCGCTTAAACAGGACACTTATTTAAACGCGACTCATTCAAACAGAGGACACTTGCTATACAAACTGCTTAATGGAAAACACTACCGTATATGACCAAGTATAATGCCACACCCTTATTTAGACTAAATTTGAAAAAAAGACAATCCCATTGTTAATACAATTCGAGCATAATTCCACCGCCTAATTCCACCGCCTAATTCCACCGCCTAATTTGCATCTAATTTTGTACCCAGAACACCTTGGATTATACTCAGTCATAATGTTATCACAAGTTCTATAAACTTGTCTTAAGATTCGCACATTGTATACACAAGGTCAAATATGTGTCATTTGACCTTTTAGATGGAAGACTAAGGTGTACGTTACAGATAATTCCTGTTCAGTACAGAAGATATCCCAGAATCCCTTTTGGTTTCTACTGTATTGCAGCATTGTACGTTTCACACTTTATCATTTTACAACTACACATACATAGTTCCTACCATCTATCAACACAAAAGATTTTGTTCAATTGCACGTTAGTTAGAGATAACGATACTAGGACAACTACGGTTTCTGCTGTGTAAAACGAGGTGTCTCCTCTCGTTAGTAGCATCACGTCGAAATTAATTATGCATTTCCCTATGGTGTCGATGCCTGGCTGTCCTGGGATTATGTCCGATTCGTGAACAAATCCAAAGTCACATTATGCTATTTTGTTTATTAGTCAAAATTATGTAACGTCTGATGAGAATGGGGCTGATTAAGAATAATTTAAATATCTAACATTTATTAATTATTAACACAAAACATTACTTGAAAAACATAACACCAGAAAAACAATGCATACTTTACATTCATGTCAAAGTGACATTTGAAATGTATTTAATAATTTAAATACAAATCCTCCTTTGGAACACCCTTATTTTGGGAACACTTCTATAAAGGGGACACTTGAACAAGGGACAATATATGTTTAACACTATGGCTAAACACTATTCAGGGGACATCCCTATTAGGACCCATTGTTGAATCCTAATGGTGTCTCTTTAATAAGGTTCTACTTTAGGTCAGCATAAGTGTTTTCTAGGCTCACCTCATCTGGAATAGCAGCAGGTTTACTGGTAGAGACAAGTGGTTCTTCTGGAACAGCTTCCTGTGGTTTTTCAAGTTTCTCTCCTGCTTTACTTGGAATCAAAAGGCCTAAATCTGATGCAAATATTGGCGTTGGTCTCTTCTTGGAAGACAGCTGAAAAAATATAGTTTGAATGTTACAAATTAATGTTTACAAAAATCCTGTCAACATTCAAATAGTTAATTCTCTTTGTAAAATTGGCACAGTTTCACAGCAATTCAGTTTTTAATGCAAAGCGAGGCTCCACACAGGCTGGTGTGTGACGTCCCTATGCAGACTTGCGCATTTAAAAATTGTTTTTGGAAAATAGATAATTACTATAAAGTAACGAAAACGCTAGCATCAAATAACTTAAAAAAGGTATTATAGTTTGACAATATAATATTTAGTGCAGTAACAAAATTTTCATGTGTAATTTTGTAGTTCGAGTTTGAGTACAGTCTTGTCAATCAACACATATAGTAAAGCATTACAAACTGTACAACACACTTGGATATATTATATATATATATATATATAAATCCAAAGGCAAATTACTGAAAAAAATGACAATGCTGTGGGTATCAGTGGCTGGATCTCAATGGAGATACAAAATAAAAGCGAAAAGCTAAATCAAAACGATAAAGTAAACAGCCAGAAAAGTTAGCAGAGCTTTCGGGCAACACTAGCCCTTCATCAGTGCAATATATATTTTATATATATATATATATATTTGCAATGGTGCCTTGCTGTATATTAACACTACAGTTGACCTTGCCTAAGTGTCACTCCTACTACCATATATGGTGTGGCACAGGTCAGAGGTTATTAATACAATTACACTAGTTAATGAGTTATTAATATACCTCATTGATCACCACAATTATGATTTTTTTGCAATTTTGATGAATTATGAATGTTTTTTTTTTCTAATGCATGTATAATTTCCTGTATTTAAATATATTCATGCATTCTGCTATAAATACTATGAATCATAAATTTTTAATATTATACTTTAAGTTACGGTAAACATTAAAAAATTAAAAGTAGGTCATCGTATTAAAGGTCGTACTGTGCATAGTCGTCTAGGTTAGTTATTATAATACCATTCGAACATAATGGACTATGAAAGGGCGATGTGTCGATTTAAATTTTAGGGTGTCCTGTAACAGGGCTGTCCTCTGAATTGTGATTGGTCGTAATGTTAAGTATATTGCGTGTCATTCGGTTCATGAGAAAGAGACCCATGAATAGGGTTGTCTCAAAATCGGGACTCTACGGTACTTATTAATACTGTATTATAGAGTGTGTATATATATCAAACAGCAGGTTGTAAGAATAATATATACAAGTGATCATGGAATTGCTACTTGGCTACGACAATGAGCCAGGCACTAGGCTTATTACGGTTTAACTCCCTAAGGTCCCACAGGACAGACATATCCAATAAGCAGATGTGTGAGGATCAGAGATAACCATTGCAAGGGAAGTTCACATTCATCTAGCTTTCCTTAACTCATTATCCAGTAGCTAATTGTCATTTGAAATAGAGGGCAGCAGATAAGATTCAAACATTTATTAGCACAAGTTCTTATACATTATCTGTCTATATCGTCAGATGGAAACATAATTATGAAGTAGCTACGGCCATTTTCTATAGAGGGCAGTAGAACATATTTCTTATGGATGAATAAGGGATAGGACAATGTCAGAATCACTCCACTGCAGTTACTGCAGTAAATACAATTTGTACTTCAACAAGGATTGTAGTATATTTTAATGCAGAAGTTCATGGGGCAGTCATTTTAATAATGTGTATGATTCTGACTGCACCAGAATAAAGAGTGTTGGTCTTTAAAACAAACGGTCCAAAAAAAGTTGTTGGCTATTAAAGCCCCATTCCCTACGTTTTTTAGATCTAATTTAAGGTCACAAACTATATTTAATGTAAAAATAATACTATATGGTCCTATTGCGATAACTTTTTTCGTCTTTAAACGGTTAAAAATGTGAAAAATAAATCGATTTTAATAATTATAGCGGCCCGCTATAAATCCCAAAATGCATTGCGCGCGGATTGATATTGTTGTTTTTCACCTGTAATTCGCCCACTTTTCGATCGATCGTGAAGCCAAAACAAATGGAAGACTCCTAACTTTTCAGCGAAAATACCGGGTTTTCCCCAATTTGTATCAACGGAGTCTGGCAAAAATAGAAAGATAATTAATGCAGCAACTATACAACGTCAGGCTAGGTATATAGCTAGCGTACGATGTTCGTACGTTACCGATGTTTACCAGCTAGGCCTACAGAACTAAGCCTAGCTAGGCTAGGCTGAGACCGTCCACGAGAGGTCGATCGCCGCGAGCTACTTAGGTAGTGCATTGTTTCTCACTTTTTATCATAATTTACCATAAAACGTACATTTAAGACAAGGAATGACATGGTTTAATGTTTTTAAAGTGATATATATGTATTATTTTCCAAAAAACGTCCAAAATTGCAGGGAAGGGGTCTTTAACAATGATAATGCAGACAAGCTACCGGGCAATATCATATCATTAAGCTGAGATTTCACAATTACATAAACTTTACTAAGCATAATGTAATACTGTCTATTAGAAGGAAGAACAAGCACAAACCAAAAAATCCACCATTAAATAAAGAAATTCAAACATATTTATAGCTGAAGTATACATAATAAGTATAGATGAAAATAAAACAGCAGGCCTATTGATAGTTATACTTACAATGTTTCTTGTATCTATGGCCAGGGCAGTAAGTAACTGCTTGTTATTACTTGAGTTTGCCCACTGGTATGTAAGTGCGTTTGTTTTCTCCATATTCTGGAGTTGATCCCATATATTTATAGCTGCAAGGCTGAAAGGTAAAACCCAACATTTAAAGTTCATTAGGATACACTACACACCTTAGACCACAGAGACATAAGTTTACAAACGCCTTGAAAGCATAGATGCATGTCGTTTATTATAGAGGGCTGGAAAAGCAACAGGATGCTTTGCTAGAAAGGAATTAAATGTATGATGTACAAGTGCAATCGGCAAAGGCACTGAATTGAAAACTTGAGCTTGAAATTGCTAAAAAAATAAAAGCTTATTGTACCTAAAGTTTTGTCTACACTATCAAACTTTACGTGGAAAAAAAATGATATGCCCATATGGAAACAATGTCATATTATTGCCATATTTGGGCACATCACACTTTATGTTGGTCAAACTAGTTTGATAGTGTGGACAGAGCTTTAGATGAAACTTACTGTACCTTACATGAACACTACTTCACTAGAATATTGACTACTAATAAATAATACTAATATGTCAATCTCATATAGGACTACTCAATGCTTCACATACTACTCTGGTCACTGTATCAAACAATGTATCCTAAAGTACAATGTCTACTACAGCATATGTGCAAATAAATTAGAATATATATTTATAGGATGTACTACCCAGTTACAATAGCTAACAGGTGTAAATGTGTGTTTATAATGAATTACCCTTTCTTGTTCCTTTTAAGCTCATCATTTGTTTCCTTTTTAATGACATCAAGCAGGAGATTGATCGTGTTGTCTGTGTCGACGTCGCCGTTGCTACACGGAAAGCAAAAACAGAAAACCTGCTCCAACTTGTTTCCAGACACCTACAATACAAGAAACAAGTTTAAAAAAATAATATTCATGCTCCCGTCCAACAATAATTTCAATTATCATATTATTGTTATTGAATACATTACATTTTGCATTAAAATAATAATACAAGTATTGCATCTACTGTACTATAAATGAAATTTTATAAAAATACAATTATATATATGTTTTAATCCATATTCTATTATTTCATATGATAACACTGTCACTAATATTGATTTTTAGTTGCAATTGTAGAGCGTAATTATTGACTTTTTGCTGTGGAGTTCTGTAAATGTTGCAGTGTTAAACAAACTGTTTCTTAAGGAAATTATTTGCACAGTGGAGATTGTTTTGTACAAATGGGAATTGAAGATATCATAGTACAGTAGATAGAGGTATTGATCAAAAAGGTAAACATCAAAAATAATATTTTGTAATGCTCTTATTATAACAGTATTAACTTTCCATACCTTGGGTATTTCTGCTACTTTTGGTTCACTTGATGCGGTGCTAAACTTTCCAAAAGCATCTGAAGTTTTGTTACTGCTTGAAAAACTGCCAAAATCTCCAAATTCATCGTCATTTGGTTCCTTCTTTGATGATTCTTGAAATGTACCAAACTCCCCAAAATCAGTACCCTTTTTTGGCTCATTTTGAGAAAAAGCACCGAATTCAGATGTGTTTGATTCTTGAAAGTTTCCAAATTCTCCAAAACCATCATCTTCAGTCTGTTGGAATGATTTGAAGCCTTCACCAAAATCATCATCTTTTCTATTTTCTTCATCAAACTCTTGCTTGGTAAAGTTTTCAAAATTACCAAAATTATCTGAAGAATTTGTTTTGGACTCAAATTTGCCAAAATCATTTGCTTGTTGTTTAAAATTGTCTTTTGACAAAGATGGTGGTTTTGAATCAAAATTACCAAAATCATCTGATTTGTCTGCAGGTTTAGAATCAAAATCACCAAAATCATCCGATTTATCTGCAGATTTTGAATCAAAATCACCAAAATTATCCAATTTATCTGCCGGTTTAGAATCAAAATCATCTGATTTATCTGCCGGTTTAGAATCAAAATCATCTGATTTATCTGCCGATTTTGAATTAAAATCACCAAAATCATCTGATTTATCTGCCGATTTAGAATCAAAATCACCAAAATCATCTGATTTTTCTGCTGGTTTAGAATCAAAATTACCAAAATTATCTGCAGATTTAGAATCAAAATCACTAAAATCATCTGATTTAATTACTGGTCTTGAGTCAATTGCACCAAAATCACAATCTGTATCTGCGGAAACATTTTCAGATATAGTGTTCTGTTTTTCATGTGAAACAGTTTCAGATATATTATTTCTAATCGGTGATGTGAAATTTGCAAAATCATCATCTTGACATTGAGCGTTAGCTTTTGTTAAACTTTGAGATTCATTGTCTTTCTGATTAAAAGTGGAACCTACTGGTGTTTTGTCATTCAGACCATCAGTTTCAGTTTTACCACTCCTTTCCGAGTCAAAGTCTGCGAAATCATCATCATAGAAGTGACCATTATTATGGTCACTCAAGGTATCAATTTGGAATGCATTGCTTTTGGGAACTATTCTATCTTTCTCTAAGGTCATTGCACTTTCAGAGTTATTTACATTTTCCAACTTATCATCACTTGATTCTTTTAATCTTGTATCAAAATCAATTTCTTTAGAGTTTTTAATGGGATTAAATGTTTTTGAGATTTGATTATCACATTGTTCGTCTTTCCTCCTAGAAGGAACTTCTTCATCTGGAGAATTTCCAGACGCTGCACCAGATGTAAAGGCACTGAAATCAGAAAAGTCATCATCCATACTGGATATTGACGTACTGTCTTTTGAAATGGCATCTTTGCCATCATTTGAGTTGTGAAATTCGGAAAATAAATCAAGTGTTTGTTTTGTACCATCTATTTTTTCTAATTGATTATGTTTATTCTGCCAATCATCTAGGTTGGACGAGTTTCCATTTGTCAGTTGAGTTTCATCAGCTTCTTTAGTTAAAGTATTAGATGACCTATTTCCATTAGAGGCGTCAGCAAAGTCACCAAAATCATCACCATTTTTTCCAAAAGAACCAAATTGGTCTCCATTTCCGTTATGTATAGTATTACTAACAAATACATCTGGTTTGGATTCTTTGTGACCTTTACGAGTTGATGGTGTTCCAGATAGGTCAGATGAGTAGTGAGAAAATGATCCAAAATCGTCCTCATCATCATCGAACCCACCGTCATCCATAGGTGGAGGTGACGAGGAGACCATAGGGATAAAAGGCCCGTGGGTTGAACTCATGGTGAGGCTGAAAAAAGTAAAACAATTATTATTACTGTAATTAGATGTTCATCAACAAAAAATTCTTTCATTTTCTACATCTGAGACACACTATATACGATATATCCTCGGATTCTGGTCTAATGCAACCCCCTACTTTATGTCTGATTTCACAAACATACATATCCCCAGGTATAGTCCCAGTATTCACTTTTAATCTGGATGTAGGCCTCTCTCTTGCCAGTTCAGATGAGTTTTTACAAGAAATGCTAACCAATCATATTTTTTCAGGTGTTTCCCCAGGTATATTCTCCTCCCCCTCCTACCCAAAGTCACCCCAATTGTGTGTTCTAGGGGGGAGGGGGGTGGCATTATACCAGAGGATATACGTTACTACTATAGTAAGTACGTACTATTCATTTAATAGTATTCATTTCCTTTTAATGAAATATTCTTTTAATGATATTCTAATAATTGATCTCCCAATACGACTATATGAATTCATAATTTGGATGGGTTAAACATACGATTACTATAGTATCAAAATTAATTTCTTTTTGTATGATAATTCATCTAGTCTGAAATAAATGCAAAGATGTTTCATTCTGATAATATTAATGACCTTACTTTAGATGTTACATTACAAATTACAGCATACACAAATACTTCAAAAAGATCTCTAAACAGATTAAACTTTTAACCCTATTTCCACGATGGCGACTATAATACTCGGAACACAAAGCGTTTTACAATCGCCGCGATGGAGGCAATACACAAGAATGACCCATTCATCATTAACTAAATGAGCATAAAACAAACTTTTGTGTAACTGCCTACATAATTTGGAACAATAAACAACAATGAAACACTTTGAAGTCTTAAACACCACCCTGGGGGTATCTTTTACAAATAAATTATAGTCCAATTAGCAAATTAAACTCTTACAACTTTGGGATTTATGATACAATATATACCACTGTATCTTTCAAAGTTATATTATAGCTCTCCCCACAGGTGAAGAAAGGTTTGCTTTAACATTATATTATGTAATTTACTATAAACGAACTAAGTAAATGTCGAAAATTAACATGTCAGTTGTTACACTGTACTACTGTACACTCGTCACCACATAAAGCTGAGAAATGGAATTCTCCACATAGAGAGTACTTCCTGTATATCCTCTGGTATAATCCCACCCCCTTAGAACACGAAATTGGACTGACTTTAGGGGGTGGGACTATACCTGAGGAAATCCTGATTCAGGAAAAAAAAAAAATTGGCATGGTAAGCATTTCTTATAAAAACTCATCTGAACTGGCTAGAGAGAGAGGCCTACATCCATACAAAAAGTTAATACAGTACTTGGACTATACCCGGGGATATGCCTGTTTGTGAATTCAGACATAAAGTAGGGGGTGGGCTTAGACCAGAAGTGGGATTATACCCGAAGATATACGGTACAAATATGTTGGTTGTACCCAGCTTTAGTTTGCATACAGCAAAACTGACACTGGGAGCTACTTCAATTTTAAAATGATTACAGATTGAACTCTGCTGGAATAAAATAATTATAATCATATTAACAGATGAGGAAGTAAACCACTGCTAGAAGAGGAACACCAGAAGGAACAATAAACACAAAATGTGTCCCATGAGGAAAAATACAAATTTCTCTGCAAAACATAATAATATAATATGAATCTACAAACAATTTGATTATAGATAGCTAACTTGGAAATACACACATTTTACTTTGGTTTATATACTATCTTTTGTCATAACAACATTCTATTGCAGAGACTAACGGGATGGATCATCATCTCAACAAGTATTCTACTGCAGTTACTGCAGTAATTGCATTTTATTACTGCAATAACATATGATTTTATTATGTTTCAATGGAGAAGTTTATGAGGCAGCTGAGCCAATGCAATAAAATAGTTTGAAGTATAACCTCAAAATGATTGCTAAAATGACAAGTTAAACAGTTTTTCTACAGTTGCTGCAGTTTGTTTTAGTCTCTGCAACAGAAGTTTGAAAAAAATAAAACATATGAAACACACACAAACAAAATTCAGTACAGTACTTACAGTTACAGTAAAATACAGTAAGGTCAGGTACTATTTATGGTTTATCTGATAACTAACCGTGTTACACTAACAGTTGCAAAAATCTCAAACTATCTTTAATCTACTACTGGAAATAATTTGACAATAATTACGACACAATCTCAAGCTTTGTTGCATAAAACACGGGTATAAGTGTATCGGCTCATTCAAGCGGAAAGCAGTATTAGAAATGTACACAACACTCACAAGACTATGCTCTAGAGGCTTTCACGTGGAAAATATGAATAAGACAATGCGTTTAAGGTTCGTAACACCATGTGAACAAAAATTTGTATTGTGTTTCAATGGTAAAGATAGTTTTCTGGTTTTTCTCACCAGGTGTAGATTGAGATTACAGATTTTGTGGTAAAAATCGTAACAATTAACTTTCTTTGTATTGTAATGTGTATACAATAACCAACAGTTACTGATTACATAATAAACAAAATTGCCCAGTTCTATTATTATAAAATTACGTAGATACATTTCCTGAATAAAATTCCCCACCCCCCCCCCCTCCTTCAGCTATATTTCAATTATGTTTTGTCCACATTTAATACTTGTATAGGAGAGAAAACAATACAGTATGTAGGAAATTGTATCAGCTCCAATGTAAGGCTCTGTCCACACTATCAAACTTTATGTGACAACAAAATGTGATGTGCCTATATATGGACATGATGATGTTATTATCACATTTGTTCTTGTCACAATGTTTGATAAGTGTAGACATAGCTTTATAGGTTAAATGAAGTCAGCATGTATATCTTGATGTCATTCATTTCTAAGAGATTAAAACTAAAGGTCATGAAATATTTAGTTCTTTAGGACTTAAACAGTACTTATGGCAGATTTGCAATAAACACATGAAAATGCATAGAACCATCACAAAAGGACAGATGTATGGCTATTAATAAGTACCAGACTAAATGTTAACAAATACAATACTGTTAGATAAGCCAGCCATCAATGTCATTGGATTTATTACAAAAAAAGGATTTTTTTATATGAAGAATTGGTGGAAAGAAAGACCAATATAATTTCAGTCATACCATACATCTTCTAAAACATTATCAAACTTTATGTGACGAGAAAATGTGATGTGCCCACATACTGTATTGACATGATGATGTCATATCACTACCATATTTGTAATATCACTACCTACCATATTTGGGCAGATCACACTTTTTTTTGTCAAACGAGTATGATAGTGTAGACAGAGCTTTAGAAAAGGAAATAAAATTCTGTTGACAATCAGAGAAAACCAAGAACATAAAAAGTTGGTGAATAATTATCTTATAGACAGTTGATCAACACATCCTAAATCATCTTATAGCCACTCCGAGATATTCTTAAACCCCAAAACCAACAACATGAACCCATGGTTTTTTATCTTTTTTTATGAAATCAATTCGTTCTCATTCATTCCTCTTGACATCATTAATACTTACATTAACAAAGTGGGACTGATAAGAAATATAGATCTTTTACAAAACCCTTTAAAATTCCATAACAAAACATCAATCATTAAATGGTAATTATAAAGATAAAGGGTTGTTAAAATAAAGGGCTGTTGAAAATAAAGGGCTATGAAATATGCATTCTAAATAAGTAAATAAACAAGGTCATAATATGATTGTTTGAAAGTGACCTGAGGTTAAAAATCATATGGAAATATTCTCATTATTATGTTAATTATTTTTTATCAATAGGTGGTTTTAACTCAATAAGGATGTCTATTGTCATATCATAAGAAAACAATTTCATTTTTAATAATTACATTTTGGAATTAATTGTATTCTTAATTTATTAAAATTGGTTTAATCTGCAGTATACAGTACTAGGCCTATACTACTTTAAGCAGTGTAATGATGTGTAGCTGGTGACTGTAGAAGAATCAAAGATTATTTTCATAAATATTTATCAAAAATCGCTGCTCAATAATGCAATCAGATTTATTTTTAAGCTTTTTTATATTTAACTTATGAGTAGAAATAAAATTGTAATTGAAATTTAATTTGTAAACAATTGTGTAAATATTTTAATGAAATTCATTCCACTATTAAAGTACTGGTATTAATTAAGCTTTTAGGAGATCTTTATCGAACATATGCATTTTTTATTTAAACAAAAAAAAGAACAAGAATATCAGGGTCTAGCCTACCTACCCAGGCCTATTCATAGGCCTATAATTAGTATTAAAAATAAAATAGGAACAAGAAGTTTCATCTTTTAAAGTTTAAAGAGGCCTCCTACATCCTGAAAATTGAGTAATTCAAGAAAACATAATTACAAATATTGTTTCGATAATTGAGTGTTATGTTTTACCAGAAAGATTAATAATACATCAATAAAAGACATTGTCAACACAACAGGCCACTAGGCCTAGAGATCGTACCACTCTGCATGCCACCAGAAGGGATGACGATATAAACACGGCAGACGATAATCTACCAACTGTCTGCTGCTGCCTCACCTACTGCGAGGCTAGCTAGGCCCAGAACCGGAAGGAAGGCTGAAAACAGGTCCGTAATTATGTCAGATATACATGTAAATTCATAATGAAAACCCATAACAATTAAACTACTTACTTTTATTGATAACAATTTTAAACACAAACTTATCTCAACCTTACAAAAGGATTTCAAAACATAACTGAATTGATACTGATCTCATCATCAACACTCATCTCTTTTTCGCTAAAAATCGCCATCTTTTGGTAATGCCAAATCTATAGAGGGCGTTTTCAGGAGGCGTGTCAGTCGCACACAGTACACACACAGAGAGTCGTCTGCCACCACACACGGACGGCACAACTGATTTTAAAATATTCGGATCTACAGTATGATCATGATCATGTAATAGGCCTAATGTAATGTAAATAATATATAAAATGCAAAACATTAGTTAGTTACGTCTATCATTATTATAATGTCATATAGCGATGTATCTTACATCCATATACCTCGTGTAGACGGGTAAAATAATATTATTATTAATAATTTTATCTCAACATTTATTTCGACTTAGTGATACTACTAGCGGTCGGACTTTTATTCATAACGAATGATATCATGTCTAGCACTTCACGAGATGACCATTATATAAAAACCTCAAAAAAATAAATACAAAATAAAATAAATAATTTAAAATAAAATATAAAAAAAAAAGAGTAACGTAACAAAGAGAATCCTCTTCACATATCCTTAATTTGATATAAAATAAAGTTTAATTGAAAATATTATATCAACCTAAAAGATATAATCAACATAATTATTAATTGTACAGGTCATCACCGCACTCCTCCAACGAAGTATGACATCACAACGTAAACAAGTTGACGTAATTCATGTGCGTTACGTTGAGCGCGACGTACGCGCGCGCACCATTAGCGAACATAAAGAACATTTCTGTTTTTTAAGCATGCAATTTAAGAAACGAAGACAAAAAATACAAATTTCAATATTGAAATACAACAATGCAATGGAAGAAAATGGTAATGATAAGTTTTGTTTGACATATTATTATACGATTAAAAAAGAGTACATAACTTTATAAATGTTATTAATAAACCTGTACATACTACTAGTAGCCTAGGCTCTAGCTAGGCCTAACTAATCTTATTGTTTTATGATTATTATTTGTAGTTTATAATGTGAATCAAATCAACAGCGACAGGAACCAGCTACAGGCACTGATTCTTGTGGCACGAGAGGTAGAAGAATACTATAAGACAACGGTAAGTAGAGTCACAATCAACAATATTAATCTGCTCCAATTTTTGGAGGGCCTAGGCCTATAAAACTTTTTAAAATATAGGCCTAGGCTATACCAAGATGATTGGAATTAATTTTAATTGTATTTTTTGCTTTTCAGCCTCCGTTTATGTGGAGTGATTGTTACAAACATGGGTTACCAAATGAAAATCTGATACTACTAAACATGCATCCAGACGAAGTGAACGATCCAATTCGACAGAATTTTCTTACTGTTACTGAAGATGTTGGTATATGTCGTACAATCTGTAGGAATCTGGCAGACGAGGCAGGCGACCTATATCCACGAATTCGCGCCACTGCAAATTTCCTAGCTCATGCCATTCTTGATCACGTAAAGAAGAAATTCACCTTTAGCTTTGAAACAGGTGACAGAATTTTATTACGGAAAGCGGTTAGCGTAATTACTAATATGGAAAAACACAAACGAGCAAACATTATTAAGAAGCTTATTCAACGTCGCCGCAAAGCAACGGTATATCTACTAGCTCTTAGAAAGAGCCGCAAATCCAAAAAGAAATTGGTAAAGTCACCAAAGAGAACGAACAAATGTACACAGACATTCATGACGTCTAATGAAACTTCACAACAATTTATGACGTCAACACCAAATAAGTCACAATCACTACCCACAAGTAATTTATTCAATTTGAATATATCCCCTTGCAAACGATCACAGGCGGTACAAACCCATCACCCATCGAGTAAACGCCCAAGATTTTTAGAAAGTGCAAGTGCACTGACAATAACACCAAGGCGCCTAGAGTTACACTGTGACCCGTCGTCGGGACAGACGAGTACTTCTAGTGGCAGTTCAACTGCTTTAGTTTCAAATATGCAACAAGCCAGGCCTGCTATAAGCGATCATCGCCAGCATTATTATCAGACTAGGCCTACTAATGTAATTTCAGAAAAAGTGGGTGTCAGAACATGCAGAGTTACACTTCCAACCAATCATGCTAAATATAAATGTACTAGGCCAGTGTCGTGTAGTTTGGTGAACGCATTTCAAACTCCAGCCAATCAGGCGACATCGAGTAATTTATCAAACGGAAACGCTGTGATACTTTCAGCCAATCACAATCGAAACCACGTACAATCTGCATACAACGCAGTGCAACTTTTAACCAATCAAAATACGTCTAAAAATGCATCTACGGTATGGCGTTCTACAAGCGTCAATTTAGTCGAACCATCAGTGAATCACAACCCTTCTTTATTAATGGAAACAGTGCATGGATCTCCATACAGATGTTACTCAAAATAGAAGGAATGATAATTATTACATAATAGCATGTATCTGTCATTCGACAATATAACTAATTTTAATAACTGACCTGACCTTTCTAGAGTTGATTTAAATCTATAAATTCTTTAAATTTGATTAATTACTGTATTTAATTAGCGAATTGGGGCCAATACAATTAAATAAGGGTATCTTGTAATTAGGACCGAAATAATTATTGATAATATTATCTTAAAATTGTGTTTTAGTACTCCGAATTAGGTATGAAAATTATAACTTAGACAGATAATAATCTGGTCAAATATGTATTAATATAATTTCAAAAAAAGCCAAACAATGATTTCAAGTACATATAGATAAGTTGGTAAATTATGAGTATGTCTATATTTTAGGCCTATTGAGTGTAAATTTATTAAAGGTTCTGAAAATTACTTGTGCAATCTTGTTTGTATTATCAGATTTTGCATAAAGTTGGTTTAGTTAAATCATGGAGGTATAAAAAAGATAAATCTGTACATATTTTAAACAAAAGAAACGCAGCATGGATAAACTAGTTTTAATCAAAATCAGAAATTTTCTGATTAATTATTACAACTTTTCTTCAAGAAGAAAGAGCATAATGATATCTACGCATGCTTACAAACCAATTGTTGTGGTAACTGCTTCCGCGAAAACACCAAATTCGAATTCATTCAAAATAAAAGATAATTCAATTAAGATATATTTCTTCCAAAGCACTTTTATGTATTTTTCACCAGAATCTACTAAATAGCAAAATCATGAACAATGAAATGCTATGCCTAAATACAACACACCGCTATATCTTAACACATGGAATTATGCAAATTAAATCTAATACCAAAAACAATAGATTAAAACACATTATTTCTACATTCTTTGTAAGAAATGATTATTCTACGATAACACTTGCTATTAATACATCATTGTATAACTTGGTTGATCAGACGGTGAAATTATTTTACATAAACTTGGAAAAAGCCAACAATAGTGTTGTTTCCATTTGCCTCTTTTAAGCTCTGTCTACACTATCAAACTAGTTTTTTTTTAAAATGTGATGTGCCCAAATATGGCAGTGGTATGCCCACATATGGTAGTGATATGACATCATCATGTACTTATATGGGCAGATACACTTTGATAGTGTAGACAAAGCTCAACATTGGTAATCTATGAAAATCGTACATAAACATACAGTGTGCTATTTCCTGTTCACACGACCTTGTAAAACGCCAGCGTTTACAGCACATTTTGCTTAGTATTGTGTGTGTACACCCCGCAGTTTTGCTAGGCCATGTGAACAGGTTATAAGCATCTAGTTAACTAAACACAATAATCAGCTAATCTACAAAATTGTATTCAATTAAAATGTCTTACATTCTGCATTAATATTTACAATTATTTTCAAACTCTCTGAATCTATTAAATTTCATCATTAGGTATATTATGATACTAGTTATATATTATTATAAATACATGTTATCATTTTATGATATGAATTACATAGGCTTACTTTTGTATTAATGTGAATACTACTAGACTTCAATTCAAAATATTTTTTAATTTACATAACTAATGTCATATTGACCAAGCATATTAATCATAACTTAGTTTGATTATTTATCTGCTATAATTTACAAAACTAGCCTTGAAAACAGTTTTGTTCTACTTTTATCGTGGTTGAAGTGCACTTTTTACAATTTAGTTAAAAAAGGTATTTTGACATCATAAATCAAGCAAAAACTAATGAATTGTTAGCATTGAGAGAAATAATCTACAGAATCCGAAAAAAATATTTATATAAATGCATTTTACAGAAAGAGAGAAATTGAAAATAAGGTGGTGTTGGTTTGCGATGACCTATGACCCTATGCAAATATGTTCTGTTTACACCATCAAAACAAATGTATGCCTAAATGGTAGTGATATGACATTATCATGTCCATATATGGGCTTATTACATTGTTGTATCACATAAAGTTTATAGTGTGGACAGAGCTTTAGTCATCACCTGGTCCATGGATCATTAATTAAGATGCATGCGAGATTTTTAATTACAAATGTTTTGAATGTGATAAAGAAATGAACCCCCAATACATTGCGTCTTCAGCAATTGCAAAATAGCACAAAACAATTGTTAAAAAATATACAGTGCTCGATCTAAAATATAAATATACATGCAAGTTAAAATCTACATCATTTAAAACTAAACACTATTAAAAAAAATTATGAATTACTATCAAACAATAAAATATACCATTCACTGATGGTTCATTAGTACTATTAATGCATCTTAGAATACTATTGCCATGCACTATTCTATAGAGCATATTGTGAAAAACCACTAAGCAAAATTAACTGATAGCCATTATTGCCACTATTTTATTTCAGTGATCGGTCAAAATGAAATCCTGCACTCGCCATCGTCCGTTCAACTCATAAAATAGAGATCAAAGGTAAGTGTTCGTTTAATCGCTATGTTAAAATGTCACTTTAAATGTTGAAAAGTGGCTAAAATTTGATACATTGTATTCACAATTAAAAATTATTTTATTGGGTTAATTCAGCATACACTTTATGCAATGGCACTCTAATACATCATTTTAATCACACACTAATATTATTGTTAGCAAAAAACTTTTATGCAGCAATCGCAATAAAATGAAAATGCCTTTTACAGTAAAAACCATTTTTTAAATTAATTTTGAATATTCCAATTTTGAATGGATGTAAAATTAGAAAATAAACTTGAATGGAAATGAAATTTCTTTAAGAGTGACACGACTTATATGCATGCTAAAATATTAGCTTCAATAATTACGATAAAAATGTTGATAAGACAAGGATTAAGAATTTGTACAAACTATTATTACATAACTCAGTCATATTTTTATCTTAAAATACTGTATTTGGTCTATTTTTATATTATTCAATTTAAATCATTTATCAATTTTATTTTTATATTAATAATTGATTTTTAATCAATTAACAAATTCATTCATTAAATTTATACAACATTGTATGCCCAATCAAAAATAAGGGCAAACAGTTTTAAAATAAATTTATTCTTAAAAAGGTTTATTATCAATGGTAAATTTATAAAACTGTATTATTAAATTTACAAGTTTTAAAATAAATTACATATGCACCATTTTTTGGCTAAAATGTTGAAATTATTGTATTTTCACTTGGATTTTAAAAAATGTGTGAAAAGCTTATAAATGCCGATATTTCCCCTCCCTAAATTTTTGTTACAACTGTATTTTTTTTAAAATTCGGGTTCGAATCATATAAACATTGATACTTGATTCAACAAGGGATTTAGGGTTCAACCATCTCAGCTAAATTACCTACACTCACTGAGGTTAATTTTATACTGAATCCCTGTTCCCCTACACACCCTGTCTTTGCACACTTCCATCACTCTGCACCTTGTGTGAAAACTAACTTAATATCTTGTTATGGCCCTCACTTTATCATAAAAACAAAAGGTGCATTCACAAGGTACTACTTTCCATTACTGAAAACACAAAATTATGACATATTCATGTACACAATTAGTACACTTATTCAAAAGGATTGTCAAGCGCCCTCTATGCATCTTTGAATTGAACCAGGTAGCGGAGACACACCTGTGAACTGTCGTAAACAATAAACTCGTTGTGATTCAGATTATAATAATTGCTTTCATCATGCATTTCACCCAAAGGAATCTTGGCGCCTGTGAAGTGAAAAAGAATAAAGCAAATAACATACAGTATTTATTCGAATAAATGCCCCCCGTATTTATTCGAATAAATGCCCCCCCCCCCATATAAAACATCATTTTGAATAAATTCCCCCCACCCCAGGACCTTTATTTATTTCCTCAAATAACCACACAATAAATGTTATTACAAAACAATTTTATTTGTAGTGTAGCATTCATTGATTGACATGATCTACAATTCACCAAGCATTTTGATACAAATGTTAATGTATGTTATCACTTAATATTGTGTTGTATTTTTTCAAATCTATGGCATATTTATTTGATTATACATGTTACACCGGGTGTTACACCCATGTTACACGCTTCCCCAGCATAAACGCCTCCCTCAAATAAACATCCCCATTAAAAACTATGGTATGCAAGTCATTCACAATCTATTTTCCATAAATCTTGCTCAGCAGAGTTTCTGTGATTGTATAGGAATTAATTAATTAATGTATTGTGTAATAGTAAATAAAACAACAAAATGAATCTCCCTCCTTGATTGGCAAAATGAATTGCGATAAGATACCCCTTGCAGGGCCTACATATTAATAAAATTACCTTGGGGAAGATGAATTGTCTCCATGGGATTTGGATATGACCTTCCTTTACCACAAACACTGTCATTATTTTTCGTGTGTTTAGTTTCATCAAACTCGTAATAGTTAGAGATAGTACAGGACTTCCCTAAGGCAACCTATAACAAAGATAAAAACAATTAAGTAAATAAAATAAACACAATTACTATATTATGAAAACACCGATTACTATTATAACAATTTCTGGAAAAAAACCTTTATTAACATTTATTATTAAAAACATGTTGTACTTGATTATAAATTTAACAGAGTATGGCAGTAGGACTTTAATTAGTGTAATGACTCAGTTAATTCATTTATTATTCATATTCATTAGTGGAAATCATCATTTCCTTTTATGGTCATTTGCATATACAGTAAAACAACATATATACATAGACATTGTGTTTGCTCTGAGAAACAAAATACAGATATAAATAACAAACAAAAACCCAATTAAATGCTATAATGTCACATCAATCTCGTACGGTTTCCCAACTAGCATTCAGTGCCCGAATGGCAGCTGGATAGAAGCTGTTGCGTAACCTATTAGTATGAGAAGTGATGGACCGGTAACGTCTATCGCTACGTAACATCTCAAATACATTATGCATGGGATGGCCTGAATCTAGCAATATACTATGTGTTTTCTCTCTTCCTGAAAATGAATTCAATAGTGCTCCGTTCTATTCCAATAAGACGTGATGCATACATAACAACACGTTGTAGATCAGACTTATCTTTATTTGTGGCCCCAGTTGAATCATATAATTAATAATAATCTCTTTATTCATTCAACAAGCTCTCAAATCTACAAGACTACCGACAAGTATGGATGGAAGTAAACACTAAAGAATATCGCAGAAGAATTTTACAACAAATCTGTATTTAGTAAAATGAATTTAGAAGCTAACCTCGCAGAGAAGCATCCATTTGCTGTCCTCCTCACCACGGGAGTGACAATAACCAGAACTCTTTGTAAATGTGTCTGCAAAGTAGATCCCCTGAAAATGTAAAAGATTATAATTAGTTCATACGCACCCAACAGCATGTAACTGTAACAAATTACAGGGGATGAATTAACTATTTCATGGTTATAAACCGGCACAGTTCCAGAACAGGTGTGAAAGACCCTTTAAGCCTGTTTTCCTGTCGACGTTATTCAACGCTATCGTTAACAAAAATTGGCGATCCTCTACGTAAACATTGAAATGTTAACAATTTACAGGAAAAGGTACTCGCTATCGTTATCATTTCAACTTGATCGTTTTCAAACGATCGTCGTTGAACTGTTAACGATCAACGACGATAGTGTTGAAAAACGTCGACAGGAAAACAGGCTTTAGGGAGTGGAGTAGAAACAGTCATACCTGGCACTAGGTCTAGGATTGAACTTTGGTCCTTGGACCAAGGATAGGCTACAGCTGAACTACATAACATAATTACAAGCATTCTGGACTTAGTACCCAAAAAATGTCAAAGAATCTTCTTGTTGAAACTGCTGCATTTAATTTATTACTATAAACTTATAAATATTGATACAAACCTTTCCAAACATATAACCTGTAGATGGTGCCTCAGGAGGGGCAACTAAAAGCCCTTTTTTTAAAATACTGATAAGATTTGCCGACTGCGTTCCGTGCCATAGTAACATATGATTACTAACGCCTTTGTTGTATAAACGTTCTTCCTCACCGCTACGATTTAAGCGGAATATGCCCTCTATGGATACGTTCCCATGTGCCTCTGTTAAAAAGTAGATATAAAATAGTGTGAATTTTAGTAACTTTTTTTTTCTTGTGACAATGGCTGATACAGCACATTTGATAATGTGGAACAGTTTGGCATTGAGAGAATTAAATAAGGAGTTGGAGTATTATACCTGAGCAATTGATTTTAAGCTCTCTATCTACACTATCAAACTTTATGTGACGAAAAAATATGATGTGCCCATATATGGCGACATCATATCACTGCTATATTTTGGCACATCACACTTTTTTTGTAAAACTAGTTTGATAGTGTAAACAGAGCTTTAGTAGATTAAAAAAACTTACGCGTATTGTGTATATATCTTAGAATACGTTGTGCTTCTCCGGATTCTTCGTTCAACAGTTGCAATTGGCAATCAAGTGTACGGTATACGTAGTCAAGTGGGTTCACCTCTGTAAAAAAATACATGACTTGTATCTGCAGAAACTAAATATTGCAAATCCTAGGGGACATCTTCAGGACTCAATAAAGTGTCCCCTGAATAGAGGTTGGCTGTAATGTCAAAACATGTATTTCCCCTTGTTTGTTTCACAGGAAAGTGTCCCCTGAATAGAGGTTGGCTGTAATGTCAAAACATGTATTTCCCCTTGTTTGTTTCACAGGAAAGTGTCCCCTGAATAGAGGTTGGCTGTAATGTCAAAACATGTATTTCCCCTTGTTTGTTTCACAGGAAAGTGTCCCCTGAATAGAGGTTGGCTGTAATGTCAAAACATGTATTTCCCCTTGTTTGTTTCACAGGAAAGTGTCCCCTGAATAGAGGTTGGCTGTAATGTCAAAACATGTATTTCCCCTGGTTTGTTTCACAGGAAAGTGTCCTCTGAATAGAGGTTGGCTGTAATGTCAAAACATGTATTTCCCCTTGTTTGTTTCACAGGAAAGTGTCCCCTGAATAGAGTTATCCATAATTAGGGATTGGCTATAGTGTTAAAACATGTATTTATTTTTGTTTGTTTTACAGAAAAGTGAACAGAGCTTAACAGAGGATATAATGTTATCTGTACACACCTTGTTGTTTGAAGCGTGCTCCCAGGATCACTTTACTTGCTACCTCATAGTCCAGTAGATTGGTAATCAGTTCAACAGCTTCTTTGAGCGTGTTTTCGTCCGTTAGTGGTGATATATTTTGGTACGAGAAGTCAATGTGGGGAATGAGTTCGTAATATTCATTGCTGAGATCATTAATCTAGAGATAAAAATAATTTATAGAATTAGATTTAGCGAGGACACTGCTAAACTCAACTTCACTTAAGCATTATAGTATCGGATATATGTTTTAATAAAAAAATTCTCAATAAATTGGTTAAAAATACATACTGCAACCTATATTAATATATAAAATATATATATATATATCTACCTCATCCATCAAGCTTTGGAATTTCTCGATTTCCTGTAGCAGATTTTCATCTCGTAGACGGTTACATTCTTTTAAGTTTTCGCTTACTTTTGTAAGGATTTTCTTGGCTTTCATGAGTACATCGCGCGAGATCATAGAGGTTGGTAAGTAAGAGGTGTCAATGTTAATACCTCTCATGGAGGCTTCATACATCTTGTGATTTGTCTGATTGATAAAAAATTGATGTTTTTAAATATAAATAGCAGACTACATAACACTTAGTATGATCCAATTTTTGTAGAGTGTAGAAATCATAGAACATGTAACATTGCAAATGGTTTAAAATTCTAAAGCTCTGTCTAAACTATCAAACGTCTGTGCCCAAATATGGTAGTAATAATGACATTATCGTGACCATATATGGGCACATCACATTTTTTTATCAAATAAAATTTGATAGTGTAGACAGAACTTCATCAACAAATGAGATATAGAATAAACACAAAGAGAGAAACCGAGTGTTACATCAATTTAAAGAGGTTTATTAAAAAGCTGTGTAAACTAAAATGACAGAGAGATCAAAACAATGATGACAATCTTACCAGACTCTTCATTACATCTATAACACGGCTTGGTAACTTTGATACAATTTTACTACTAAACGATGGATTCTTTTCTCCTTTATAAACTCTCTTAGATTTCAAGGGATCAGCGTTGACTAACCGATATTTCTTTGGTTGCTTCTCAAAACTGAAAAAAAAAAAAAACGGAGTAAAATAAATAATCAAGCTTTGGTTTAAATTATAAATGTTATTTTAAGGATATTTTTTTTAAATAATAACTGATTTTTAGAAAAAAAAAAAAGAGTGTTATTATTGTTATTGCATCAGTGAACCTACTTCTTAACATTACTCCAACTATTTCCAGTTTTACTTCTAAATACTTTCAAGAACTCTTTGACTGCTTCTTCCTTTGTTGAGAATGGTGTACATTGGAACTGGCCACTTTGTCCAATCATGCCCCAACGTGTGAATAACGCATATACATCTTTTCCCTTTTGATGAATCACCTAGATAAAAAGGTAATTCCACATTTTTATTATTGTGGAGCTCTCCTTATTTGAGACACCTCAATTGAGGGGACACATCGAATGAGGGAACACATCGATTGATGGGACACGTCAATTGAGGGGACACCCACAATAAGTTGACACTATGCATGTCCCTCAATAGGGGTTCCATTGTAATTCTAAAAATTAAACAATTTAAATATCAGGAATAATCTATATTTATAGAGTAAATTATTACAAAACAGTTCTGCTTTTGTAGCGAGAAAAAATGATTACAAATTTATTACTGAAAATTAGTAAAAATTGTAAAATGATTATTACCTGCAGCTTGTAAAAATTATTCATTCCTTGTAAACCATAGCGAACTTCGACCTTGGTCATAACAGCATTATATGGAATGTTTAGTTCAGGATCTATTAGTACCACTCTAAAAAAAGGCATAAAGTAATTTGTAAGCAAGAAATAGTAGAAAATATTTTTCGAATTTACACAAGTTAACTGCAAAAATGTCCTGTGTAGTCTTCTTGTTTAGTTTCTACCAACTTCAGACAGAAGGTTTGGTCTAAGCTTCTTTTGTAGATGCAGCCTCTGTTATTTGATGTGCTCAAATATGGTAGTGATAAGCCTAAATATGGAAGTGATATGACATCATCATTTCCATCACATTCAATATCACATAAAAAAAACTCACCCGCCCTCAGTTAATCCAGAGTTGTCATCAACTTGGGCAGACGGTTTGTCGTCTGGGTCATCTCCACGGATTTCTTCTTCCAGCTTTTGCAGCATTTTCTTGGAATCTTCCTGGAAGTCCGGAGATTCCCCTTGCCATTGGATGTTGTCTGACCATTTGACCTTCAGAGCCTCAGGCTTGACCTTACAAATGTAAACAAAAGGATTAATTAAAAAAAATTATGTCATCAGCACATCTATTTAAACGTCAACTTAAAACTTTTCTTTTTAATTAATAATGCTAATATTGTTTTGTTCTTTGTATGGCGGCATATAAAAACTTATACATAGATAGATGTCATCATACCTTTTAGTATTAGCTGATTGCTGAAAATTTAAGGAATCACTAACCCTATTTTTCTCGGCCACCTTCTTTAACGTTTGAATGGCCGCTGTCATTTCAGTCGATCTGACGTTCATAGCGTAGTCCAAAGGCGTCTTGCCGTTCACGTCTTTCTGGTCTAACGAAGCCCCGACACTCACAAGGAGCTCTAACATCTGCACATTCTGGTACGTTCCTTCTTCGTTTGAGTGTACAACGTGATGGATCACATTACGCGCTTTTGAATCGGTTGCATTCAAGTTAACATTGCTTGTCATTTTAAAATCTTCTATAAAATACAATAATTCTTCATTTCTTTATTTCAAAAAACCATGATTACATAATATATCCATATCAAATAAAGAAGATAATCTAAAAAAAAATCATTGTACAGATAAGAAAAAAGTATACTCTTCAATACATATGTAATAATTAACACCAAATCTTATGGACAAAGGTCTTTTATGTTCTCTGCTGCTTCTCTTTGGAATTCTCTCCCTCGTCATTTTACTCATTCAACTTCTATTGCTATTTTTAAAAAGAACTTAAAACGCATCTTTTTAACATCCAATATAAGAGCCTTTGATTTTTACTTCGGTTTAGTTGATTCTGGCGCTATACAAATACCTAAATTATTAATAACTTTCTATAAATTGGTCATAAATTGGTTTGCCCTAATCTGACATAATGTTGTACTTTATACAAAGTACATTTCAGAACACTATAATACGGAATATTCTTTAATAAAGCATAGGAGAATAATATTTAATATAGGTGTAATAACTTTCTATAAATTGGTTAGATGTTTGGCTTATTCTGACATAATGTTGTACTTTATACAAAGTAAATTTGAGAACACAAAGTAATAGTAAGTTAGTGATAGTAAAAGTGATATGTGAAAGTAATATGCTTTAATATTTTCTATAGGAGAATAATATTGAATATTGGTAGTAAATTTTTATAAAGTGCAACCTTTACAAGTTTCTAGCAAACATGAATTTTCTTACCTGTCTTCTTCTTTGATTTCTTTGATTTCTTAGCATCTGTTTTTCCATTCTCTTTCTTTTCTTCATCGATACCATTTTCCATATCTTCATCTGCCTCTTCATCATCTTTACCCTCTTCATCTTCTTCATCATCTACATCCATCTCCTCATCTTCATTATCATTATCCTCATCATCGTCATCCATTTCTTCTTCTGATGAATTTCCATCCTCATCATCACTATCATTGTAATTATTTCTAAATACGTTTTGTTGAAAACCTATGATAACAATTCATATTCATATTCATATTCATTTATTATCCAGAAAAAATAATACAAAAACAATACAAAAAGCATATATTACATAGAACAACAACAAGCAGAGAAAAAGCGCAGAACACTATCCTGGCGGATTGTCAAAAAGCAAAAAATATCGCTATAAAAGACTCTCCTGATAGTGCTGGTGGCAAAATAACATTAACAAGGATAAACATTTAACAACCCGGTAACATAGAATTTATATAAAACAGAATAAAAATTGCAATCATTATAAATAAACATGTCTGTTATATATACCGGAATCTCATCCCACATCCGTGGAAATGAAATAAAAACAGAATAAAAAAAAGCATTAGTACGAGACTTCTCATGTCTGAAAACAAGTTTCTCACTTCTACGTTCAACAGGTTTAGGTAGCAAAGCACCATCAATTAGGAAATCTGTACAGAGGCACTTCACAACAAATTTAACACGGATGAATTTAAGTCTATTATAAATCGTGGGTAATTTTAGAGTCCGTAACCTTTGTTCGTATGACGGCCGCATGTCATAATCCATGTGAAAAAAACGTGGGAAGCATGATCGTGTAAAGCGTCTCTGAACAGATTCAATCTGATTGATGGTGCTTTGCAGAAATGGAAACCAGACAGGTGAAGCGTATTCAATTACAGGCCTAATGATAGACTTAAATAATTTAGGAAAAACGGTCTGATCATTGGTTCTAACACACCTCTTAATAAATCCTACAAGTTTATTGCATTTACCAGTAGTCAGAGAGATGTGTTTATTCCACTTCAAATCTGAAGACAAGGTAACACCAAGATACTTGTATTCTGTTACACTTTCTAGTACTTTATTATCAATTTCATAATGAAAATACTGTTTTACTTTCGATCTAGAGATCGACATAACCTTACATTTACTGTTATTTAGAGACATATAATTATCATTGCCCCATAGGGCTATGGCAGTTAGATCGTCTTGAAGCTTCAAACAATCATCTTGATTATTTATTACTCTGAACAACACAGTATCATCTGCATATAATGCAATATTTGAGTTAACTATTGATGGGAGCTCACATGTATACAAATTAAAAAGAATAGGTCCCAACACGGAACCTTGAGGTACCCCCGATAATACATCTTTCCAATCTGAAAGTGAACCTTTGAATAACACTGCTTGGCTACGGTTAATCAGAAAAGATTGTAACCAACTCATGAGCTTACCGGCAAAGCCATATTTTTGTAGCTTATTAATGAGAAGTGAATGACAAACCTTGTCAAAAGCCTTGGACCAATCTAAAAACACAGCATCAACTCTTGGCGGTTTGTTTACATCTAAACATTTAGCCCATTGGTGGTAAATTGTGGCAAGCTGTGTTACACACGATCTTTTGTTACAGAAACCATGTTGTGTGGAAGGCAAAAGGCCAAGTTTATCAGCATGAGAAACCATGTGCTTTCCAATAAAGCGCTCAAGCATTTTCCCGACCACTGACGTCAGGGAGATGGGGCGATAGTTTACAACATTGTCACCAGGGCCTGATTTATGTATTGGTACAACATGGGCTACTTTCCAGTCAGCTGGGACTTTACCGGTTTTAATTGAGATATATTGAATTGAAAATATAAGCTGAATTCATCAGTGTTAAATAAACAACATTTAAAGAATATTGGGATTGAAATTATGAATCAATTATGAAGTTACATTTGAAAAAAAGATATTTGTTGATATACCACGTATATTAGTTCTGAAAAGAACTGTTGAGTTTCTCGACGTTTCGATCAATATGCTTTGATCGTCCTCAGGAGTGAGGTGGACATATATCAACAACAAGACTTTGAAAAAAAAGAGAAAATAAGGCAGTGTTTACCTCTCGCCCTAGGCTGCTTTCCTTTCTTTCTTCCCCAGTTAAGGTAACTTAATTTAGAATAATTTAGTTGAAAGCCTCGGATGATTTCAGCCTTCTTTTTAATCACATAGGAATGGTTCAATAATAACTTCACAATGTCAACATCATTCTATCAAAATAAATTTCATTTTTCTGTTAAAGTTAACAGTGAGGCAAACAAAATAATTTTAGTAGAGAAAAACAGGAACAATTTAGTAGATAAACACAAAATATAAAAACAGAAAAAAACTCTTATTACCTTTTTGACAGCATGCATCAGTGGTGTGACCATATCTTTGTCTGGGTAATTAGGATCAGCACCATTCTTCAGTAGGAAGTCAACAGCTTTGAAGAGACCATTACGAATACACAGAATGAGTGGTGTCTGATCAATGTTACGCTCGGATGCACCGTGAAAGACTTCGCTGAGGCTCTTTGGTTGAGGCAAGAACTTGGCAAGTGCTGGTTCAACATACGGTACTGGACTACGAATATTTAATGAACCTCCACATTTTAAGAACAATCTGTAAAATAAACAAAAAATTATTTTTTTGTGGTTATACATGTTTTTTAATTGTTTGTTGGTGTGAATATAAGATTTTCAATATGCCCCATTTCATGAGTTCAAACTTCTACCACATGGTCTCTTGTACCGGAGTGTTATGTGTAGGACAAAACGAAAACTAAATTCTTTTTTTGCCACTAGTATTAGACTGTTAAATAACAGTCCAAATTAATTCCTGTTCATGGTCCATAGTATTATGAATTATGAAAAGGATGAATATGGAATTGTGATTTGCTTTTTAAAAATTTATTATTACTATGTATTTAAAAAAAAATATTATTTCAGTCCTTTTTATATTGCCCCACGCGGGATGAATAAAGAATTTGAATTTTGAATATGCATTATTTCAAAGAAGAACTCACTTGATAAGATTATGTGTGTTGTCATCAAATATAGGATTGTAGAATAAGGCAGCCATTGGCAATCGACCAATAGAATCTGGAGTACTGATTGATGTCTCAAATTGATCATTATCAGAATCTATCAAAAGAAAATAATAATATAATATAATAAAAATTGTATATAACATACAACAGGCAAAAAAAGAAATTATGTATTAATTCTCATATATGTTATTAGATTGCATGCAGATGCAAAACAATCTATTACATGATCATTAAATAGTATGTATTATTGCATGGAATGTGACCCACAATCGTCCAATCAAATGACAGGAATTCAATTAGGTGTTATATATACAGGCATACTTACTAAAGAAGAAGTCAATTAATGAGTTATTCTGTGAAGCTGCAGCGTACGTGATGGCTGTGCACGAGTACGAGTCTTTGCGAAAGAAATTTAAGCCACGTTTACCGAGCATATCAGCAACCTGACGAAAAATATTAATGCAAAACAAGGTTTGATTTATTTTGACACCATACACATACCATATACAAGTACAAATACAGATAAAAATGAACAAAAACCACAATTATTTTGTATGGTATTGGGGATAGCACTCTAAATCCTCAAAAGGGTATATACATCTTGAGGGGTCTCATGAAAAAAGGAATAGTGCAACAAGATAGCAAGGCAGTGTACCATTTTTTGCATCTATGGTACCGGTAGTACTAGAAAATAATGATGGTAATACCTGTACTTGTAAGTCTGTAGATTCGTCTTTCGGTGCATTCAAGCATAATAAATGAAGTAGGTTCTGGCCTTTGTTGTTAAGGGCTGTTAACCTCTGTGACTCTTTTTGTTTACGAATCATTGTCAATGCCATCTGGTACTTGAAAGCCTCAAATGCACACTTTAAAATAAAAATGTAAAATATTATTGATTTTTATTTATTTATATATTTTATTTATTTATATATTTTACTTATTTACATTGGTTAAAAATAGATATGGTATATGGTTTTAACTCTCTGTAAGTCTTTTACACTATCAAACTATACCCAAATATGGCAGTGATATGCCCAAATATGAAATCATGTCTATGTCATGTCCTATAATGGGCACATAAAATTTGATATGCCCAAATATGGTAGTGGTATGACATCATCATGTCCATATATAGGCACATCACATTTTTTGTCACATAAAATGTGATAGCGTAGACAGAGCTTTATGTATGTGCTAGAACTGTGACAGTATTAGAACCAAGGACCCTGGGATTGGTAAGCAAACATGTAAACCACCAAGCCACAGTGCCACTAATTGTACAATCTTAAACCTACCTGTACAGCCTGGGTATATGACATCATAAACTTATCCAACCTATCCATGACAAGATAGCACACACCTTGCCAGTTCTTCTCAAGGGCACTCCTGAAGAATGGCATTGTAGTGGGCGTGTCTGGAGGTGTCTTGGTAGGTTTCCACTGCCAGTACTTCTTGGTTTTCTCAGCTTTGTCTTTCTTTGGGGGGATTAGCATTTCGTCAGTAACTTCTGTGACATCAATGTTGATATTTGCTCCCTTTTGTATGAGCATAATACACATGCTAAAAATTTTAAAATGTAAAAATTTGACCTAGATACATTTTATTCTATATCATTTTGGGACTGGAGTGATAGTAGGCTTTTGTTTGTGTCTAATAAGAATCTCTTAAAACTAAGGAAAAACTAATATGTTTGTTTAGTCTACAGAAAATAACTTTAAATTGAAAAGGGTCCTGAATTGGAAACTATCAAAAAAAAAGAGATTATATTACCTATCGTATCCTCCAATCATTGCTGTAGCCAGTGGTGTGTTCCCAAACTTATCTCGGACTTCATAATTTTGTATCCTCTGAAAAGAAACATTTTAACAATCATTCGTAAAATTACTTTGTCTAGGAAAAACTGTTCATTTCTTTAAAGTATTCTCTCAGCAATAGGTTACATTAAAAAAAAGCTTAACATCTTTATCATCAGCTCGGCTTTGAGCATCCAATTTGTGATGGAAACAGACGCAATATAAGATTTCCTTATTATTATAAATTACCTCAACAATGTACATCGCCGATATAGAAGCGCCGCGGTAAGCAGCGAGGTGAAGTGGCGTTTGTCCTCGAATATTTTGACTGTTAATTTGACTTCGTTTCATACTTTCAATGATCGTTGTAGCCATTTCTATTGGGTCCATTTGAGAATGATCACTCAGTCTATAAAATAATTTACAATTAGATTTAAACAAACATGCACTGAGACACATCAATTATTTAAATATTGCTGATTTTGGGACTAAACATAGAAAAACATGCTTTAACTTTGAGCACACTGAATATATACAAAACTATACATTACCATTACCTTAATATGAATGAATTTTGTAAAGCACCTAAGCACATTAAGTTTCTCAGATTTCACAAGCATTTGCTTTCTGGGATTTCACCCCTATTAATTTATTCTACATAAAACTGTATTGGTTACTGTTATTGAGATAAGAGAAATAAAGTTTATTTTTATTAATTGATTATTTACATAATTCTATTAAGGATAGAATACAAGATATTTAATCTCACTAGACTTACTTGTTTATCTTTGAGAATGCATAGTGAAGAGGTAAACAATCATCGGCATCCTTAGCAAAAACATTGGCGTTGTTCTCCAACAAAATCTCAACTACCTCCGCCGTTGCATTCGTCCCTCCTTCGTTAGCATTCACGGCAAGATGGAGGGGTGTTCGTTTGTGTTCGTCCATTGCGTTTATTTGCGCTTTCTTCTTCAGAAGTGCTTTAACAATTGAAACTACTTCACTTGCAGCTTAAAAGAATAACATTAATTAAATATTATTTTAATGTGTAAATTTTCAGCGTCGCACCTTTTATGCTTAGTGGCAGCTTAAAAAAAATAACATTTTCAAATATTATTTTAATGGGTTAATTTTCAGCGTCGCATCTCACAAATTTGCTTGACAAGTCTATGTACTTACTTTTTGAGGAGCTTGCAACGTAATGAAGAGCAGTCTTTTTATTTTTCTCATCGATATCTGTGACTGATGCACCCTTAGACAACAAAGTATGCATAAGGTCTAGCTGGTTGCATCTGTGGATGGGGTGAAAAGAATTATAGTCATAGAGAGGCATAGACAGATGGTGAAAGAACCATCGAGACAGATGGCCTAATTGTCACAGATCAGTCAGTTTCTGCTGACCATAGATATAAAGTCAAAGGGGCAGAGATAAGTGATCAACAGGCATAGATAGAGGGTCAAAGTGGTAATGAGAGATGGTCAAAGGAACATAGACACATGGTCAAATTGTCACAGATCAGTCAGTTTCTGCTGACCCGAGATAAGGGGTCAAAGGGCATAAATAGAGGGTCAAAGAGGCATAGATAATAGGTCAAAGGGCATATAGAAAAGAATGATTTATTGGCCTACCTTGCAGCCAATACGAGTGGAGTGGCTTTTCCATCATCTTCCAAATCATCCGATGCAATTTTTATATTGGCTCCATGTTTAATCTATAAATTAATACAGAAAGTAAACCAATAAGTAAAATAATAATGTTGCATCTTTCTTTTTCTGTCTTATCTGTTAAATTCCAAGATATAGTATGTTTGGATGTATCTTCAGATTTGTGTTTTATTGATTAGAGACAAACTAACTTTTCTTTTTAGTTTACCTCTTAAAATATCAAAACATTTATTGTGTGATCTTTCTTATGCTCTGTCTACACTATCAAACTTTATGGGACAAAAAAATGTGATGTGCCTATACATGGACATGATATCACTACCATATTTGGGCATATCACTTTTTGGGCACATCACACTTTTTGTTGTCAAACTAGTGTGGACAGAGCTTAAAAAACACATTGGTGACTTCTTACAAGCAACTTGGCTGCTTCTACATTATCATTGAGTATGGCAATGATCAATGGTGTTCTGCCTTTGCCGTCTTTGCGATCTAATCCGGGTTTAAAACTCAGCAGCAGGTTGATCAATGTTTGTCCGCCATCTTTGTTAGATCTTTCATTACAAGCAGCTAACATCTGAATTGGCGACTGTTTATCTGCAAAATGTTGATACATATAATGTTTGGTAGTCAAGTATGAGTTGGTTAGGACATACAGAGACACCTGGGTTCAATTCCAGACAACTCCCAGTGTACTCAGCTGTAAATGAGTACCTGGTTGAAAATACTAGGGAGGATAATGCAGTGTGGAAAGGAACTGGCCACCCTGCCACATAATGCCGAGGCTTAGTAAAATGAGCTCCTAATAGCTCATTACCCTATGTTTAGAATTGAATTGAATATGGGACCTTTTTACAGTCAACTCTCCAAAAACCAAACTTTCTTTGAGGTCCAAAATCCAAAAAAAATACATTCTGAATACCAGACTTTCTGGAAAACCAGTTGGCTGTTATTTGGCTTTGGTTTGGTAAAATTAGTTTTTGATGTATTGTTTTCTCTGCACAGCCTGTTCTAGGCCTGATGCTGCAATTATGGTAAAAATAGAGAGATTTATCTTACATTTGAGTGGTTCATCGGTTTCATCTCTCCCATCAACTACATCCTGAGGCTGTATAGCCTGGTTCACATCTGAGCTGCCAATGTCGACTAGCGCCTTAACCATGTTTGAAAAAGATTTTATTGTTTCATCCTTCAACAAAACAGGAAAAAACCAGTGAAATGCAGGAATAAACACTTAAATATTGAAAATATATGTCAAGTAGTTTTATAGTTTAACAATATTAATATCGCAAACGTTCCAGCATTCTTGTATTGAGGTATTACGTTATTTAAAATCAATGCTGTATGATATCTAAACCTACTGTATATATTACTGTATACTGTATGCAATAATATTTAAAAATTTATGAAAAAAAAAACACAATAAATATGTATAGAATAATAATAATACAAATTTTTAATGCGCCAATTCCAGCAGTAAGTGATCAAAGGCGCGGTGTATGAGAGAGCTCAATATGAAAGAAAAAGATGAGTTTTCAAGGCAGATTTAAAGGCGATAGTAAAAGAACATGATCTAATAGAGGTGGGTAGTTCATTCCATAAGCGAGAGGCAGCAGAAGTAAAGGTGCTTAGGCCATACGTTTTAGAGTTAAAAGTCGGAATGGAAAGGAGATATAAATATATACACCATAAGACAAAGAACAAATTTTAAACTGTCCAGTGATATACTGAAAATAATTTAATATATACCTCCATTCGTGAATTTCGGAACTGGTAATAATCATACACGCATTTGGTGAGAGGGGTAAGTCCGTTTTTGTCTACTTGCTTGGCAATGGACTGTATACTCATACCACCACCAACGCCATCTACTTTGTCCTCGCTGCCGTCACCGTCTGTTGCATCTTCAGAATTTGTTTGCAACTGGAAAAAAATATATTACATGATAGGTCTGGAATAATGCATGTTGGGATATAAGGTTAAAGTTCAAGTCTTCTTATATCCTTCAAGGAAGCTCTTAAAATACATCTTTATTCTAAAGCTCTGTCTACACTATCAAACTCTATGTGACAAAAAATGTGATGTGCCCAGGCCAAGATGACGTCATATCACTACCATATTTGGGCACATCTCAAACTAGTTTGATAGAGTAGACAGAGCTTAAGGGTAACCAATCTAATATCCCGGGGACTGGAGCATCATAAACAACTGTACTGCTGTGTATGCATATATATATATGCACGTTCATTATTAGTTGTTTCTTACCCGATCGCCTAGAATCTGAATCAAACTTGATACGTCATTTTGTTTACATTTATCTACCATCGTATGAAGAATTGTTTCTTTTTCTTTGTTAGTGCTTAGCGAGATAGTGCATCCTTTCTTGACCAGGAGCTGGATCAACTCTATGTTACACTTTTCCTGCTCTATCGCTAGATTAACCGCTGTTTTGCCATCGTCTGTTTTCGCCGATAGAGGGCATCCATATTTCAACAGCATTTCTGCCAGTTTCAAACTGATTGCTTGTCTGGTCTGCACAGGGGTTCTATAGAGATGACCCTTTAACACAAGAGATGGTAAAGAACGAAGATTAGTAACAGAAAATGTAAACGTGAGTAAATGTGAGTTGAGTGGCCGAGCGGTTAAGACAGTGGAACCGTAATTACGTAGCCATAACATCGGCAGGGGTTCGAGGATCACTCCATGGTTCTGGTGGTAGAACGAGTCTTCTCGGATAAGGACTATAAACCGTAGGTCCAGTGTACACAACTAGCTCGTGTGCACTTTAAAGAACCTAGTACATCTTTAGAGACGAGTAGGGGGTTACCCCCCGTGTATTAGTACATCACAGCCACTGATCACCAACTGGGCCCTCTGGGAGACCAGTCTTTGACTGAAGAGGTCACCCAATATCAATATAAAACAAAACAAAAAAACAATCTGAATTTTGTTTAGATGAGTAACTCAGTTTTTTCACCATATCTAACAAAATCAAATAAGTTTAGAATCATCTCCTAATATAGGTATAATGGGTCTTCCATAATGCATGTTGGAATGTAAGGTCAAAGTTCAATTATGTATCAGAATACACAATAAATTCATACACATAATATTTAAATGGTAAAATAAAAGTAGACTTACATGAGGAGGAGATACAACATCATGTTCTGTAAGGTGATGAAGCTGCAGTGAAATATAGAGAAATATATGTCAACAAATGGTGACAATGATAATAGGCATTTTAATAAGAAATGCGTTACCCCATGCTTTAAAAAATTGTATTTAGTTACATATGAAGTCTTGTATGTTTTTTTAGTAGTAGTATACACAAATATTGACTGAGAAGAGGAGCACGGTTAAAAATATATATCACAAAGTGTTGCCGTGAATTTAAAAGTGCCTCCTAGTCTAGGGAAGAAATTGAGTAAGGGGAGTAAAATGTTAGAAGCTGTCAACATAGCCAGATATCCTAATTAATCCCTTCTGATCACTCTATTGACACTTAATTCTTTGCCTTGTATGTATTGAAATAGTGGACATTTTTCAAAATGACTGCCAATTTTATATAAAATGTGCATATAATCAGATCTAAATAAGGTCGATACATGATCTTGGTGTCTATGTAACAGTAAATATGCTAGTAAGCTTTTCACTATTATCTAAGGATAACACTGTAGGGAGTATAGAAGTCAAGTTCAATTCTACTCACAGCTGTCCAACCTTTGACATCAGTCTGATCAACTCTAGCCTTCAAGTCTTCAACAAGGTGCTTCAAATCTTCCATTACGTTACTGCTGAGTGGCGCCGTGACCAAGTATGTGACCAGCGTATATCCGTTATCGTCTTTGAAGTTGATGTCTACCTCATCTTGTTCAAGGAGAAGATCGGCACAGCCTCGGTTGCCAGTCATAATTGCTATACCAAGTGGAGGTATCTGTAATAGAATTATTAAAAGATTAAGTAATTTCTTGTTATTAGGACAATCTCTATACATAATTAATATATAATGCCTATGAAGCTATTTAGGTGAGTGATTGGCTGAGCGGTTAAGAAAGTGGCACTATAAATTACATAGCCATAACATCGGCAAGGGTTTGAGGCTCACTCGCTCAATGGTTCTGGTGGTAGACTGAGTATTCTTGGACAAGGACTATAAACCATAGGTCAAGCGTACACATCTAGCTAATGTGCACTTTAAAGAACCTAGTACATCTTTTGAGACAAGTAGGGGTTACCTCGGTGTACTAGTACATCACAGCCACTGATCTATTACTGGACCCTCTGGGAGATCAGACTGAAAAGGTCGCCCAGTATAAATAAATAACAACAAACAATATACACAAATGTAAATAAAAAACTAACTAACCTTCCAATCATTTGGTGTGTTGGCGCTTCCACCAGCTTTTAATAGAACACGTAAACAATACCACCAACCATAGGCCGCAGCGTAATGTACTAGAGTGTTGCCTGATGAATCCTTTGAGTTTGGTGAAGCTCCCTTCCTCAACAAGAAACACACAATCTTGTAATGACCGTTTATAACAGCATGCATAAGTGCTGTTTTCTGCAGTTTATCTAAAAAAATTACAGAGACCCCTTTACTTTAATATTATAAAGGTGTGAACAAGAAACTAAAGTATTGAAAGCTAGTTGTATTCCCATGGTATCTGTAACACTGTTACAACTGTACTAAAAAAAGAGACCTTACACTTAAAAATAACATTCATAGTAACTATTTTAAACATTTACTGAGGACTTTCTAAGAATTTTTATGTGTTTAAATTTTAAATGTAAATATGTATAATTATGTTTGTATGATGTAGTATGTTGAATTGAATTGAATTGAAATATATATTTATACTGGGTAACCTCTTCAGTCAAAGACTGGTCTCCCAGAGGGCCCAGTTGGTGATCAGTGGCTGTGATGTACTAATACACCGGGGTAACCCCCTACTCGTCTCGAAAGATGTACTAGGTTCTTTAAAGTGCACACGAGCTAGGTTTATAGTCCTTATCCGAGAAGACTCGTTCTACCACCAGAACCATGGAGTGAGTAAGCCTCGAACCCATGCCGATGTTATGGCTACGTAATTGCGGTTCCACTGTCTTAACCGCTCGGCCACTCACTCACTCATGTTTAAGTGGATATTAGCCCTTGATGGCATTTGCAGCAATAAAGAAATTGAATTGAATTGTATTGTATTGTTTCCATATTATTTTGTATCTTTTTTTTCAATGTGATTCTAATCTCCATTTCTGAAGGCAATTTGAATAATTTGAAAAAAGTGAGGTTGGTCGAAGTACTAAAATGGTGCTTCTTCTTCAATTTTAGGGATCCAAAAAATGGTTTTGTAAATAAATTGAATAACAGTATCTTAATATTTCTGAATGTTATTGGATATCAATATTTTGAATAATAATACTAAAATTGAATGATTTATATTTTAGATAATAATAAAAAATTAAATAATTTTTACCTTTCTTCTCAATGATGGCATTTAACTCTACCAGTGCTTTCACTGTGCCAAAGTGGCCAAATTTACAAGCCTGCATTAACACTGTTTCTTTGTTGTTTCCTGCATTAAGAATAGCCTCAATGTCCGCACCATGCTTGATTAATGCTTTTACAGCATCCTATCAAAAATATGAAATATACAATTAGGAACTTGGTATGGAGTAACATTCCAAATGGGCTTGGGCTATATCATTTTGCAAAAAATTTTGGGGTGGGATTATAATCGGATTGATTGTATTTAAAATCAATGGCCCAGAGCTGGAATCAAGGGTATTTACCAAAGTGTCCAAATTTAGCCTAAATTAGGGGATGATATTGTACTCAAACATGGGATTATATGAACAATAATATATTAAATTTTAATTGAACTCACAGTATGGCCATTCTGTGCTGCAAAGTGTAAAGGTGTCTTGCCTGCTGGACCTCTCCTGTGTAGGCCAGATTTCTCACCAGGATTGTCTGTAAAATATAACGTTTATAACTAAAATCATACACATATACAATAGATAATATTATATAACACCTATATAAATTCCTGTCATTTGATTGGACGAATGTGGGTCACATGGCGTGCAATAGTACGCACTATTCAACGATCGTTAAATAGTACTTTTTGAAACATTTTTGTGTACGAAAAAAAAACGTCTATATGTTATATAAAACAAATAATGAATGTTTTGTATTCGTGTAATGGTACAAATAATGGCACTTGGTGAATGATGAAAGGTTATATCAACTCGGCTTTGCCTCGTTGATATAACCTTTCATCATTCACCTCGTGCCATTATTTGTACCATTGCACTCATAAACATTCATTATTTGTATAATAGTTAATCAGTTATTATTTATATAGCCTTGTCTACACTATCAAACTTCATGTGACCAAAAACTGTGATGTGCCCATATATGGACATGATGATGTCATATCACTACTATATTTGGGTATATCACAACCAAATTTGGGCACATCACACAACTAGTTTGATAGTGTAGACAGAACTTTAGTCATTTGTATTATATTGGAAAATATTTGAAATAGAAAAAGTTTATTGACATACTTGCTTTAATTTTGCGCATTAAAATTTCAATATTTTGCGTGCGGCCTGTCTGTGCTGCAATCATCAAAGGTGTTGTGCCTTGATTGTCAGTTTCTTCCGGGTTAGCTGATCTAGTGAAAATTAACAGATATAAATTTATGTCATAAAAAACACAAGCTCCAAGAAAACACATGTACGACAACACATGGCTAGGACATGGAGTGGATTGGTGGTCATGATACTTGGCTACCAACCCAAGGTTCCTGGTTCAAGTCCTGTCATATCATAAAGAAAAATTACAACTCCACTCCCAAACACTTGTAATAAGACTTTGTTAATGTAGAGCATCTTGTGTATATGTTTGTCTTGTTAATGGGATTGCCACATTTAAGAATGAGAGTGAATGAATTCGCTTATGATTATCCTTGGCAATTTGCCTAAATATATAAAACCAAAATGGCATACTTACTTGTTGAGTAGGAGCTCAAGTGGACCAGAGCCCTCACAGGCTGCTGCATAATGAATAGGCTTCCTATTTGTTTTGTCTGGCAGGCTGTACTCGGGTAAGCTATCCAGCAGTTTTGCTAGGATTTTGGGGTTTGGATTAACAGCAGCAAAGTGTAGCGGAGTAGCCTAGAAAATAAATGTTAATGAAAAATTTAATTAAGGCTTGTCTACACTATCAAACTTCATGTAACAAAAAAAAAAGTTATGTGCCCATATATGGACATGATGATGTCATATCACTACCATATTTGGGAATATCACTACCATATTTGGGCACATCACCGTTTTTTTTTTGGTCAAACTAGTTTGATAGTGTAGACAGAGATTTGTGCTCCACATAAACACTTACTATAATCAGTAAACAGGGAAACAATCCCCTACCGCTTCAGCTAATGTGCATTAATGGGCTTTAGGCTTTTATTCAATTAAAGTAATTAATCAATTAACACTTTTACTTCATGTGCTAAAATCATTGAAAGGGAACTATTAACTAGACAAAAATACATTCATTCATTCATACACATTTATTCAGTTATAACAATAATAACTTGGGCCCGCACTAGAAGCAAAGCTTGTCTCATCAGGGCCTCTACAATACAAAATATGTATAATACATGAATAGAAATTAGTCCATCTCTGGAGTTAGTGGGTAGTAGTCTAAAATATTTGTAAATTAATATCTTACACAGTCATTGTCGTAGGGCTTTTTCTTTACGGACACGGCTTTAAACTTAGTTAGTTCATCTGGATGAGAGGCAGTCAAAACCTGAAAAGAAATAAGTATTTATATTCTGGTCTTATCAATATACTATGTAAAAATAGCCGAAATAAATGAAACCAAATTGTGAATTGACTGTTGCACAGTTTTTTTAAAAATCACTGACCATCTATTTCTAAGAGATTGCTGGCATGTTTTAAAACTTATATATGTTAATATTAAAGATGTATTGTCCCCCTGAAAATATAATTCTTACACATTTTTCTGTTGGATATGCCATTTTAATGTCACCAAATAATTATCTACTTTGACAAACTGACTTTTAATCATTATCAACAAAATCCCTGAGTTACCTCATGGTGTAGAAAGTTAAATCCACAGCCGCCAGCTTTTACAGATTGCTGAATGAAGTAAGCTGGTACTTTACGATTCCCTTCACGAACACCTTTTGTTATGTACATGTTGAAGTCGGACTAAAGAGAATAAACAGTAAAATACTGTTGAAATTATTTGTGAATACAGCATAAATCACATTTAACTGCTTCTTTACAACAAAAAGTAGTGGAGCTGTAGCTTGGTGGTTAATGTGTTTGTCTTCCAATCTTAAGGTCCGGGGTTCAATCCGGACCTAGTGTCACTCACAAATCTTTCAACTCCACTCCCTAAGCCTCAAATGAGACTTTATTAGCACGATAAATTATTAAATAGTTTATCCATCCTGTACAATTGGCGAGTTACTCGCTGTTGGATGCATATGAAATATAAACAAATTTAAACAACTGTTTGAATCCTAGTGTTGCATCATATACTTTTACAAAAGACTCAAAAATTACTAGAATCTTGTGTACTACTAACCTGGCAGTCAGGGAAAACAGCACATAAGATGTCCACTGTGGCTTTGCTAGCCCCACATTTCAGGGCTAGTTCAGTGTATTTTCTACCCAATACAAAGGATTCTTGTACTTGATGTTTTTCCTGCAATAAAAACATTGATTACTTTTTCTGATATTAAAACTCCATTTTAAAAACCTTTGAAGGCTTGGATCCACAACATGGATGCATACTAAAAGAGGATAGTTTAGGAAATACAGAGATGACAAGATTAGGATTTCTAATTTATGAATGTTAAAAGAAAACTGATTTTTTCTTGTCTATACACTTATTTGTATTATGGTATCTTTATTTCATAGTTCATAGTTCAAACAAAATGAACTATGAAATAAAGATACCAAGATACAAATTACTGTATACTGTGCAATAACATGGACAAACACACACAGAAAAAATATCCTAAAATATATTGACAAATGAGATAGGGCAAGAGAGTCTGACAAATACAGACGGATAAGGCAAAGATTTAGCCCTAACAAAATAGAGAAGGCAAAGTTTGGATATGGTATTAACTAACCTTTGTGAAAGCATTAATGTTATGATCGCTAATGATGAATGGTAAAAGAAAACGGATTTTTATATTTGAATGTTGTAATTTTATTGTATGTTTATTGTAAAAAAACATGCAGCAGTTCAGATTTTGGCTGCCAATGTATTTTTCTTGTCTATATAAATAGAAAAAAACCTCTTAAAGATATTGACAAACTAGAAAGCCACTCCGAGAGTGCATACCTCCGCCTACTGTAAAATTTTCCTACATAAGGTTTCTCCGGTAAAAAAAAAAATAATATATATATATATATATTTGTGTGTGTCTTAATGCTGTTTGTGATTGAGGCTAATTTCACTACAACCATGTATATGCGAGTATGTGGTGTAATGGTTATGTAACCAGCCTTTCAACTAACAATAGCTTCAGTTGACTAACAATAGAATAGCGCAAAAAAACGCAAAAATCAAACAAGTGAATTTGAAAAGAAATAGGTTTTTTAAACTACTCGCATCTAAAAACGTGCACATTAAATCAAATTATGTTTTAAAATTACATCTGACAAATACAGAGGGACATAGGGAGAAGAATTAGCCCTAACAAAATAGAGAAGGCAAAGTTTGGATATGGTATTAACTAACCTTTGTGAAGGCATTATTTCCTTCTTTACTTCCTCTGCTCATTGAGATTGATCTTGTAGCATGTCCAAATGTATTAAAGTCATACCTACATCATAAAAAAGTATTAAGTTTTTTTTATAAAAATAAATATTATTTCGAAAATTGTCACAGTAAAATTTTAAAAATATAAAAAATACAACTATCGTCTAAAAATTACCCGTAAAACTGATTTTTCGTTTTAGAGCGACATTTTTAATGTGTTTATCATAGTTCCTGGTGATAGCCATAAAACAGTATAAAAATAATAAATGTTTATGAGTTGAATTGTAAGAATATTTCCAACTTTGAACGCGGATTAGAACAGATGTAGATGGCGTGCACAAGAAGTTGATTTTTTAACGCGATAATCCAACGTCAGGTGGCAGAAATTCTTAAATTGTTCACAAAAAGCTGAACATGCATTAGATCATGTTAATTATCACCATTAGATATCACTTTTTCGTTAGGTATGGCTAATTTTAAATAACATGTGATGCGTAATTAACCAATCAAATTGCAGGCTTACCTTCCAGTGCCCTGGCTCTCCAAGATACTGTCTGGAACGTCACACCTCCTTGCACTGTCCTTATCAACTGCTACGATCTCCTTGCCTAGGAGCTTAATTGCTGCATGGTTGTTATTCATGATTGCGTAAGACATAGCATCATCCTCAACATTTACGCTTCTTGCCAAAAAAAGCGTCGACACCTTTTTGGTTTCGTCAATCAGTCGACGCAGCAGAGCCATGTCGTTGGTGAGAACTGCTCGAATCGCTCGTTTTGCATAGACCACGTGAGAAACTTCAGGCATTTCATTCTCAGCCCTTGATAAAGATTAACATTTTTTTTTTAAATTTCAAATTATTAAAAAAAAAAGGTTTAAAGATATATTGTCACCCTAAAAAATATTTTAATGCCATGTAAAAATGTATATGCCATTTTAATGTTACGTAATAGTTTATAATAATAATTATTTTAAATTAATTATAGTAATAATTTAAAGCACAAAAATTCTTGTCTGCCAGACAATGGCTTTTGGTTGAAATTAACCATTTATTTTGTCGTTTTCTAAGTGAAAACACTATTTTTGAAGGTCTTTTTTTTCTATGAAAGTGATTAACTTTAATAAAACTACAAAATAATCCATTCAAAGTCTGATTTCATTAATCTTAATTTTTTAAGTTTTTGGAGACAATACATCTTTAAGAGAGGGATTAATTACCACTTAACAAGATAATTAGGCTTATTTGAATTTTAAAACAACTTACTTAATTTCAAAGCAAGGATCTTTCATAACCACCTCTATTTTTGTGTTTGGTGTAAGTAACTGGTTAGGATGCTTTTTAGTTTTTGGTTCTTTCTTCTTCTTTTCTTTCACTTTCTTCACAACTTTCTTCACTTTCTTTTTCAATGGTTTCTTTGCCTTTGACTTGGTCAGTTTGGCTTTTGATTTCGTTTTGTTTTCTAAAATATTATCGGATGAGGAAATTTGTGAAAATAGTTTAAATAATTTATATATTTGTTCTTATTTTAATTTGTAATTAAATAAATATTCAACCACCACTGGTAGACAGTACAATGCAGCTTAAAGAATAAATAAAAACAATAGCATACGTTTTAATGTTGATAGCCTCTGTCTAGCCTTATTTTTCAATCTGTCTGATACAAGGCTAACGGAGGCTTTTGGTTTCGGTTTCAATGCAGCCCTGGACTTTGCTCCCGCCTTCTTTTTGGCTGGTGCCTTTCGTGCGTTTCTTTTCTTAACTGGTTTCTTCTTTTCTTCTTCCTCATCCTCGTCCTCTTCATCATCATCATCTGGTAGCAAATCTTTATTCAAGACAACTAAAATTCAAAACATTTCGGAATTACTTGATAAAATCAAAACTATGCAATATAGTACAAAAATCTACTCATTAAGCTAATAGCTTCAGGTGTCTAGCCTACAGTACACCAAGGGTACTATTATAGCAAAACTATGAGATAATATAATCAATGTTCAATGTCGCATTGCTGCAATGAGTCTATTGAATTTCCAACATACAACAGAGGTGAACACATGTTAACCAATACACATCAAACAATATAATATAAGTTTTTATTTATTATGGGTGCAAATGATCCCGATATCATCAAGCCAGTTATGAAGTATGTATGTTCGGCGTTTGAAAGGCGCTCGACTATTCAGGTCTCCACCTGATACTGAGCGACCTTTATGCAACATACATGTTCATTGAATGCTTTTATTATTGCTGTTACTATTATATCTATGTTCTTTTTTGTAAATGTTGTTAAGGTGAATGTTAATAAATTTTGAATATAAGCTTCTTTATGAATTCACTCACCATCTTTTTCATTCAGTTCTCCATTTTCCTTCTTGATTGCTAGGTCAATAATCTTCTCCACACGTTTAATCTCCTTGGTCGCGATAATAAACGAGTTTTTATCCTTCTTCGTAAGTTTGACCTCTGTCAGCACACTCTCTAGGTCAACGGTGTCGTTGTAGGACAAGATGTAGAGGTCGGGCGACTTCTTTATCTCTAGCCAACGTATCTTTACACTTTTGGATGACGTAAATACATTCTGGTTGGTCTGGCAAATATAAAATGGTGGCTCTGAAAAGAAACAATATACATACTTGTGATATGTAATCAGGGGTGTGGTGAGAAAAGCAATAAATACAATGTTCTTTAAAAAGCTTTTTATAATTTAGCTTCCTTGTTATGTTTCTAAAGTACAGCATTTGTTAAATATATTGTATTGCAATTTCTTAAAGTAGACTGGAAAAGAAAGATCTGATTTATGTATTATTGGTATATTTTACATTTACAGATCCCTAAAGCTCTGTCTACACTATCAAACTAGTTTGACAAAAAAATTATGATGTGCCCAAATATGGTTTGTGATATGCCCAAATATGATAGTGAGATGACATCATCATGTCCATATATGGGCACATCACATTTTTTGTCACATAAAGTTTAACAGTGTAGATAGAGCTTTAAAAGTAATATACCTTCTGGGCCTCTGACAGCAAGGAAGGCTCCCTTGTCAAAGAACACTTGTTTTGTAGCAGTTGGGGTCCTAGCAGCTGAAGTCCTGGAGAAAACATCCACTACATCAGATTGATAATATTCCGCTTGAACTCGCTTACGTTTTCGCTCAGGGCTTCGACCGGGACTCCCAGCACCACGTTTCTGTACACAATAAAGAATACAAAATTAAAGGTGGTGTAATGTACAGGTAGTAACTTACAGTAAGTATATGTGTTTTGGAAAATTCATCTCATATAATTAAGATCAACAAATTGTTAAATATTAGTACTGTATATAAACAAAAATAGTCTTTGGGTACTAAATTTGGTGAACATAGGGGGTGGGATTATAATCGGATTGCATTAAGAATGGATTTACTAAAGAAGGATTATACTCGAGCATGGGATTATACTCGAGCATGGGATTATATGCAGTGGTATTCAATTTAGAATATAAACTATAAAAGAAAATGTATGCAGCCTTGATAGTGTCAATTAATATTCATATTGGTTGAACATAAGTCATTGATAAGCTTACTTTTGGTGGCGTAAGTTGACTGTCTTCGTCAGCCATTTTTAACTTCTGTAAAAATAAATGTTTAATCAAATAACCAATAATTTATGTTTAATCAACAAACAACTAAGGCAGCAATATTTAGAGTGCGACCAACAATAAAATGATCATAAATCATTGCCATTAGGTTTTGCATAACACAGTTAATCATCGTCTGTATTTAAAAAACAATAAGGTAATTGTGCTGCTGGGTGAAGTTGGGTGGGAATACCCATCTTTTACCCAGTCAAACATCAACACAGCACCAACCAAACAACTTCTGTGTACCTGAAAATATGCTTTTTTTCACCCACCCATTACTTTTTGACACCCACCACTAAACTGCAATGGTACAGTACTAGCGTGTATCCGGTATGTGTACTTCATGGTGAAATACATTTTAACACATCATATTATAAAGCAACACACTCGCAATACCACTATTTTATGCTTTACAAATGAAATATATACAGTGTAGATGACCCGTGAACCATAACTTATCTCTTGTATTAAAGAATGCTAGATATATTGTTTACTACATATATAGGCTTAACAAAACAAACACCCAACCCCCAACGAACTGTGTTATCTTACTGTTGAATATGTTAGCACCTACTTATACCATTAATATCTCTATGCTTATACAGTAGTACTGAGCTGCTGTCACAAACTAAGCACAAAATTCAATGTAAAATGCTTACCAATGAAGTCCTATCCCTTAGATTTCTACCAGCAAACCTGCTTCTAAGTCTCAAAGACATGGTGCTTAGCTTTGAACTACAAAATGACTATCGCATCGCTAAATACTGAATTATATATATAGCAATGTGTGTGTGCACCGATGCATGAAGGAAACTTGTCTGTGCAGGAACGAGTATACTATGATGTCATGAATATTAAAAATACATATTCCCTATACGCTAATGATATGATTGGTGGCTTAGCATACCTTATGAATATTCATGAATAGATTTACTCAAGCGTGAACAAAGAATGTTGTATATAGCATAATTAGCATTATTATATTATTATCTTACTTGTAGGAACAAGAACCAGCAAGTTTAGCTAATTTTTATTATGATGACTAACATTTATAAATATATTTAACAAATTGGAAAAAAAAAATAGCTAACAAAATAAAAGTGTGATTTTTCGCTAATAAAAATGATAGTTTGTCATAAATTTACTCCTTTTCAAACACAAATTGAGTTGCATGGTGAGCCATCTAACCAACTGCAGGCAGGATGTTGTATAATACTAGATTTTAAATGTTCACCACAAACCAGTGAATCATGATAGTGCTGTGGTATGGTTGTATGATTTATGAACTTTCAAAAAGTAAACCATGTTATGGTCTTTTCTTCAACCAATGAGAGGTAGGTACAGTAGGTTCAGGGAAACATTAACCAATACTTCTACAGTATTTGGATAAACTTAGTACAGTATCACATGGAGGGATTACAGTATCTAAATAATTCTTCCATGATGCAACAGTACAGTTTTTTTAAATTCATATTTTAAAGGTTTTTTTTTTATATTTTACAGAGGCGCATCACAAGGTAAAACCACCTCAGATACTGTTTATACATTAACAATTGTTAAAATCCTAAGTAGCCTTTTACTAGTGTTTTGGTAAAGAGATAAAATTAAGCTAAACCATGAGAAATTCAACTGTTTAAATACATATTATTTTGCTTTGCAAAACTGTATTAAATAGTAATACTATGTATAATATGCAAGTTTTCTAAGAAATGTGGAATATTTTAGGCTCTACCTGCAATATGAGATGTGGGCCGGGCCCTACTATAATTTGCATCCGGTAGGGCCTGGTAAAATCCAGATGGGTATTTATGATATAAACTACTACTTCTACATATAAAAGTAGTTTTTTTTACAAGTTACGAGTATAATAAATAATTAAACATAAAAGCATGTAGGGAATAGTATGAGTATTAAGCCTTTGGGATGCAGAAGATTGTTCTGGGTACAAACATTGCAGAAACCTCTATCACAGTGAACGGTATCGGTTGTTACGTTATCAACAGAGGGCATACGATGCACACACTGGAATGAAAGATCATCGTACCAATATCGCAGGCATCAGCCAATCAGAGGTCAGGAAGAACAAAAAGCAAGTACCGGTTTTAATGCCTGGGAAAGAAGAACCGCAGTAGCGTAGCGTAGCAATTCATTGATAAGATTACAAAGCATGATTTATTTTACAATGCAAATGCATCGATTCGGTATCATAATTCACCACACTGCATTAGATGCAAACAAAATGTATGCAATACAAAATGTATGCAATACAAAATTGGTGTCCATACATGCTAAAAAAATTGAAGATGCATATTTTTTGTTTGACAGGAGACAATTTGATTGTTGTGCCTACAAAATTCATACTACAGTATATGGGGTTAAAAAACATATAATTTAATGACTTGAGATTAAGAATTTTAAGTTTAATTGGGTTTTTATACATGCACACTGTAATACAGTGTAATTGGCCTAGGCTGCTTAAAACGTTATCCATCCTTAGTCTACCGTCTATATCACCCACCCATACCCATTCATAAGGATCCTTCTTACACATGCTGGTCGAATCGTACCTCACCCGCCGGTGATTTATCGAGTACACACACCTCCTCCGGAAGAAGAAAACAAAGAATTTCCTTTATGAATTTGCTTATAAATACAGCATATAAATGATTGAAAACAAACACTAAAAGCATCCATGGTTAAAATGATATCTTACACAGAATTCTTACCTGCAAAATGTATTTAACTTATCCACTCTGGTGCACTAATCAGGCATGTATTTAGTAGGCTATGAGAAGTTCACGCACGCTAAACCAGAGAGAGTAGATTCTCAGCATCAGCTCCTCCGCGTCGCTCGTAATTTGGCCTACAATTTGAGCATCGTTTGGTATTTCAGTGTAATGAACCTCCTCCCTCTGTTTCCAGTAATTAAGAATAGATCAGCATAGGGCGTAAGTTTACCACCTATGTCATTTATTTGATATCAAGGGTTCAGAGCTCTATTTTATTAGACGACCTTGGGTCATTATGTATCTGTTTTATAATTTTATTCGTCCTTTTATTTCTGATTAATAAACAACAACAAACTTTTATTTTATGAAACGTCAGTATCTCTTCTTCTGAAACTGTTGTTATTAATATTAGGTTGTGAAATGTATCAGCAGATTGTATAAAAGTTTCACACGCGACGTGCATTCCGGATGTGCGTGCGTATATGGTGAAACGGAAGTGCGTATCGGAAGCGCGTTCCGTACACACGCACGCGTACTAAGAAGTACAAGTTTCTTTTTTTTTAGTAGTTCAGTATGAGGGCAGTAGTTAAAATTATGATTTGGTCGTGTTGCATGAATTTTTTTCAAAATAAAACCTTTGCAAACTAAAGTGTACAATCAGCAGTTAAAAACGTAATACACAACAACAGAGATTTATTTAAAAACATTTATTATTGGATAATTGATGTAGTAATTTAATTTATCAATACCTTGACCATACATTTCTTAGGTAGGCATGGGCCTTATAGTAGCCTAAGGCTTAGGCCTAGCTAGTTTGATTGAGGGGCCTAGTTGGTCCTAATGTGCACAGTGACAGAGAGGTTGCTAGGCCAGTATAGTACAATGTAAAATATATACATGTACACTACATGTATACATTTTATGTGACTGAAATGAAGTACGACCAAATACGGAAAGCAATCAATGTTTTTGACTAAAATTACACATGCTTTTAATAACTTCTTGCAGTTTTTTTTACTCTAGGACTAGGTAAACTAAAACAATGGCTAAGACAGTAAAGGAGGAACCGAGAAAAAGGGACATGAGTCCAATTGTAAATAAACAAGTGAAAAGAAAAAAACTTAGTCCAAAAGTTGTACTGCACAAGATTGGGTTAGACGAAGATGATAATGAAGAAACGTCTGGAATCAAGAAAAAGGAAATAAAAAGTGAAAAACAGGATATGAAGAGGTCAAAGGGCGTGAAAAGGTCAAAAGATGAGGACTCTTTACAACTTGAAGGATGCTCTGAAACAAAGAGGATAAAAAGTGAAATAAAGAAGGAAAGAAAAACAGTACAGAAAAATAACCCTAGTAAGGATGTGAAGAAATCATCAAACAATGATGAGGATGGCATGTTAAAACTAGGAGATCAGTTGTATGAAATAATCATGTCACAGGTCAATGAACCATACTGGGCTGTATCGAACACTGTCAAATTGTTGGAAACTGATCACACGGTCCCTTTCATAGCACGCTATCGAAAAGAGCAAACGAACAACATGGAAGTTAAACAAATACGTGAAGTACAGTTTTTACTCGATGAACTACGGTATTATGCGCATAGTGTTATATAATCTCCCGTCCTTAATTTATTCGCCAATCTACTGTAGGAAATTTTGCTCAATGCATTCACTTGTCGCAAAAATTTTAAACAATATCTTCTCCTTAGAGATTCATGACCTATATTTAACTAGTATTCTGACCTGTGCCTCTTTTTAAATTTTGCTTGGTGTTTTTTTTTTTTTTTATTTGTACATATTAGCATGTTGAACCTTTGTGTATATATTGAATTCTTGTATTACTTTTGGTTGATGGGCTACCCTCATGAAACATGATTTAATAAAATGAAAAATAAATAAATACTTTCAATAAACTTCTCGTTTTTGGGAAGTTGTCACTGGATTTAATTTTCCATAATTTGCATACATATCATAGCTAAAATATGTTTATACAAATTTTATTTTTAGAATGGTAGAAACCAAAGCAAAGAGCATTCATAAGCAAATTGAAAAACAAGGTAAAATGTCGAAAGATGTTGAGAGAAGTATCCTACAAGCCCGTTCGTTAGATGATTTAGATCACATTGTAAGTATCATTTTGCTGCACATGGCAGTTTATACATATAATAATAATAAGGGTATTGACACACCATACGGAATATACATTCACTCGCCTTCTAAAGTTAATTTCTTTTTTTCTTGTTAGTATGCTCCATTCAAAACTGGAAGTAAAAGTTCATTTGCGGAAAGAGCAAAAAAGGCAGGACTTGAACCAGCAGCCACGAGGGCGCTAAACAATGCGCAACTTAATCTTCATGAGTTCATAAACAACTCGATCGAAGGTAAGCCAATAATCGACATCATAGCTTATACAGTATACCCACTGAGAAAACTATATAATATGGTGGGGTGAGGTCCTTACTTAATGACTAACTGTCATATCTATGGATGTTTTAATGAACAATATTGGATTGTTATTTGATTGTTTCAGGTTGTAGTACAATTGAAAAAGTAAAACAAGGTGTACAACATATTCTAGCAGATGTCATTGCCAAAGATAAAGACACCATGGATTATATAAGACAATTGTAAGTATTTTACAAAGTTGTATTCAGAGCAAAACCATGATTGTGGTAAACTGTCAAAAATATAAATGTAGAAATCAATTTATATTTCATTTTAGCTGTAAAAAGGAGAGTATGATGTCCCTAGTTCTACCTGCTGGATCCAGGAGCGGATCCTAAATTTTGAATATTGTAATGCAAAAGATAGGACATCAATTTAAGTTCAGCCCTTCATTTTACCATTTTTAGGCCACCTGCTTTCCCCTCCCCCTTTTTCCTGGATTCGCCACAAATCTTCCCACACTCAGTCTAAATTGTAAAAGAAATCTCCTATCATTTCATAATTTCACATAACAAAAAACATATAGTATACTAAAATATGTAGCTAAATTATTACCTAAATTTCAAATTCAAATATTCTTTATTCATCCTCAATCATGAAAATATACAACAACAATATGAGAACATAAAAAAGATGAAAAGGAAACACATAAAAACTCAAAAGAGCTTGATTAGTTGTGTCCCCCTATGTCCCTAACTAGCCTAAAAAACTTAAACATAAATAATAAAAAAAGCTAAATCCTGCAACAAGTATTATTTTTAAAATTATTTGTAAAATGATAATAAATGTTCTTTAAACAATGATTTAAATATATATATTGATTTGGTACTTTGTTTTTGAATTTGAATTTTTAAAAGTATTTATTAGCATCAACAATATAACTTTTTCAGAACATCCAATGGTAGAACGCTGGTCACATCTGAGAAGTCCAAATCATCCAAAAAAGAGGAAAAAGAAACTAATAAAACTAACAGACAGTTTGAAACCTATTTTAATTTTAAGGTGCTTGTGCGAGATGTCAAACCCCACCAGGTAACAAACAATGATTAAGTTGTTTTTGTAGTATTTTCCCCAAAAAACATGAACATTGAAGATTAACTACTAAATCAGACTTTAAATACACTAGGTTATTGTTTTTCTAATTTCTTTCCATGTCATCTTTAATTGCCATATTTATACTCTTCTACTTCCAAATTTAAATTCCAAGCTCACTTGCTGAATCATTTTTACTTCAGATACTGGCTCTTAATCGTGGTGACGCTTTGAAAGAATTGACAGTAAAGCTGGAACTGTCAGCAAATGTGGAACCATCATTTAAACAATGGTGCCAACGACATTGGATCAGGAGAGAGACTAGACCAGATGTGCACGATTTGATCAAACTAGCGATTGACGATGCTTTTAAACGTCTAATACATCCACTGATCATCAGACAGATTAGGTTCGTATTTTTTTCAATTTCATGGGCTCAGCTGATCCCAACATGAGAAATTGCATAAAAATCCCATGACATGAAAGTTAATCAAGGTAATTAGCCTATTTGATGCATGTGATAGACATTTGTTCGAGCTTATCTGTACCATACTAATTTAACATTTTTATATCTATGGAAATACGTTTAGAAAAAGGCTTATTACAGTACTGTATTTGTCCCACATTGGGCTTATATTCACAACATATTAATCTTCTAGGTCAGAGTTGACAAGATCTGCCGAGAAGGCTTCTATTGATGTCTTTTCTAAAAATTTAAAACGACTTCTTCTCACGCCCCCAGTTCGAGGAAAGGTCATCATTGGATTAGACCCAGGCTTTAAAAATGGCTGTAAAGTTGCAATAATCTCTGAAACAGGTAAAAGATATAAATAACCATAAACCGATATTTTTATTTAATATATTATAACAATACACATCAGCAACAATACAATGATATATTTTGATATATGTCAAGTCTTATATTTCACCTCTAAGCAGTCAATATCTGTATAATATGTTGTGTTTTTTTTTTCAGGTTCTATTTTACATACAGATGTCCTCTATTTATTAAACAAATATGATACAAAACAGAGAAAAAAACTTGTAGAAATGGTTACACATTTTCGGTGAGTAGTAGTAGTAGGCCTACTTCATAAAAACTTTCTCAATGCTAGATTTTCTAAAAACTGGAAATTCTCCCAATACTTTTATAGGATATTAAGCTATGTCTACGCTATCAAACTAATTTGACAAAAAAAGTGTAATATGCCCAAATATGTTAGTTATATGACATCATCATGTCCTTATATGGGCACATCACATTTTGTTTTCACAAAGTTTGATGGTGTGTCATAAATTAAAAATACAAACCTATGTATTTCACTTATTTCGCAGAATTATTTCTATTGTTTTTAATTTTGTTTGTTTCTTAAAGATCTGATATGGTTGCTATTGGCAATGGCACAGCGTGTCGAGAAACTGAGAAAACAATCTCCGAACTAATATCGACTCATGCGTTTTCTCCATTGAATGTTATGTACTGGTAAGTTGAAACTGAATCCTTGTATCATGGTCGCACATTGACAACAAAGGGTAACAAAATTTGACTTGTGATTACAAACAAATTGGCGTTGTGACCTCTAACCTAATTTCAGCATGGCACTGACTGACCTGGTAAGGTCAAGACACAACTTTGCTCTGATTGCCACTAGCTAGCTAGCTAGCTAGGAGTATATGATCGGGGTAATGATATGTACAGTGCTTAGAGGTTTCACGTACAACATTAGGTTCTTTATAAACCCAGAATATTATTATACAGTAAGTCAATGGTTTATACTCAATAGATATGAAGGTTCATTAGATTTGGATAGACACATCCTTTGGCGATAGTTGTCTTTGACAGCTCTTGTCTCTCCTCAGTGCTCACTTTTTATGTTTCACTGAAAGAAATAAATAAATATCTTTTATTATTGTTTCAGTATCGTAAACGAGGACGGAGCCTCGATCTACAGCGTGTCTGAGGAAGCTGAGAGAGAGATGCCAGATTTGGATCCAAATGTTCGTAGTGCAGGTTGGTAGTACACATTGTGTTGATTGACGAGATTTTATGAGAGTCCAAGCCTGTAGCCAGGATTTTGACAGTGGAAGTGGAACTAAAATTAAAACAAATTTAGGCTTAGTCTAGTAGATGAATTTCATTTGTCTGCTGGCTGACTAGGTATAAGATTAGATGGAAATAATTTTCATGAGTTAGACCTATTTACTAACATTGCCCCGTCTTTCTGGAAAAGGGTTCTTTAAAACCCTACGGCGTAGGGTTTTAAAGAACCCCTAAAGAACCCCTGAGGAACCCCTGGCTACAGACTTAAAGATGCCATATCAATATCTTTTGGATTTCCTTCTATATATTACAAGATTGTAATCTTTTTGGGATTTGCCTTCGTCCATTTTCTTGTTTTATCACTTGCCATTTTGTTTTTGTTACTTTTGTCTTTTGGACGTGAATGTTCTTTGAATTGAATTACGCAAGATTATTCATTTTTTACTTGAAACTTCATTAATATCTATGTGAAACGAGGTCCTTCCATAGTCAGCATTAATTAAATGTTTTTGTTGTTCTTTTAGTATCCATAGCTAGAAGGTTACAAGATCCTTTGGTGGAATTAGTAAAGAACAATCCAAAAAACATCGGAGTTGGAATGTATCAGGTAAAAACAATATGCTCAAAGAACAATTGGAAAAGTAACTTAAATAAACTGAGAATTGTTGGGTAGAGTATGTGTGCCTTAAGCCCTGTCTACACTATCAAACTTTATGTGATAAAAAAAAAGTGAAGTGCCCATATATGGACATGATGTCACCACTACCATATTTGAGCATCTTACTACCATATTTGGCCACATCACACTTTTTCTGTCAATATAGTTTTATAGTGTAGACAGAGCTTTACTGGAATTTTATTATTATTTATTTACAGCATGATATGCCTGAGAAATTAATGAAAACCGCTTTGGACGGAGTGATTGAAGAATGTGTCAGTTTTGTTGGAATAGACTTAAACGTTTGCAATGAATCCATGTTACGGTAACAGTAAACTTCTGTAATTTATTTATCTATTTCGTGCCTAGCGTACCTGGATAAACCAATAATAGCCTCTCTCTAGTCTAAAGAGAGGAATACATTCTGTTACACAGAATTATTTAAATGCCAACGTCACCTCTATGACGCTAACGAATTTATTAGTCACTAGTTACTTTCTTCATCAGTGCTTTTTCTGAATGGATGACTTTTGGGAGCAGGAACGCTCGTACCGTTTTGATTCCGATCATTCGTGAATTTTTCCTCATGACATACATTCATCTATACAGTTTATAATTAAGTTAGATTGCTGTATGTTTTGTAGGAGAATAGCAGGACTGACAACAGCAAGAGCAAAAAAGATTATTGAGTTTCGAGAACAAAATGGCGGCTTCATTAACCGAGAGCAACTTCTTCAAATAAAAGGTTTCGGAAAAAAGTCATATGAGCAGTGTGCAGGGTTTGTCAGAATTAGTGATCCAATCAACTCAGTAAGGTAAGAATATACTGTATTACATAGAATGAATTGCTAGAAATGGCCGGATTCACCAATCACATTTAAGTGAGATATTTTCCTTTAATATTTCACTCAAATTGTATTCACTTAGATAATAGATTTTTTTTTTATTTTAAGAGTGTTTCCTCTAGCCTAAGTGTGAATGTGAATACGGCCACTTGGAGAAAGCCATTTACTATATGCACATAGCGCCCTCTATAACACCTTAATTTATGACATCAATGTCATGCAATATTATTAAAATGTCTTCTTAATACATTTTAATAATGGTATTCTACAAAGAAATTATATAGAGGTTAATAGAGTAAATTTATAAAGAAAGTAAATGTAAAATGTTATCTTTAACTACAGCAACACACAAGAGACAAAGAAAGCTCTATCGGAGAATAAAGGGTCTAAAAAAACTAAACAAAAAAAGGACAAGTCTTTGGAAGTGAATCCACTGGATAAAACATGGATCCACCCAGAATCTTATACATCAGCAACTGCGTAAGTCTAACAATTAAAAAATATTGTAATCACGTTTCTATCACATAAATAGTGTTGTTAGCCTCTTTCAATTTAATTTGTAACATGTGCAGGTACTATGGACTTGACTTTCTATCTGTTTTTTGTTCAAAAGTTTCTTAAATATGGTTGGTGAAGATGTAGAATCTATCGGGTTAGCACAGATGCGAGACAAAATCAACAAAGCATTGAAAACAAAAGGTACCAATTCTTAAAATAAAAATTCCTAACTCAGCCTCAACATTTTGAAAGCTCTGTGCACATTTCACAAAAAAAAGTATGATATGCCCAAATATGATAATGACATGATGTCATCATATCCATATATGGGCACAGCACATTTTTTTGTCACAAGTTTGATAGTGTAGACAGAGCTTTCGTCCATTCCCCAGTTACCATAGAAACCAACCAAATTTCATCATCAGTACAAACCGTCGGCGTTACAGTAACTGCTGTAGTACAATTAATGCAGTGCATTTAATTATACACTTCCAATACTGGACATCTTTGAGCTGGCCAAATATGTCTGGTTTTTCGGAAAGTCTGTTATTTTGGAATGTGTTGTTAATGGTAAAAATGAATTTGGGACTGTTTGGACTTTAAGAAAAGTCTGGTATTGGGATAGTTTTCGGAGAGTCCGGTATTGGGAGAGTTGACTGTACAACAATTATTACATACTAAAAAAATACATTTTTTAAAATAGTAACTGATACATTTTGCATTTTCTCCTTTACAGATGTACAGACACTTGCTGAAGACCTAGATGTTGGTTTACCCACAATGCAACTCATCATTGACGGTCTGAAACAACCATTAGGATATGACATCAGAGCAGGTATGAATTGTGGGCCAATGATGTCATATCACTACCATATTTGGGCACATCACACTTTTTTGTTTGATAGTGTAGACAGATTTATAAATGATACTATAACAAATTGTGCTGTGTTGTTTGTTTCAAATTTCAGAATATGAGAAGCCTCTTTTCAAGGTGGGAATAATGTCAATGGATGACCTGAAGTGTGGGTGCGTCTATCCCGGACGAATCACAAACGTCACTCACTTTGGTTGTTTTGTTGATATTGGCGTTCAGAAACATGGTCTGATACATACAAGCAGAATGCCAAATCATGTCTTAAAGGGACGTGAATTAGGGCCAGGGGTCAAAGTTGAAGTAAGAGTGTTAGGGATTGAGAAGGAAAGGCAGCGAATACAATTGCAACTTGAAAAGTTACCTTAAGAGCACCCAGTACATAGTGTTTTAAAGCGTTTGTTTTTCTTGTTAGCAATTCTGTTACTTGTTACGTTGAAATAAAAAAAAAAGAAATAAAATGTATGTAGTTGGCTAGTCTTATTTATTAATGTTCATTGTAAAACACCCGATGTTATTAACATGGTGGTCAATAATCACCAAATACAGTCAACAGAAAGGAGAGCACCCTCATTACCATTCCTATATTTGAACGTAGCTACATAAAACATATTTTATAATGGAATAATCATATAAAAAAAACTCTGGTGCCAATCGGCAGTTGATCAGAATTAATGACTTATTACTGTACTGACTGTGTATTAAATGTACTATGTAGGCCTAGTAGTAGTACTGTACAGTATTCCAATTTTTTTTTTGTATTATGTACACATTGAAAATTATGTTGTGGTGTCAATACAGAATGAAACAAGAGTCGCAAATCAAATCTCCTTTGTTTATTTGGTGGCTCTGAAAAGAGCCGTTTGGTTTGAGAAAAGGTCGTTTTGATGATTTACTTGGCCTTGGCTTGAGTCTTCTTTGGTAGAAGTACAGCCTGGATGTTTGGCAGTACACCACCCTGTGCAATGGTCACACTTCCGAGAAGTCTGTTCAACTCTTCATCATTACGGATGGCAAGTTGAAGATGACGAGGGATGATTCTGCTCTTTTTGTTGTCACGGGCAGCGTTACCAGCCAACTCCAAGATTTCAGCAGTCAAGTATTCAAGTACGGCAGCCATGTAGACTGGGGCACCAGCACCGACACGGGAAGCGTAGTTACCTTTTCGCAAAAATCGGTGAACACGACCGACTGGGAACTGAAGTCCAGCACGGCTTGATCGGCTCTTCGCCTTTCCTTTAGCTTTGCCTCCTTTACCACGTCCAGACATTTCGATAATTCGAGTTTATTCTTTCTAAAATAGAAAATGATACCAAATTTAATTATACCGGGTTTTTATAGCCTATCCGAGACTCCCATTCGGAGTGATAGGATTGAATTAGCCAATCATAGCTTTTCGCGCCAACGATAACTGGCTCCATTATACAGGGTATTGCTTTTGTTCTTTGGGCGGGAATTTGAGCTTTGTGTTGAAATACCCCTTTGTTGAATATCAAATACTAACTGTTGTGTATTTGCTTTACCTTTTTCTTTGTTTTTTTCAGGCGGGAATTAAAACGCCCATTTCAAAAATTACAATGTGTCCATTGTCCAGTTCATCGACCACTGTCCAAAAAGTTAAGTTATATACTTTGTACTGTATTACAATATTCATAGTGGTGTCATTTTAGTTTATTATTGTTTCGTAATTAAGGGAAAACGTTCATATTATGCACCACTAACGACTTCACTGATAAATAAAACACAATCTTTCTTTCTTCTTTCTTTCATTTATTCAATAAACAATGACCTCCGGTCCATTTCACATATTATAATCTATATTATTTTCGGACATACAGGTTTTTCTCTTTTTATAAGCTTTACATAGGTTGCAAAAGACGTGTATTATTAATTTTTTCAGTTGATTTCTGCAATGCAACATCCCTAATTCTTTGTAAGATAATAGCCTATAGGTAAAATGTTGTCATTGATTAAACTATTCTACATATTATAACCACAACCGAAATTATCCAAAGTTGTCCAATTCAAGTATAATTTATTGTCATTTTTTTAAAGAAAAAAACATAGAAATTCTGTTCCTGGATCAATGTTATAAAATATAGAAAGGTATTAAATCCACGCTGTCGGTATACGGTACATACTGTGTCATATTCGATCGTATATGGAGCACCATAGTTCCAATTAATACTACAGTATTTAGTAGGTACGTATAAATGGCAGGTCTAATGTATTTTCTTAAAATTAATTTTGTTTACAATTCCTCAGTGCCTCCCCCACCCTATTCCGAATACACAGTTTTCCCTATATAGCATTCAAACTTTTAAAAAAAATCGTATAAAAATAGCAAGCCCATAGGCTATAGCTGAAATCCTAGGCCTATGCGATATTTAGAAATAAAATAGAGTTTGTGGTATACTCCAATCTATATTATGTGAAATAAGAACAAATAATAAACGTACACATATACTGTAATGCAAATTAAATCTCTTTTGGACATGTGGTGGCTCTGAAAAGAGCCGTTTGGTTTGAGAATCTGCAAAATTGTGTCTACTTGGAGCTGGTGTATTTGGTGACAGCCTTGGTACCTTCAGAGACGGCATGTTTGGCCAATTCACCTGGAAGCAAAAGACGGACAGCAGTCTGGACTTCCCTGCTGGTGATGGTAGATTTCTTGTTGTAGTGAGCAAGACGAGATGCTTCGCCTGCAATACGTTCGAAGATGTCGTTGACGAAACTGTTCATGATTCCCATGGCTCTGCTTGAGATACCGGTGTCTGGGTGAACTTGCTTCAACACCTTGTAGATGTAGATGCTGTAGCTTTCCTTTCGCTTACGTTTTCTTTTCTTGTCAGTAGTTCTTACAGCTTTAGCCTTACCGGCTTTCTTAGCAGCTTTTCCTGAAACCTTTGGTGGCATATTTTACAATTTTAGTCTACGATGAGAAAATTGAAGTGACGAATTGTTGAACAAGCTCAGTACTTATAGCCTTAGATATGCAAATGAGGGCTTCCTGGCAGGATAGTTAAGTTTACGTTTCCTATTGGCTGTTGGTTAGCGCGCATGTTTTAAAATTGGTATAAGCCGGAGGCTAAATTCTAAACTGAAAAAGCTGTGAAAATTTAAACAATGGGCGATTGTACAGTATTGTATGGTTTGTTCTTATAACAGTTTAAAATAATCCTTTGTAAAATCAATATTTATTTCTCCATGAAGAAATAAAAAATCACTAAGCATGTACTTGTTGGTTGTATATATTGTAAGCTTATGCATTTATCATTTCAAGCTGGCTGCGCCTATTATGGCCTCAGTTCGTGTAGGGAATGAACGTTGAATATAACATTTAAAATGTTGGCATAATTTGCCAAAATGTAGAATAGTTTTATCCTAATTTTAAATCATTTTTTTTTTTTCAAATTTCAAAACCAGATTAAAAAATCAATAAATGAAATGAATTCATATTAAATGCGTATACTTGTTTGTTTGGTGGTATACATGAGGAAAATACAAGTGTATGAACTACGTTATAACACGTGTTACGATTTAATGTACTGTGTCACGCCAAATTAGGTTCCACTGCCAAATTAGGTACCGTTTTAATATTTAATTTCATACAATAAGTAAAGATTATTGTGTTAGAAATACTTAAGTGTTAGTCATTTTCAGTGTTTTTTTATTTGTAAATGAATATCAATATTTAATAACACGATTAGCTCGCCAGAAACGTGCTGCAAAATTAGGTGACCTAGCCTTGCGTGATACGGACAACGCGAACCTAATTTGGCAAATTCACTTAATTTGACGTTACAACTGCAAGGTTGACCTCGGCCCCTACAACACGCTAAAAATAATTATTTGCTTTGTGTTGATTTCTTACAGGCCTATTCATCTTTAGGCGGGAATTGGAAAAAACTTCCACGTGTAAAATGTTTAATAATGGATATAACTTAAACCTACAAGCAATGAAATATACTGCCCAGATTAGTGGGGGTCTATATAGGCAAGAGAATTTCATTTATTTATAGGCCTATCCTAGTCTGTAGTATACAGATAATTATATGTTAGATGTGTGGAAACCAGTAAAAAAAGTGATTTTGGAGTTGAAATAGGCCTAGTACATAATACAGCATAACCATAAGCTTTGTGGTGATTTCTTATACTGTAGGCCTATTCAACCTTAGGCGGGAATTGAAAAACGTCCACGTGTATAATATGGTTGGTAGGCCAATACTTTAAGAGTTAATGGGAGTCTAAACATGAGCCTTTACTCATTAGTTAGGCATATCCTAGTTTATAGTACTGTGTATAATATAAAAAAAGAAGACATTTTGCTAATTAATTCTCTTTTGCTCAAGTAGTGGCTCTGAAAAGAGCCTTTTGGTTTGAAAATGTTAATGGAACGGCTTATTATTATGCACGTTCACCACGGATTCGACGGGCTAGTTGGATGTCTTTAGGCATGATGGTTACACGTTTAGCGTGGATGGCACACAAGTTGGTATCTTCGAAAAGACCGACCAGGTATGCTTCGCTAGCCTCTTGGAGAGCCATGACAGCAGAGCTCTGGAATCGAAGATCTGTCTTGAAATCTTGGGCGATTTCACGGACAAGACGCTGGAATGGAAGCTTGCGGATGAGAAGTTCAGTACTTTTCTGGTAACGACGAATCTCACGAAGAGCGACGGTTCCAGGCCTGTAACGATGAGGTTTCTTGACTCCACCGGTGGCTGGTGCACTCTTTCGTGCTGCCTTGGTAGCCAGTTGTTTTCTGGGAGCCTTTCCTCCTGTAGATTTACGAGCAGTTTGCTTAGTACGAGCCATTTTTAGCTTTCAGAATTCGGATGTCGAATAGAAATTATGCTTAAATTTTCGATCGAGGTTGGTTTATAAGGGAGACAATTCATGAATCTAATTAAGGAAACGTAATGTGATTGGGCAAAATGTGTCGCTTATTACACGTCCGCATACTAATCTCTCTCAATGAGAAGGAAGATTACGTTGGCCTGCCTGTTTTTATCATCAAAAAGAGAACAAAGAAATTGAGAATTTAAATAAAAAGAAAACAGATTAGAGACAAAGGAGGGAAGGGCGGGAATACAATAATTATTTTAGGCCTATACAGTCAATACTGTATAATAATAATAATAATAGGCTGTAGAAACCCATTTAAGACAGTGTACGTATCCTTAAAACAAAACAAAAAATACCCTTATTTATATCACGAACACTAACGGCCGGCTATGTATAAGAAAAAATTACAGCATAATAATATATTAACAAAATATAAGATTCCCATGGCCTAGCTAGGCCTATTATATTCCTAAAAATTCCATATTTCTAAAATAAACGGGTTTTGGATGTGCTCTCTCTTGTCAAAATATGTACGATGTATAAATTAAAAAAGATTGTCCACAATGTTTAACTATATTCACACTGAATTGTATACTGATCTGTTTGTTTTTGACAATGTTGTACGTACAGTATCATTAAAACAAAAAATACTCTTACTTATTTATTATATTATTATATCACGAAAACTAATGGCATTATTGCCATTGGCTATTTATTTTATAAGAAACATTTACAACATATTTAAACAAATATAAGAATAGATTCCCTATATCAATAATATAAATTATATTCCTAATAATTCCATATTCCTAAAATAAAAAGGTTTTGGAATGTGCTGAAGGCACCAACAATTGTGTACACGCCCGAGTACTACTACAAATGTAAATAAATTAAAATATTGTCCACAATTTAATGTTTTTGACAAACAGTATGCCTATAGTATTAAAGGCTTAATAATATAGAAAATGCTGTATTTTAATCTTGCCTTGAGAGATACACACATTCTGCCCCATTATTTGAACAACTTCGTATTTTAGATATTATCTTTTGAGTTCATGTTTGAAAATATTGTATGTAGGGCTAGATTAATTTTTGCTTTAACTATAAAAGAAACGAGTATGGAGTTTCCTAAACTCTTTAAAAACACTCGATTGATGTCCTGTATACTACTACAAACACGATGAAATAACTTATGCTTCATATAAAAATAACCTGTTTAAACAGTCTGCCTAATAATATACTGTATTTATACTATTTTATAAATAAAGATATAACCTGGAACTATACTATCTAGCGCCACGAAGTTGTATTATATTTAATATACAGTAAAACGAAAGAATAGGCCTATTAAGTATTATATTCTTTGGTAAAACTCATATTAAGGAACACACTGAATAGGGGTTGGCCTAGCTAGGCAAGCAAGCCTACAATCAATTGTTAATAATTATAGCCTAAATGCATTTTTACGCAATGCCGAAACTGAAGTAGCGAAAGTTAATTTTGGTTTGTAAATGAAGTCTCTAGGCCTATAGCTATAGGAATTTTATTATCATACTATTACTAGGTATGTGTGATGAGTGAGTAGGCAGGCCGCGGCCTATAAAAATAGTTTAATATATTTATGTCGCCAAAAACAGCTCGCATTCCTTTCTTTTTTTTCTACTGGATATTATGATTAATAATAAATATAAATTCATTATTAATATTATATTTTATATAAATACTTTATATAGGCTAGGCTATAGCTATAGGCCTAGGCCTAGAGACTTCATTTACAAACCAAAATTAACTTTCGCTACTTCAGTTTCGGCATTGCGTAAAAATGCATTTAGGCTATATTTAGAAAAGCAAAATAAATCTCTTTTGGTTCATATTGTGGCTCTGAAAAGAGCCTTTTGGTTTGTGTATAGAATAGCTTATCCACCGAATCCGTACAGAGTTCGGCCTTGTCTCTTCAGGGCGTAGACGACATCCATAGCGGTGACGGTCTTTCTCTTGGCATGCTCAGTGTAAGTTACAGCATCACGAATGACATTCTCAAGGAATACCTTGAGTACACCACGGGTTTCTTCGTAGATGAGACCAGAGATACGTTTCACACCACCACGACGAGCAAGACGACGGATAGCTGGTTTTGTGATACCTTGGATGTTATCACGCAACACTTTTCGATGACGCTTAGCGCCTCCTTTTCCAAGTCCTTTTCCTCCTTTACCTCTTCCAGACATGTTTAATAATTGATTCTGTTATGCGATTCGAAAATCGAAATGTGCAGAAAACTGTAAACAGCCGAAGAATATATACACTTTATGCGGACGTGAGTCAACAAATCCAACGCTCTCAAACTGACCTTTTCCGGTTAGTCAACAATTACCTACCGACTGTGTTCATGTGAATTTTTTTATTGGGCGGAAAATTTAAACGAACAATCGCGCTTAAATTTTAATAAAAGACAAAAAAACCCATGAATTAATTTTCTTCTTCCGCCGCCCGCCAAAAATACAAAGTGAACAAAGACCACTGTATCTATTGTTGGCTTGAATCCAATCAGTTCAGCCTGTTTTTTTTTTATATTCATTTCAACCATGGAAGAAAAATTAACACATCTTAAAATTATAATTCCCTTCCTTTCAACTTATACAGTACTACAAACAATATTATTATTATGAGAGGGTGGTCCATCCAGTCGAGGATAATGAAATAGGGACGACACCCTCAGATAATTCATATTATTCATTGTATTTGTAAATTAAGAATATCTATAAATAATGTTTTAATTATACTGTACGTACCTAAGTGCAGATAAATTGTAATTTTCAACTCTTGATATTCTGCACTGTACTAGTAAGAATATTGTTATGCTGCAAGTAGCTTTTGTCAGTTCTTTGTTATTATTAGGATACGTAATTACTATAAAAAGACATGCACAAATACCTGGATCAAGTCTGTACTAAATAGTACGAAATTGCACACTGTTGTACCAGGGAAGAGTGGCCTAATTCTAAGGTGTGGTACTCACGATAAAGTTTATTTACACATTTTGAGTCGAAATAAATGACAGGTGCGAAACGGAACTAGCGCCCAAAATTTTAAAATGAAATTTTCCCCTGTTTCTGTATGTTTAGTTACTCACTTTGATCCAAAAATTGATCGGAAAAGAAATGACTGCTTTACCTAAAAAATACATTAAAAGCTTTGTTTTGTATTTTTACAAGTAAAAAAATATAAAACTGCAAAATGTCCTATTAAAAAATAATTAATGTTATTGGGGAACAAAAATCTTTAAGACCCAGCAAATTTTGATGAGCATTAATGTTTACGACAAACAAAATCAGTAAACATTATTTACTAAGAGACTAGAGCATTATATTAAGATGTATACATCATTTAATGTTGAAATTGTAATGATGAATATGTATTGGGTGTGTATATAAAAGCAAAAATAAACCACAAATGCAAATTAATCTCTTTTGTGCAAATGGTGGCTCTGAAAAGAGCCTTTTGGTTTGGAATTGATTTAGTAATAATTTACTTCTTGGCAGCCTTCTTTGGTGACTTCGATGCCTTTTTAGCTTTGGGCTTTTTAGGCTTCTTTGTCTTTGGCTTCTTAGGAGACTTGGTTGCCTTCTTAGGCTTGGAGGATGCCTTCTTTTCAGACTTCTTAGCCTTCTTGGGTGACTTGGATTTGGTAGCTTTCTTTGCAGCTGGTTTCTTGGTCTTCTTTGCTGCTGGTTTCTTGGCCTTCTTTGCAACAGTTTTTTCCTTGTCTGCAGCTGCTTTCTTCTTTGCCTTTTCTTTCTTTGCCTTGGCAGCTGCATCAGCCTTGGCTGCAGCCTGGTTTAGTTTGAATGAACCGCTGGCTCCTGTACCTTTTGGTTGAACAAGTTTGTTGCTTTCGACACCACGTTTCAAAGCCATACGGAGATGAGTTTTCATGGTTATTGGATCAACTTTGTAGTTGGCTAGGAGGTACTTAGCAATAGCCTGACGAGATGAGCCGTTTCTCTCCTTCAAAGCACCGATTGCAGCCGTAATCATGTCGATGTACGTTGGGTGAGCAGACGGCTTCTTAGCTGCAGGCTTCTTCTTAGTTTTAGCTTGATCAGCCATATTGAATGTAGAATACAATAACTTTTCTAAACAGTACGAATAACAAGTTGAGTTGGTTGGTTGAGTTGAGTGATGCAACGCACTGACTTAACTCCACTTTTATTAGCGTTATTGCGGACGTGGACGAAAACGTCATCTCACCGCCCTTTTGTGTTTGAGAGAGTTCGATTAAACATTTCATAAATTGTGTTTCTTTTTGTGTTTAAATACACATTTAAAGCATTATTTTTCATATTTTAATGGAAATATTTGGAGTATAGTATTCTACAAAACATTTTTATTCTATATGTGATGTTTAATTTAGATTAATCCGTTTTATTAAATAGATATAAGCATTGAAACTTGTCAGTTAATATTTTCAAAACACATTATACTTACTAATTATTAATTTTTTTAATTACAGCATTTATTTTACATCAAAAAAATATCTAATATAGAAACTTAACAATATGTAATTTAATATTTATATGGGATTTAATGAATTTAGATGCATTTTACATTTAGTTTTAAGGCAGTAATGTTGATGTCTTGAACAAAGTATATGAACAAATAAAAAAAGGTAATGTGTGCATTCAGTATGCTGTATACAGAACATTTCCTAGATTTCTGAACAATTATGCTTAGTTTTCATTTGTAAGTTCAGTAAATATTTTTTCATAATAGATATTAAATTATTGAGAAGTAATTGTTGTATGTGACATAACATAATTTATAATAAGTACTTTGCATAGGCCGATTATATTATATTATGTCAGAGTGTATTATTTTATTTTGCATGTTGTATATCACTAAGGTAGGATGTGTTACAACTCCTGGTCTGATTGCACAGGGGTACATTCATTTATTTTAATTTAAAAAAGAACAAAATCATGATATATACCAATGAAATAACTAATAATACCAATAATTTACCAAATGTAAATAAATGGGATTTTGAACGACATTGCAGAACAAATTACAACACGGCTTTTTTCAGTAATTTATTACTAAATGGGGGTACCCTTCTATATTTTACTGGATAAATTTTAATTTTAAAATGTACAGTCCGAATGGTTGAACGTACAGTACACTGAGTATTTTCATGGAACTATAATATATATATATAGGCCTATATATATAGTTAATTCCTTCACTTGCACTGATGAAGGGCTAGTGTTGCCCGAAAGCTCTGCTAACTTTTCTGGCTGTTTTACTTCTCGTTTTGATTTAGCTTTTCGCTTTTATTTTGTATCTCCATTGAGATCCAGCCACTGATACCCACAGCATTGTCATTTTTTCAGTAATTTGCCTTTGGATTTATATATATATATATATAATATTATAAACACATCAGGCAATGAACATTAATTCTAAACCGCCCGGTGATATACTGAAATTTGTAATTAATTAATTTGAAACGATAAAGATGAGAATGAGAAAAAGTCGCTCCAACCGAGACTCGGACCGCCTGCTTGATATGCAGATGTCCTAACCACTTAGACCACTGGGGCTTTCATGGGTATTGTTCAAATACATATATTATGTATATTATATATATTATAAACACACATTATATATACCGGTATAGATAGTTTGTGTTTACATGTTTTTATGGAAAAATGTTGTTCTTGTAATTTTGTTTCAGGATGCACCATTGATTAAAAAAAATAAAGTAGTATAGAAATTCAATTAATATTACAGGTACGACTCTAGGGCAAGTGTATGTAGTACCGGTAGGCCTACTTACTAGAATAAAGCTCTGTATCAAATGTGACAAAAACATGTGATGTGCCCATATATGTACATGATGATGTCAAATCACTACCATATTTGGGAACATCACTACCATATCATATTTATTTTGTCAAACTAGTTTGAGACTAATGATTCAACTTAACTAACTAGCTAGGCATCTTATGTCCAATTAATATTTGAAAACAGTATCCAGCCATAATAACAAATGAATAATCTGTATTGAAAGGCATACTGTCCTCCTGCAAACAAATATTTGTTCTACATGTTTTTCTTGAATATCAATATATTGTAGTAATTTGTGAAGCCCTATGACAGTTTGACCAACAATTTAATAGAAAACAAAATGTAATTTAAAAGCATACTAATATTTTGTCTAATGTAAACCATTTATTTATATGGTTTTAATATTAAACCACTAAGCATGCACTTAAATGTATACTATAGGCCTATGCATTTGTCATGTCAAGTATCATGCCTCAGTTGGTACATGGAGGTAAGTTTTTTATACCTCCATGATTCGTAGGAAATGAAAATATTGCACATTATAATTAAATGGGAGTCAATGCGTTTTTGGTTTTTATTAACTGCTGAAGTTCAAATGTTTTAATTTGTTTTGATTGCCTATTCTGTATTCTTCTATTCTTTTAATTTTAAGTATTTGTTTCCATTTAACATAATTATATATATAGGTCTATGGCATATAGAAAAAAACTTTTTTTTAAATACAATAACAAAAATATACAATAATACAGAGACAACATAGAGTAGAGTTGCAAATCAAATTTCTTTTGTTCATTTGTTGGCTCTGAAAAGAGCCGTTTGTTTTGAGTTCGCTGCGATGATTTACTTGGCCTTGGCTTGAGTCTTCTTTGGTAGAAGTACAGCCTGAATGTTTGGCAGTACACCACCCTGTGCAATGGTCACACTTCCAAGAAGTCGGTTCAACTCTTCATCATTACGGATGGCAAGTTGAAGATGACGAGGGATGATTCTGCTCTTTTTGTTGTCACGGGCAGCGTTACCAGCCAACTCCAAGATTTCAGCAGTCAAGTATTCAAGTACGGCAGCCATATAGACTGGGGCACCAGCACCGACACGAGAAGCGTAGTTACCCTTTCGCAAAAATCGATGAACACGACCGACTGGGAATTGAAGTCCAGCACGGCTTGATCGGCTCTTGGCCTTTGCTTTAGCTTTTCCTCCTTTACCACGTCCAGACATCTTTTATAGCTTGCGTATTTCGGTTTACTAAATCGAAAGATAATGCCAAATGTAATTTTGACCGCGACTTTATAGCCTACTCATGGCTCACTGTCGGAAGGTATTTCTTGAATTGGCCAATCACAATCGTCCGCGTTAACGACGCCTTTTCATTGATTGTAGCCTTTTTGTTCCGTTTGGGCGGGAATTTAAAATCGATTTTGTCCAGTAAAATAATAATTCTAATTCGATAATGTATATTAGTGTAGATTGATATGGTACTGTATGTAGTTTAAAAAATATTAAAATCATATATAAAATGGTTTAAATTAGACAAAATATTAGTTCTTGGTTAAATAATGGTTTAAATTACAATTTTTAAGGTCAATATTTTCATATTTTTGGTCAAATTGAACAACTGTTATAACATCAAAATGGCATATTGATATTCAAGAAAACATTTTTTTTGTCTTTGAATACAGATTGTTAATTTTTTTACTGTTTTCAAATAATTAATTGGAAATAATTAAGAGGCCTAGCTAGCTAGAATTTTACAGTAGGAGTATATTATGCACTCTCGGAGTGCCGTTAGTTCAACGAATTGAAGAGATCTGGGCTTTCTTGTGGAAATCCTTTTTGAAGAAATGTCAACATAGTCAGGCCCGTATCCAGGGGGGGTGCGTTGGGTGCAGACGCACCCCCCCAAGTCCCAAAAGGTCCACTATTTCCTCGGTTGGTATTTTTTCTTGTCTTGTTTAACTAAAGACAATATCATTATATATATACAAAATTTACATTATCAATGGTATACAAACAAAAATATGCTAATATAAAATGAAAAAATACCGGTAATTAAATTACGGAATCTAAACTGACTACAAACTCGATATAAAACATGCGCAGTCGATCATGTGACGACAAGCAATAGCTTAGCGCTTCATGTACGCGGTACGCGGTAAAGTGTTTGCTGGAGAAATACAACTTAACGTCAGGGAACACGTGTACTTTTTGTCGGGGAATATAATATACAGTAAAAAGCGTTCGCGTTCACTTCGTAGCTAGCTTCAGCGCCTAGAAAACCGCGACGTTTCATTGACCGTGAGAGTACGTCAGAGTGATATTATGCACTTTATATGCATTCATTATTGCCAGCGATCTAACTTACTACTAAACAATAGCTAGGTACGCACTTGTCTGGCGGTATCCCTTTGTACGAATCGTTCAACGTTGGGTCGAGACGCGTGATATCAAGTTTCATCCAGGGACCAAAATGTGTAATGTGTTATTTTCCAGGCGAAGTTTACCGACGGTTACGTCGTGTACTGCGTCGACGTACGCTACACTACAGCAAAAACGAATTATGTTAATTGTTCGTTTGTTCACCAATTTTTTAATTTACAAGTAACCTTCTGTACCGTGGGGCACCTAAAATAAATTTTTCATCCATTACTAAACAAAAAAACATGCCATTTTCGCTTAGCCAACATTATAGCTATAGTTATTACATTTTCAATATCCTGTATGTCATGAATTTCTCACCACTCGGAAGTCCAGATGGTACGCATGCATACACCTGGGAGGAATAAACTTTTTTCCCCGACTGAAAAAGGTCTACGCTTGCGTTTTTTAAGCCTCTAGGCCTGATGTTTCCAAAGTATAAAATGCAATTTTTTGAAGACCTGCAGCTCTAGTTTTAAACATTTTCTTAGCTCAGCCCCAACAATAAAGCTGGTCATATTTCGAAGAACAAGAAGTACATTTTCCGGGACCTAACATCTCTATTTTTCAAGCATTTCTTAGCTCAGTCACAACCCATGATAGGGACTTATATATTTTTTTTCATGTTTTGAAGTATAATAAGTCCAATTTCCGGGACCTCCAACTCTATTTTTCAAAATTTTCTTTGAACTTTTATTTTTTAAATTGAAAAATATGGATTGAAACAGTCATCGCGCATCGTTTTTTTGCACGCAGTATTTTATTTATGCATTATAAAAAATGGAAAAAATGGCTACCCTAAATCTGATTAAAAAGACCTCAAATGACGCTAGAACGCGTTGCTTCCGGGGGCTTCGCCCCCTGGACCCACCGGGGGCCCTTGGCGGCCCCTGGCCCTCAGCCTAGTGATGCTCGCATAGCCCCCTCGTCGGGGAATGTAGCCCCCGCGTCGGGAAGATCCTGGCGCCACCCCTGCTGAGTTGGCCTCATCATGAAAGCGTTAAGTTCTGGTGTCCATCGTTCAACTAGCCCAAGCCACAACAGAGAGTCTTACATCAGTCTTTAGAACGTCAAATAACGCAAATTTTTCCAGGGCCTTCGGCCCCTGGACCCTGACCGGGGGCCCTTGGCGGCCCCCTGGCCCCCAGCCATTGTTGCTCGCTTCGCTCGCACCCCCCCATTATAAATGCTGCATACGGGCCTGATAGTAGAGTTATGTTTTTTATTTTACTACTGAATATGTCAACATTTCTAGTTTATTGTACATTCGAAAGAAGTCCCCTCATTAGTTTTGAAAAGTAATCCTGAAAAGAAGCCCATCTTGGAAAAAACCATCTTGAAAAGGGGCTGACCCAAGACTGAGTACTAAAAAAAGAAGTCTATTGGCTTTTTATCAAGGTTTTACAGTAGTAAAATTTTAACTATAGTTTGACAAAAAATGTGTGATATGCCCAAATATGGCAGTGATATGCTGTGGTAGTGATATGACATCATCATGTCCATATCTGGGCACATCACATTTGTGTTGTCGCATAAAGTTTGATAGTGTAGACAGAGCTTAACTTTTTACTATGTCAACATTTTGGCATAGGAAAACTGAAAAAAAATTGTGCGCGTGGAAATGTTTACATATTTAAAATGACATGAAACGCATAGAAAGTTGATTGAGAAATTGATTTTTCGCATTATTAACAATAAAATATAATAATTTAATTGATACTGAAATTTCTCTTTTAAGTTAAAGATATTTATTGTTTTTACTTGACAGAAGACATAACATTTAACTCTGTAATTATAGTTTTTGAATAGTAACCCTAACTCTACATTTTTTTGATGCCCATTTGCTATCACCAATCTTGTATTAAATGTCATCGTGTCTCTCCTGTGTGTATTTTCAAATGTATTTTTAAATGCTCATTCCGGTTAATAAATTTCTTTCCACAATGTTCACATTCATGGTGTCTCTCCTGTGTGTATTCTCAAATGTGATTTCAAATCCCCATTCTGTTGGAATTTCTTCCCACAATGTTCACATTCATATGGTGTCTCTCCTGTGTGTATTCTCAAATGTGTTTTCAAATTCCCATTCTGTTTGAATTTTATCTCTCAATGTTCACATTCATATGGTGTCTCTCCTGTGTGTATTCTCAAATGTGATTTCAAATCCCCATTCTGTTGGAATTTCTTCCCACAATGTTCACATTCATATGGTGTCTCTCCTGTGTGTATTCTCAAATGTGTTTTCAAATTCCCATTCTGTTTGAATTTTATCTCTCAATGTTCACATTCATATGGTGTCTCTCCTGTGTGTATTCTCAATGTCTTTTCCACTGCCCATTCTGGTTGAATTTCTTTCCACATTGTTCACATGGTGTCTCTCCTGTGTGTATTCTCAATTTTCAAATCCCCATTCTGTTTGAATTTCTTTCCACAATGTTCATATTCATAATGGTGTCTCTCCTTTGTGTATTCTCAAATGTGTTTTAAAAATCCCATTCTGTTTACCACCATGGCATCGTTATCAGTAAAAAAAAACCAAAGACACACACACGCAATTTAGTTTCGATTTTCTTGGTTACATTATATTTTATTTTCATGTTATTCGGGTAATTTTGAGTTTCGTCACGTGCCATGTTTACTTACTTATCTATACATATTCATAAAAACCATCAATATTTTTAATTTACATAATAATAATATCACAATTTATAAATTAAGCAGATGGTTGCCAGTTGAGCTTGTTTAAGAAGGGGTTCATTGAAACACTCTCTTGCACGAATTGAGTCTAAAATTTTTCTCACACAATTTGAGTACAAAATCGCATCATTCAATGTATTTTCACTCCTATGGCTCAGTCTACACTGCTCGTTCAGTGGACTATTCTAACGTTAGCTCAATCTCATGCATATTCATTAGCCGCAATCGTGAACGCCATACACTGGGTGTGTCGCTAGCTGGCCACATCCATAGTGGCCAAATCTGGCATAATTATGCCGTCTGGCATAATTTTGACCCATCTGGCATCTGGCATTTATGCTAGGCATAATTTTAGGAAATCTGGCATAATCTGGCATAATTTGAAAAACGCAAACATACAACATATTCACCACGATTTAGCATATTATCTGGCATAATTGCGAAAAAATCTGGCATAATTTGTACACAATCTAGCATAATTTGGCTGAAAACCCGAAGTGCCTTTTTTTTTTTTTTTTTTTTTTTTTTTTGGCTTCCCACCTTTGTGGTACATAAAACATACACATAAACCGCCCTCTTATTCACTGTTTTGGTGCACTTTTAGCCTTAATTGTGTCTGGCATAATCTGGCATAATTTTGTGCTGCCACCTAGCATAATTTCATTTCGCTCGCTGGCCACACTGGCCACATCTCTCTTGTGTTGAACTTAGCTGGCAACATTTAAACCACGCACGGAGATCGTTAATCGCCTTTCATTTAAAGAATCCGAATTATCTAAACAAAGTAAGTTCTTGCTTTAATTCATCATTTTGAAATCAAAACCATTTTAGATATTTTTCATTTAATGAACTCATACTGTAGTTTGTTTGCGTAATCGAAAAGTTTAGGATTGTCAAATCGTCCCAGGTATAATGAGTGTGAAGGATAAAGATGTATTGTCCCTCTGAAAAAATAATTCTTAATTTGTTGAATATTCTATTTAATTGGAAATTGGATCGAAAAAAAAATGTATTTACCCGAGAAATGTAATTATAAGTCAAAAATGGTCAAATTGGCTGCCAGCCAATGGATTTTTGGTTGGATTTAACTATTTATTTTGTCATTTTACAAGTGAAAACATTATTTTTTTGGTTTTTTTTTTTTATGGAAGTGATTAATTTTATCAAAACTACAAAATAACATATTCAAATTCTGATTGAATTATTCAAAATTGTTCATGTTTTTGGGGGACAATACATCTTTAACAATTTGAAAAAAAAGAGCAAATGAAAAGCACACATAACGATCGTATTACCAAATACGGATATATGAGGATAAAAATACGGATATATGAGGATAAAAATACGGATATATGAGGATAAAAATACGGATATATGAGGATAAAAATACGGATATATGAGGATAAAAATACGGATATATGAGGATAAAAATACGGATATATGAGGATAAAAATACGGATATATGAGGATAAAAATACGGATACATTATCTAATGTCATTACATAAAATCATATTATTTAACACATTGTTAATTCTAAATGTCGTTATAATTCATCAGATAACATTTTTACATTTATGAATTCCGTATTACCTCCTATTTTCATTAATTGTCTTATATTTTTTCTGTATACACTTGACAGTGATCATCATTATCATCTATCTCGTTTTTAAATATTTGACACATAGGCTAAAGAATTTGTGAGTTTTTCGTTTTTCATTTGTTGGTTTTCATCATTTTACAACCCGGATCACAATACAAGATGAAACAAAATATAAAACATATCAGTACCACCTGTAACTCGTCATCACAGTAATTCCTTTTCTGATAATCGTAGCAAATTAGAAATTATATTAGTAGCCTATAATAGTATTTCTTAAAGCTATCCATTTTTCTATACGTGTTTCTTTATTGTTATATGTTTCACATTCAATGTTATATAACATATTACTTTTATATTAATTCCATAAAGACTTACCCATGGCTTATTTAATGCTGATAACATTTTTATTCTATAAATAGTGAAGGCTGCAAATGTGTAAATATAATCTACTATTCCATCGATAGCTAATTAAATTACTGTACGTAGAGTGCAACAAATACGGATATTATAGAGAGGATAAAAATACGGATATAGAGAGGATAAAAATACGGATATAGAGAGGATAAAAATACGGATATAGAGAGGATAAAAATACGGATATAGAGAGGATAAAAATACGGATATATATAAATAAAAAGATGTAGAGAGGATGAAATAACATAACTTATCGATTTGCTATATAATAATTCATAGATACCGAAGTCATATGGGTATCTTTGTTGACATGATGATCTCCCAGTTTAAGACACCAAATTATAAACAATGTAGAAAAATAAGATGTATCCATTGTTTTGTTATCTTGAATTCATTGATGTGTTCAGTTTGTCAAGACGAGCCGCAAATATTGTCTTTCTGCCTATATTAATAAATGATGAAATTGTTGTTTTCAAGCCTAATATGGTCAAAATCGTTGGTTTTTCGTAGAATTGCTGTGTTTTTGCCTAGTCTTAAAATAAATACCAAGCCCTCAATTATGAGTTTCCTCAATTGTATAACCAATCCCTTTTAGAGCGGTTTTGTTGTAACAAAATTCTGTATGTGTAATATATTTTAAAACGAGATAGATGATAATGATCTCTCTCTTTTGTGGCGCAAACACAACTTTTATTCAAATTCATATTATCTAATGTCATTACATAAAATCATATTATTTAACACATTGTTAATTCTAAATGTCGTTATAATTCATCAGATAACATTTTTACATTTATGAATTCCGTATTACCTCCTATTTTCATTAATTGTCTTATATTTTTTCTATATACACTTGACAGTGATCATCATTATCATCTATCTCGTTTTTAAATATTTGACACATAAAGAATTTGTGAGTTTTTCATTTTCATTTGTTGGTTTTCATTTTACAACTCGGATCATACAATACAAGATGAAACAAAATATAAAACATAATAGATCAGTACCACCTGTAACTTGTCATCACAGTAATTCCTTTTCTGATAATCGTAGCAAATTAGAAATTATATAGTATAATAGTATTTCTTAAAGCTATCCATTTTTCTATACGTGTTTCTTTATTGTTATATGTTTCACATTCAATGTTATATAGCATATTACTTTTATATTAATTCCATAAAGACTTACCCATGGCTTATTTATTGCTGATAACATTTTTATTCTATAAATAGTGAAGGCTGCAAATGTGTAAATATATTCCATCGATAGCTAATTAAATTACTGTATGTCAATAAATGAATAATATCTTGATTACCATCCCACTATCATCAGTAGGCCTACTTAAGTGCATGCATGTACCACATTATGTACGACGTATGAATAGATGGAACGAACAACCGAGATGAAAATAAGGCATGCAATCTCCATTTCAAAATTAGGTTCCATTAAAGTATAAATTCTAATATTCCCGACCTCAAAATAATTAGTGTTATTACTGTATTTAGCTTCCTAGAATTTCGTCCACCTCTCTAAACGTGTTTCCAACATCGTATAACAAACAAGGAGACCGACTTCATTGCAAAATAAAATTCCCGAGTTCAAGTTATAATGTTCCCGACTTCAACGTAATTTATAGTGTTATGTATACTAATTATTTAATTTTGTCCACCCCATCCAAACTTTCCACATCGTATGAACAAACTATAGATGACACGACTTCATTGCAAAATGGTTCCATTGCATTATTGAGAATTTAAGTTGTTCCCGACTTCGAAGTAATACTTGTTTAGCATTTCGCTCACCGCCCCATTCCCATTTAAACTTTTTTCCCACATCGTATATGAACAAACGAGATGACGACTTCATTGCAAAATTAAGTTCAATTATTTGCGAATTCACGTTGTGTTCCCAACCTCAAAATAACTATAGTATCATGTATTAAGCTTGCTTAGAATTTCGCTCACCCATCTAAACTTTTTTCCCACATCATGAACAAGATGACACGACTTCATTGCACAATTAAAATAATGATCCATTATTGCGAATTTATGTTTAAAATGTTCCCGTCATCATCAAGGTAAAAAATGCTAGCTGAATAAAATATCTAACATATTGGAAAATTAGTCTCTATTATTGGGAATGTTTCCGACATCAAAGATTGTTAAAACTTGATGAAAATGCTGAATTAATTAGGTACCATTATTTATTGTGATATGTTCAACTCTTTCGTTCAATTACGTTACGTGACCTATGAAAAGATTGATAACATAAGAGAACAACGCAATATCTCATCTTTATTGCAAAATTTGGTTACATTACCGTACCTATTTATGTTCTAATGTTTCCGACCTAATTATGATCAGTTATTGTTTTTGATGAAACAATTTAATGAATTTCCCCTCGACGTAGGCCTACCTGTACCTTCCCTTATTTATTTATTATATGTCACACACACACAAGAGTGTAACAAATGAGATGATGACATTATAACGAATATCTAACTAACAATTTGCGACTTAGGTTCGCAATTATTGCAAACTTATGTTTTAAAGACATCAAAGTAAATATAGTGTTACTGTAGGTATAAAAAGTGACAAAAATGTGATTATGTAACTCATATTCTTAAAGAACTTATAAATAAAAAACATAAATAACATTATACATTTAAAAAAAACCGGAATTGATTAAAAAGGAAATTAAAAGGTTAGAAAACTGCAGTAAGTTAGTTAAACAAACAAATATATATAATCAATAGAATAACAGGATACATTCATATTCAACGAATAATCATTTTAATTTGAAAACATAAACATAGAAATTCATAAAAACGAACAAAATAATAACGGGAATAATGTACCGACAAATGGAACGTCAAATCAAAATATTACTAGGAAATAATGCAGAAATGGCGTCCCATAACTCAAACGCTCAACGTTTTAGCGCCGAATTGTCGCAAAACATGTCCGCATGCACATGCATAACGTGACTTGAGACACAATTGCCTTTGGCGCTAAAACGAGTAGTCTTCTTTTCCATCTGCTTAGAGAGGGGTCGTAGGCTTCCCATCATGGATGTCGAGTTTTTTATATTTTTCGATGACAGTGCCTTCGTTTTTTACGCTGCTGCTCTAGCCCGCTACGTCACAAAAGATGACTCATTTATAAGCTGAAAGCAAGCAGCAGTTATAGTACTAGAGACTGACGTTTTGCTAAATTGGATACTCGACCATAATTTACAGGTCCCAGCTGCTGGACCCAAAAAACGTCTTGGAAAAGAGTCTATGAGTGCTCACGGTTTGAACGATTGGGATTCTTGCCCTTTGATTGGTTGACGCGAATCAACAGGTTGTGGAAGAATTTCCACTTGAACTTGAAGTCACGTTGTCTCTAGAGGGTATTAAGTTGCATGCCTACAGTTCAGGTTGAGGTCACAGGCAAACATGCTACAGCGCATTAAAGTTCAGCTAAATATTGACCATTTTTAAATGCTATTTTTGAATTAGTAGATTAATATTTGTTGGCAAACAATACATTGTTGGAAAGGTACACAGGTCTTCTTTCAAATGCTGTGTATACAATTAACTAGTGAAAAAATGGGCATGTGATTCATAATTAAAGAACTATCTGTGATTTGCGATTAAAGGAAATCTTTTTAATAATTAATAATAAATTAATCAAAAGAACAATGATTCATTTTAAAATGTCAAGCGGCGTTTTTTGGAAGAAATATTTCTGTGTAATAAAGCGACACTTTATTAATAACTCGTACACGAAGGCTTAATTTTTATGCAGGGTTTTTCTTTGAATAACGTATGGTACTACAATACATATCCTGGAAACACTGATAATAAATTGTAAGGCCTCGCACATAACACCGTCTTCCACCACAATGTCCTTTAGAATGCCGTTTTACGTGATCGCCTTTATACTGTATAGTGTATAAGCATAATTTGCATATAAGTGGATAAATACCACAACAATAGAGGGCGCACACTTTAACAGTATGTTTCAGATGATTTAATTTCATACAATGAATAAAGATTATTAGGTTAGAAATACTCAGGTTAATAATTTTCAGTTTGTGTTTATTTGGAAATAAATAATATCAATATTTAATAACACGATTAGCTCGCCAGAAACGTGCTGCAAAATTAGGTGACCGGACAGACCACGCGAACCTAATTTGGCAGTGGAACTTAATTTGGCGTTACAGGCCCGACCGATGACATTGGTTGAAGCAATTTACACGAAGATATCGTCTCCAACACGACCGCTACAATTGGTAAAATTAGTCAGCACTCTGTTAAATGTTTATTCTAATAATAATCATCATAAATATTGTTTGTTTATATATTTCAGATGAATACTACAACTGTTGTTACTCACCAACCAGTCGTTCAACCCAAAGTAGTGGTACAGGTACGTTCACAGTGGACGCGGAGGAACTTGCCAAGCACATTTGCTTGAAGTCCGCGGGCGATTACATAACACTAAAGCTTGGTTCCCACTAGAACGTAACGCAAGAACGTAAACGCAACGCAAGCGTTTTAACCAATGACAAGCGAAGTTATAGACAGTTAGTAATCACAAGCGAATAAGCCATCGCTTGTGATTGGTCAATTCACTTGCGTTGCGTTACGTCCTTGTGTTGCGTCGCTAGTAGTGGGACGAAGATAATAGGCATGCGCAGCTGTATGTTACGGTCTGATTGATTGTAGGCCTAATGTTTTGCGTTTCGGAGAAGTTGACCCTCTTTTTGGGGCTCCCCTTTTTGGGGCTCTCTCAAAGGTGTAGGCCTACAGCAACACCCTAATTATTATTTAATTTCAGATCACTGAACGTGATTGGAGCACAAGTCTCTGTGGCTGTTTTAACGACATGGCTTCTTGTAAGTTATTTGTTACACATGTTTATTTTATAATAAAATAATTATGAAACAATACAAGGGTTGTTTTCTATCCACACAATGTATTCCCATTTAAACATACAGAGGTAGATAGCATGCACTTTGGGTAAAAAATAACATTATGTACTAGGCTTGTTGATATCTATTTTTGGCAGACTATATGAATAAATATGTTCCCGGTTAAAAAATCCTGTATCTGCCGCTGTAACTGTGCTAGTCAGTGAAGAATTAAACAGGACATTAAAGTGTAATTTTTCATTTATGTAAATTATTATTTAGGCGTGTGTGGTATGGCCTGTTTGCCATGTTTCGCCTGCCAAGTGTCCAATAAAGCCGGTGAGAACTGCTGCGCACCACTTTGTATTCCAGGTGCCATGATAGCCATCCGGATGAAGGTCCGAACTCGTCTTCATATCCGGGTATGTTGTGTACAAACATAAATAATTTTAACTGATAATAATAAACTAATTGAATAAACTTAATTGATTAATTAATTAATAATAGAAACACTTAAACAAAGGAATATTTTAATAATAGTAGAGTAGTACCTCTGTAGTGACCTTTTTGACAAGCCACGCCCATTTCCAGCTATTGACAGACCTGCCAACCCCTGAATTATAAAATTCTGTAGATTTTAAAAAAATCGGGAGATTTCAAGATTAAACAACAATGCAAAATACAGTACTAAACAAGAAATATTTCTTACAAAAAACGCTGCTCGCTTATTGACGCAGCAGTTTTAAAAAGATATATTGTCCCTCAGAAAAATATTTGTTATTTCAAATTTGTTTTTGAATGTGTCATTTTATTGTCACATTAATAGTTATTTTACCTGAAAAAAAATGTAATTTAAAGCAAAATATACTTAAATTGTCTGTCAGACAATGGTTTTTTAGTTATAATTAAACGTTTCTTTCTTTTTTTTTGTATGTGAACAAATATTATTTTGTTGTTGCAGAGTCTGTGTTTCATATCAGTCAATTTAGTTTATTTTATTGCTAAGTTCAAGTCTGGGGGTCACTTCATCAGGCCTAGATACTTCAAGTGTGAAGTATCCTATTACAAACAAAAACTATCACGGACTGTTGTGATAATAATTCAATGATTATTTGACAGCAAATTATATAATATGATGGGACTCATGCTTTGGGATTTGTCATTCAACCGTTAGACTCTTTTCCCAGACGTTTTTGGGGTCTAGCAGCTGGTATCTATAAATTACAGTCGAGTATGCATTTTAGCAAAACTGTCAACTTTAGATATATAACTGCTGCTTTACTTTCGGTTTCTTAATGAGTCATCCTCCTGGGACGTAGCGGGCTAAAGCAGCAGCGTGAAAACCAACTAATAGTTGCTGCCTCTATCTGTTCGCTTTTGCCCGTTCCAGACAGTAAATTTTATATTTTTGGTTAAACTTGTTGTCGCACTGTATTACTACTTTCTTTTTTCCGCAGGGTTCGTTGTGCGGCGATTGGTTAATAGATTGGTGCTGTACCCCGTGCTCAGCTTGCCCATATCGCGTGAAATTGATAACAAGTGCAACGGTCACCTGATGTAGATTGAAGGAGGCAACCAACTGGCACCAAGTTCAATTAATATTTAATTCAAAGACATTTTTTAAACAACTTAATTTTTTTTAAATGTATTTTGATGATATATATTGGTACTCTTGCCATCATATATAGGCTTCTAGTCACCGATTCAGGCACTAGATTTTTTAAAGATGTATTGTCCCTTGAAGCACAAAAAAAATGAAGGTCAAAATATTCTAAATTTAAATTGGCCATATCAAAGTAATATTAAAGTTATTCAGCTTAAGTCGAAAATTAGAGCCAAAAACAAAAATTTTACGTAATTAACAGCTAAATTAATTTGATTACATTTCGTCTGAATAATCGTCCCGAGCGAAAGTAAGCAAATAAGATTTCAAACCATCAGTATACATGCATGATGCTAATTAGGATTGTTTGCAACTCAAATAAGCGCGTTGCATTAGCCTATGAGATATGATTTGATAGAAAACTTTGACTTCCAGTCCCGCTTCCAGTCAAAGTTATTTTTTAAACCAAAAAACGTCTGTATTTCAGTTAAATGATTTTTTTTTTCAACTCATTTTTGGTGAAAATTAATAACTAGTATGATTCTTCAAAATGACCCACTTTTTTTCGAAATCTTTTTTTTTTTTTTTTGGAATTTGACAAAGGGACAATATATCTTTAATCTTGATATTCATTAAATCATTAACTTCCAATGACTGGCTTTAATATATATATTTTATAAAAGCGTTCTTTAATACGTATGTTGTTTGTATTTATGTTAACATGTAATATTTAGATTCGTATTACACTAATTATATCTGTTTAGTAGGCTACCAATCATAGTAACTCTTATGTAATATGTAATAGATAGTACCATTGCAAATTTAGCTTTAAACTTTCAGGAAATCTAGATATTCAAATGACAATTAATTTAAACTACAATATACTGATGTTCCAACGGCATCCTTGGTATAATACTGTATATATTTTAACGTTTTCTGTGTGAAAGGCCACAGTGAAAAAGGCGCAATATTTTTAGATTACTGTCTTCATAAAATAGAGGTCGCACTTTATAGAAGAAAAAAAATGGCGAGCACGCCGACGAAACATGTCATGCGCGCACATGTTTGTTGATGTTGTTTTGTACGTCGTGTGTCCGTCGTTTAATAGTTTTATTGGTTTTTATTTACGATGCATAGGCCTAGGCCTAAAACCTATATTTTTGCCCAACACCACTCTGTGCTAATAACTGCTCGATCGTGATGGCCTCTACAGAAATAAAATCTTTTAGGCCTGCAAATTATATAGCCTAGACAGGCCCGTAGCCAGGGGGGGGGGTTTTTATGGTTCGGGCGAACCCCCTTTTACGAACCCCCATCCCCGACATGCCCACCTCACCCTCATCTCCAAAAATCCTCCAAATACGTGCCCCACAGTACAAAAAGTTGTTTGTAAATTGAAAGTTCGTAAACTTGTTCGTGAACCTTCTTCTCTGTATGAGCGCCGTCAACTAGCGATACGTGTCTGTAAATTTCTAAAAGCTGCAAATGAATTGCCGATTTTAACCTGAAAAATAAATGTTTGGTCCCTGCATGTAACATGATATTGACGCGTCTCATAACGAACTGGGGCACGAACGATTCGTACAAAGGACACCGCCAGATCACTGGCAGTCAGGCAGCATGCATAAAGTATATAGCCTTCCGACGTACATCAGTATTTATGTGTGACTATGAAGGATAATGTATCATAGAGGATTATAGTGAATATTAATATTTTACACTATAATATCTATGGTATCAAGTACTGTAGTTCACATTATGGCATCCGATTATTTTTTTCTAGACCACCAGCCGATACGTACTAAAATGTATCAATATCACCTATTTAAATATTTATATTCCTCAACAAATTGCTGTAAATAAATATTATAGATAGAGCTAGCAAATAGCATTTGCCTTCAACCAGTGTGCTTTTTTCGGGGCTGCTCCTAGATGTACGTTCGCATTGAACTTGAACGCAAAACAAAATACGGAGTAAATGATCAAACAATCGGCGGTTCCGCACAGAGCACGCGCATCTAACATACGGCAACAAATAGTTATTGTCCTTTAAATTATCGACGTGTTTGAGAAGGAGGAAAAAAGTACGATCTTTTTGCTCATTGGTAGCATGCTGCACGAGAGTGTCTTTTCCGGCCATCTAGGGGTGTCATTTAACAAAATTCGCTTCGCATCAGGCCCCACCCCCAGATGGGGGGGGGGGGGGGTTGACCCAAATATTTAGTGTCCGAACCCCCCCTTGACAGATCCTGGCTACGGCCCTGCTAGACGCGAATTTAATTATCTGAAGATGAGCAGCACTAGGCGAGCGCACCCGGGAGGATGTTCCTGCTAGAACTAGGACCAGTTATATTTTTATTATTATTGGCCGTATTCTTCCATTGTATTAATTTCACACTAACCTAAAAAAATATATATTGATATAATCTAATAATTTGGCCTAAAATAATTGCCACAGGAAAATGTCCCGAATTATGATCCTTGCTTCGCTGCGTAAACAGGCGTTTATATCGTGAACTCTTCCTATTCATCTTGAAAGAATTTCATTTAGCTTCGATTTTGTATAGATGACAAATTTCGTTTTTGTAAAAGCACAAGTTAACGGAGTACTTACTCGAACGTTTCGATCTCTATCAGAGATCCTTCTCAACTGACTGCGGAGTGTTAATGCAGCTTGGTCATTCTTGACGTCATCTGTTGATGACGTTGTACGCCTCCGGTTGTAGGTTGGAGGTTGTGCGGGGCTCGGCCAGGTGATGTGTCTATCAAATCATTGTACAAATGCGAGAGTTCGTGGGCTCCAGTGTCCCGGTTCATGGTCTTCTCTTTATTTCTCCTTATATGTAATGATTCTCTAATCTGTCTGTCTTTGCGTTTAGGCTCTTTGGTTAAGATGGTAGCCTCCCAGTTCGGTACATGATTGTGTTTTATGACATGTTCTGTAATGGCAGACATCGATATAACTGACAATATCAAGTTCACCACAGAATCGATGACAAACAACACAATACCTTTCCTGGACATGCTCATCACACTCAATGACAATGGAACAGTTACCACCTCAGTCTATCGGAAGCCCACTCACACAGACCAATATTTACATTTCAACTCACATCATCCACTCGAACACAAACTGGGGCTTATAAACACGCTTGTGGACAGAGCTGAGAAGGTAGTGGGAGATATGGATTTGAGGAAAGTTGAGATGGATAACATCAAGAAAGCGTTACACAACTGCCAGTATCCAGAGTGGTCCTTCCAGAGAGTTATGGAAAACCGAAAAAGGAAAAAGAACAAAGGACACGAACCACAGAAGGAAAAGATCAAGATGCGAGGTAGCATAGGAATCCCCTATGTAAAAGGAATGGCAGAAAGAATACGACGCACTCTCTCCTATCACAATGTCGGAACCTATTTCCTACCCCAAAATAAAATCAAGAATAGCCTCGTCCACCCAAAAGATAAAATCGAGAAGATGGATACATGTGGAGTAATCTACGAAGTCACCTGCCGCAACTGTCCACAAGTTTACATTGGGGAAACAGGGAGGGCATTACAAACACGAATTAATGATCACAAAAAAGATGTTACAACAAACACGGGGGGAGTAATGACTAGGGCCTCCAGAACATCCACATCTTCGATCATACACAAATCTGCCATTACAGAACATGTCATAAAACACAATCATGTACCGAACTGGGAGGCTACCATCTTAACCAAAGAGCCTAAACGCAAAGACAGACAGATTAGAGAATCATTACATATAAGGAGAAATAAAGAGAAGACCATGAACCGGGACACTGGAGCCCACGAACTCTCGCATTTGTACAATGATTTGATAGACACATCACCTGGCCGAGCCCCGCACAACCTCCAACCTACAACCGGAGGCGTACAACGTCATCAACAGATGACGTCAAGAATGACCAAGCTGCATTAACACTCCGCAGTCAGTTGAGAAGGATCTCTGATAGAGATCGAAACGTTCGAGTAAGTACTCCGTTAACTTGTGCTTTTACAAAAACGAAATTTGTCATCTCTTCCTATTCAGTTCTACCGATTTCAATCTGTTCAGTTTGGAGGTACGGTGCTCACAGAGCCTGCCCGTTACATCTCTGGTGTCCCCCGGGGAAGATAAGGCCCTTTACTGCTTAACATTTTTGTTAATGAATTGCCGCTATTGTTAAAATCTCATTGTGTTCTCTCTTTGCTGATGATGTCTTGATTTACCAACCAATTCATTCTGCATGCGATGCAGTAGCATTACAACTTACAAGATGATAACAAAGGTGGTATTGATTTCTCAAGAAACAGATTTAGGAATAATGATTGATCATAAATTAGACTTCTCTGCCCATACTTCCAAGGTTGTTAAATCTGCAAACAGGATAACTCGGTATGGTGAGTGACTAGATCTTTCAAGTATCTTGATAGTCAGACGACCTATATTGGAATATGGTGGTAGTCTATGTACACCTCTGTATCAGAATGATTACAATCGTTTAGAAAAAGTCCAACAGAGATCCACAAGGTTAGTGTCTGAATTGAGGAGTAAGCCATATGCAGAGAGATTGAAGTTACTGGATTTGCCTACCTTAGCCTTTAGAAAGAAAAGAATGGATTTAATTCAAACTATTAAAATCTTTCATAAATTTGATAATATCGAGGCAGGAAAATTATTTCAAAGATCTAAATACCAGCAAACCAGGATGAATGTTTTTAAGGTATCGAAATCCAAATATAATAAAAACATTAGAAAAATAGCATATGTAGTTAGAGTTATAAATGATTGGAACTCGCTACCAAACCATATTGTGACATAACCAACGATTAACAAGTTCAAAACTGGCATTGCAAAGTTATGGTCTGACTCGGGGAGTTGTCCCTGGTCTGACCACCATCTCAATTTTCGCCCATATGTTACCGAGGAGTTCTCATTGATGACAATGGAGGGACAAATGAACTAGTTCTCAAAGTCCTACGGTTCAAGGTATATCCAAGGTATAATAACCATTTATGCAAATATTAAAGGTATAAATATATGATTTTACTTGTTAAATTCAAATAACCATAATACATGATTATAATTGTCTTTTTGAGCTTCTATGATGAACAAACAAGAGATTCATATTAAAAAAATAATCCTAGTAATAATAAACCATGGAAAATATGACTAAGATTGTTTTGATTCGATTGTGAATTTTTTTTTGCGGCCAAGAACCATATATCTGAGCATCCGTTTTCTTTATTAGAATTGTTGTAGTCCTTATTGGTCACTCTGTTCGATGCCATATCACATTATTTTTAGTAAGCAGTACATTTTGATCGTGAACGTGTTGTAGCAACAAAGTAGCCGTATATCCGAGCTCTTGATTAGAATTGTCGTAGTCCTGATTGATTGGTTACTCTGTTCAATGATGCCATATCACATTATTTTCAGTGTTAATCAGTACGTTTATCTATACAGGTACATGTATTTTCACTAGGTAGTCTTTATTAGTGTGAATATTAAACCAGTAAAAAATTATCATTCCCGTCAGTGTCACATTTACATGCAAATCAGCTTCAATCGATACATCATAATTCTAGAACATTTTTATGGAAGTTTGTGGTTGTACACACATGGAAGGGGGAGCTAATATTCCAGGATGGGACTGGCAGTTATTCTAGATCACAGACTAGAGACAATATTGATGGGATCTGTAGTTGCTTCTGGTTGCTGAATATTTCTATTAAGCAGCCATGTAGACTGGGGAAGCGTAGTTACCCTTTCGCAAAAATCGGTGAACACGACCGACTGGGAACTGAAGTCCAGCACGGCTTGATCGGCTCTTAGCCTTTTATATAGCTTTGCCTCCTTTACCACGTCCAGGCATCTTTTATAACTTCACATAACATCACATTCATATGTTGTCTCTCCTGTGTGTATTCTCAAATGCATTTTCAAATTCCCACTTGTTTTAAATTTCTTCCCACAATGTTCACATTCATATGGTGTCTCTCCTGTGTGTATTCTCAAATGTGTTATCAAATGCCCATTTTCTTTAAATTTCATCCCACAATGTTCACATTCATATGGTGTCTCTCCTGTGTGTATTCTCAAATTCCTGCTGGTCCAGAATTAGGATCCTAGTCCGGCTTGCCTCAAAGAAGTGGTCCTTGACCATGTACCTATTGGTGTTTTCAATTTGGTAAAGATCTGGCAATAACTAAAAGCGTTTATTGAAAATGTATGGTATGTACAGTAATGGGCTATTAATACATTATTATTATTATATACACTTTGTGTATTAGATTAAACAGACTACGCCTTTGATCAATGATTTAATGAGGGTGTGTAGCCTATACTGTCTTTGGGCCTAGTCAAAATGCATGCACACTCTATACTATTAGTACTGTACACAAAGAGAATAATATATCACTTTAGTATTACAGTTTCTCTCTTTCAAGGTTGGAAATGTTAGAGGTAGTACCATGTACAGTAATTCAAACAGCGATGAAAATGAAAGGTGTACATATTCAACTTGTGAAAAGAGTTTATTTTCAAAATGGGTAAACTTCTGTTCCTCATAACAAAATTATTCACTAATAATTTTCATCATCCCAAGATGTATCAATACATACATCAATATATTTGTTATACCGTCTAAAACCAAAGTACACGTCGCACAATACATCACTATTTTAAAGAAAATTTAAAAGGGGAAAAAGATATAAAACGTCCTAATACTCAAATAATTACATTTAAACCGATAAAAACTAGTTTACTACTTTTAAACACACTTATAATCCTAAATCTGGTTGTGGTATTTATTCAATCCTTAAATCCAACATATTCAGATTTACATTTAATATATTTAAGAAGCTTATGTATGTATGTTAATATTCTAACAATTTTGGTGAACATTTCTTATTGTTTTACACGTTCAACATTTATTGAGTACAAACTTAAGGAGATTTCGAGTCAATATTTACAAAGCGCACACTGTGCATGAGTACATGATTAACTAAACGAGATAACTTGTCGAAAACAAGTCTAACAATAAAACTGTTAATCATACATACATCATGATCAAATGCTAATATATAAAAACGGCAAATGCTCATTTTATGACGAGCCACTCTGGTTGTAGTTGTTGTAGTTGCCGTAATACTGCGCGTATTGTTGCGCATATTGAGGATTCTGTTGGTAGTATTGTTGATACTGTTGGTATTGTTGGGCATATTGCTGGTATTGCTGAGCGTAGTTCGATTGATTGTACGAGTCGTAGCTTCCACTGCTGCTGCCGCTGTGGGCTCCAGATCCGTAGCCGCCGCTGCCTTGATTGTAGCTACTGCCGCTGTTGTAGCTACTGCCACCACTTCCAGGTCCATAACTTGAGCTACCGTAGCTTGACTAGAAGAATAAAATGAAAATTAGTTAAAAAAACAAGTCATTGGCTGTATATTTAGTTCAGTTTAATTATTACCACTTATGAGATAAATACAATTTTTGAATACTTTACCTGGTTCTGATTGTATCGGTTTCCGGAATCACGTTTCTGGTAGCTACCACCACCACTACCATAGCTCGATTGGTTGCGATTACCGCCGCCACCATAACTGCTTCGGCCTCCTGAGCCACCACCTCCTCCACTTCCACGGTAACCTCCTCCACTTCCTCCTCGACTACCTCTGTAGCCGCCACCACCTCCTCCTCCGTATCCACCTCCTCGGCCCCCATATCCTCCTCCTCCTCTCATTCCTGCGTTACATTTAAATATAATCAATTTTAAGTATAAAACTTCTACGGCCAACCAAAATAGATGAAATGACTAAATAATTTAGATTTGTAAAAGCGAGATTAATCTAGGTACTAAAAAAAATAAAATAAATTTACCTCCACCTCCTCGTCTATCTCTGTTGTCTCTGTAACCGCCTCCACCGCCTTGTCGGTATCCACCGCCACGCCCACCACCACCATAACCACCTCTACGGTCATCACGATATCCACCACGTGGGCTACCACCACCTCCATATCGATTGTAGCCACCTTGGTTTCTGTTGTGGCCACGATCTCGATCACCACCTCGGAATCGCTTATCAGGCGGTGGAAGAGCGGCGCGTCCATCCTTGTTGAACTTGTCTACAAGTTTGGTTGCTTCTTCTTTATCCAGTTCGACGTAAGTCACCTCATCGAACCCACACTTTTCATCGTCAATTGGCAACACAAAATTTGCTAATTAGAAAAGATAAATTACTAAAATGTTAAAATCATGTAGTGGTAACAAAAAGTAACACCAGTTCCCCTCCTTCCCACGGGAGAGCTCGGATCGTTAACCCATTCAGTTACTCCCCATTTTTAGTCCAATAAATGGCGATCACTTCCTACCTTTCATTTCATTTACAGCGCTCTCGGGAATTTCTTTGCCTTCTTCCTTAGTTCGTTTTTCAGTTCGCTCTTTTAGTATCTCCTCTGTAGGGACAATTACGATCGCCTTTCGTGTGAAGCCCTCAAAGGGGCGCATTTTTCTTCTTTGGGCTGAAGCGTACACATTTGTCTGACAAGAGCATATATGGGAGAAATGATCATCAATATTGTTAAGTTTTTTTTTTCTCCACTACTTTTCTTCAACTTTATTCTCAATTTCTTCAATACTTACCAAAAAACCTGTGAAAAAATTCTTGTCTATTGTTAATTTCTAAAATGTTTAATCTATCATGAAAAACAAATCTCATAGTTGCATACTGGAAGATGACAATATAATAAAGCAATCAAAATTTTAAACTTTACGAGCACTATTATTAAAAAAACAAAAAAAAGAGCAAAATTTAATAGCAATGCGTCAATGTAAGCTATGTTATCTTATCACTGTATGGTCAAGCTGCAGGATTTATAAATACATTTTCTATTTTCATTATTGCTGGCTACTACAAATATGTTGCGATAAGCTGATCTTGATGTATGTTCACTTGTTATTACAGTGTCTTGTTTGTTGCTTCTTTTAGATATCACGTTTTACATCAATATTATCCTTATTAAGTTTTTTTTTCTGATGAGAAGTATCAATCGCGATTTCCATTCATGAAGCTCTTAAGGAGACAGGTCTATGCATTTCCTTCCGTCATTAAATGTTTCGTAATTCCACTTTCCAAGACGTTAATAATATTGTCATTGTATTGGCACGCAAATAGTTACAGATCTTCGGTTATCTCACCATGATAGGGAGTATGTTATCTCCGTATCTTTAATCTCTCCAGATGCAATACTTGTCTCCTAATCCTGTCCTAACATTATCTCATCTACAACAAAATAAAAATTGCATACCTACCTGTGTTAACTTGATTGGCCGTTTTTAGTACTTAAAACTACTTAATACTACAAATCACCTACCTTTATTTCTACTTACCTGTTAGAAATACATCCTCATAAAAAACAAGTATAAATTTAAAAACCCACCTCAGTATTATACATTATTATTACATATCTCTTATTACATATAGTGGTTGACATTATCTTTTTTAAGAGAATGCTTTTAATAACATCACATCCCTTTCCATAGTGTTATATCATTATTTAATTGTTTCTTCATTATTTAATTGTTTCTTCATAATATCTGCTTAAGTATATTGTTGCATTATTTCCATTGTACTATATCCTTCAAATTCTGGCAGTTTATTTTTCAACATGATGTAGGAAAGTTCGCGTAAAGCATTTTTTTTCCTGGCCGATTCAGTCAATATACAGTACTGCACTAGCATTTGTTCTATCAAATAATTCTTCATAAATTGCCAATTATCGCAATTTTATTAATATCGGATCTAATACTTTCTTTCTAGCCCTGAAATGAAGGAATGATTAGTAAGAAGGATATTTTGACCACTTTCTTTACCTGATCTAAAATGTAGTTTCTTCGTTTCCGTGGTGCAATCTCGAACCACCGATTAAGACACTTGGTTGCAGTTTGGATCAAAACATCCCACCGACCACTATAGTTCTTCTTTCGTGGTAATCCCATCACCTAACAAATTAAAATTAAGTGTATAGCATGGTATAAATATAGATCACGGGTACACGTCAATGATGGTCATGTGTCCTCAGAAGAAGATAGCTACAAGAATAGTACCAAAGAACATTCCAACTAAAATAAAAACCACAATAATTAAGTGATAACTAATCCAGTGGACAGGAACAAAACGTGTACAAACATGCACTTAAGTATTGACTTTTTGTCTTCTATATGTGTGTGTTACATATCTAATGCAGTATTTGAAGCACTAGAAAAAACTAAATACCAATTCGTAATAAATACATTTAGAATATTGGATATTCCCCACAGCATTAAAAAAATAATAAATAAAAACAGAAATGCAGAATACCAACCTTCATCTTTTCCATGATAAGGTTCGTTCCCAGCACATAGAATTTTTTCTCTGGATTTTCTTTGCAATGATTCAATGCCCAGTAGGTTTTACCTGCTGCTGGCAGACCACACATCATAAGAATCTGTACAAATTATTGTTGAACAATTAATAAAAACTAGACAATGTTTATGCAATATACAAATACAGTCAACTCTCTCAATACCTTGATAAAATTTGACAATTGACTACACGATTTTTAACTATTGCAGTATCGAAAAAAACAAACTTATTTGTCCTCAGAAAGTTTGGTAAGAGGGGTAACATCACAGTCATTCAGTTGCAGAACTGGAGTATACTTTCATCATAGGAGTATTCTATTACTGAAACTAAGTATAACTTTAAGTAACAGACTTGATTATTAAATTAATAAACTACTGTGAATATAAACCTCCTTACCAGACAAGTACCGATCACATCGGTATATGAATAGACTTATTTGGTCCGTGACCCAGAAAATGTGTACATACACACATACTTGGAAATTAATCTTACCTCACACTCTTTCCTTGAAGCTGGTGGTAAAGGCCCTCTCACTCTATCTTCTACGTCCAATTTACCAATAAATGTAGCATCCTCTGGCGGTGCAAAGTATGGTTCCTCCTGTAATTGAAAAAACAATGATATTAAGTATTTCAGCATACACTGAATTGTTCAAGCCTCTTTGAACACAAAATCAAGCAAAATTATGGTACAGTCAACTCTCCTAATACCGGACACCTTTGGGCTGGCCTTATATGTCTGGTGTTATAGCGGCAAAAATGAATTTGGGACCTTGTTGAAGTTTCTGATTTTCAGAGAGTCCCGTATTCGGAGAATTGACTGTATCATCATAACAGGACTAAAATAATGTAACTGCTTTCACTATGGCCAGCAGTGACACAGTAAATTCCTCAGAAAGTTTGGTAAGAGGGGTAACATCACAGTCAATCAGTTGCAGAACTGGAGTATACTTTCATCACAGGAACTGCATGCTTGAACGTGTTGGGAAATCAAAATGAAGTTATGTTTTTACCTTTTGGCCATAGTTGACATCAATAGCAGTGTTCTTGACAAGAAAACTTGGGAACAGGGCTGCGTCACCTAGATCTTCTTCAATTGTGAATGCGACCCCAAGATCAGTACCATTCTTGGTGTATGAGATAGTTGGTTTCTCTCCAGTGAAATCCTATAAAAGCATTAGACATTTTTTTTTATAATTTAGACAAAATAATTTTAATTCAACAATAATACTATATTTTGATTATTAACTATAATGCAGTGTCTACACTATCAAACTTTGTGACAAAAAAATGTGATGTGCCCATATATAGATATGATGATGTCATATTTGGGTATATTACATATTATATTACACTACCATATTTTGGCCACATCACACTTTTTTGTTGTCAAACTTTGATAGTGTAGACAGAGCTTTAAGTACACAATTTTTGTACCTATTGCACAATCAAAATAAAACTTTGTTTGTCCTCAGAAAGTTTGGTAAGAGGGGTAACATCACAGTCATTCAGTTGCAGAACTGGAGTATACTTTCATCATAGGAGTATTCTAGTACTGACACTAAGTATAACAAGATAACGGACTCAACCATTAAACTAATATATATATAAATATAAACCTTCTTACCAGAACAGTACCAATCACATCACCTTCTCCAAACTTCTCGCCGTAATCGGAGAATTTGCATTTCGTGGAGATCTTGGCAGTTCCTCCATACCCATATGAAAATTCTTCTTCACCTGTAATACAATTGAAAAAAAAAAATTGGTGTTTGTTCAATTAAGTAGTAAGAAAATTGGAGAATGCTTGAACCCATGACATGTAGATCACTAGCCTGGTGCTCATACCTCTAGACCACAGAGCTTGTGCTGCTGATTATGGCAAACATCTGACCAAATAACTTCACAGCAATTCAATTACACAAATGCAGTATACTTTCATTGATAAATAGCGTTAAAGTGGCTTACCTAGTTGTAGAGATGTATTGTCCGTTGACCAACCAATTCGTACAACCGTCCTGCTCGTTTCTTCGGGTGGTAAATGTTTTACATCCAAATGTTCTGTCAACTGAAAAATAATTGTACCTCAATTAATAGAATGCCTGGAATGGTTTTAACAAAGACTTCTATTTTGATAGTAAACATATGCAAGTCCTGGCCTCAGATTCAATACAACTGACATATATTTGGATCAGTGTCACTGGTATTTTTCAGGTTTGGTCTCCAGAAAGCATGTGTTTAACAGGCCAAAGATCTGTAGTCTAAAGCTCTGTCAACACTATTAAAGTTTATGTGACAAAAACATGATGTCATATCACTACCATCACATTTTTTTTTGTAAACTAGTTTGATAGACATAGCTTTACTGAAAAGGCTATATAAATAATATCAGTTGAGGGAAGTGTGGGTGTCCATACCTTAATTTCAAAGTAGATCTTTCCCTTGTTGACACCATGAGTTGCTTTGGCACCTGCCCAGAGATAAGCAAAGCCTTCGTTTGTCAGTGGAAACATTGAGTAGCCATCCTTTGCAACCTTTAAGTTCAAATCGGAAATATCTGAAAAATATAGAAGCATTAAGGGTTTATTATACATTAATCATCATTAAGTGCAACATAGTAATATAAATAAGACCATTAACTATTGTTAGATCAAACCAACTGTAATATGGATGGATATGGATGACATCATATCACTACCATATTTGGTCATATCACTACCATATTTGGTCATATCACTACCATATTTGGGGATATCACTACAATATTTGGGTACATCAAACCTTTTTGTTAAACTAGTTTGATAGTGTAGACAGAGCTTTATGTAAATAAGTTATTCATTGTACCATCATTTTAGTACAATGGTAATTGCTATAATAGAAGGCACGACCTTCAATTCAACATAATCATTTATTCTAGTCATTTTACAAAATATCCCAAATTACAAAATAATATTTTGTTTGTCCTCAGAAAGTTTGGTAAGAGGGGTAACATCACAGTCATTCAGTTGCAGAACTGGAGTATACTTTCATCATAGGATTGTTGAAATATCTAAACTAAAAATTAATTAAACTAGATTGGGAAACAATTTTACAGGTGAAATAATAGCAATAGGAATGGAAAATTATCCTACTTCCTGTATTATTTTAATTTAAATGAACAGAGCAGAATATTAACAGCATGTTGAATATAAAATTATGGAATGACATTACATGGTGTACCACAAACCTTATATTTATTTGTAGTGCAAACTTTAATTAAGTGGTAAAAACTTACATTTACTAGTTACACACTCAGTTTCTGGAATACCATCCTCCTCTTCTTCTGGGGGTGGAGGAAGCGGTGATTTTGATCGAGATCTATAAAAAAAAAGAAGTAAGGTGTCTATTTACATATTCTTTTATCCAGAATTGTTATCTTCTCTTTGATTTATGTTGAAAACTTGTCATTTTAGACCACACTAGCAAACTAGTTTGCCAAAAAAAGTGTAATGTGCCCAAATATGGTAGTGATATGACATCTTCATGTCCATATATGGGCACATCACAGGGCATCACGTATGCAAAACCCAGGAGAGCAACAAATCGCTCTCCTCAAATCACCGAGGAGAGCAATTCGCTCTCCTTGCAAAAATTTTAAATCGCTCTCCTCAAATATTTATGTTGAAGTTAAAGGATGGTCGCCCTTATTAAAAATGGCTGGCACTTATTAATTTTTTTTACACATTTTTTTGCCCGACAGGGGATAACCCCCCCCCCCCCACGGGCACAACAGATGTATACTGTACCTCTCCCCTAAAATCCCCCACACCCACCTTTACACACAATATTTTCCGTGGGGATCGTATTATTCTACAGTACAAAAAACTCAAGCCAATTTTTTTTTTATGGCCTGCCTGGGTAGATTGGGTTTCAGGAGCCTGGAGAATCCTGTCCTGGCCAACTATAATTTTATATGCCTAGCTTTTCTAGCCTAGCTTGTTGGCCTAGAAATCAGACAGAAAACCTGAAAAGTATTTACCTGCAATTCATAAATTATACAATTCTAACATGCAACAGCCATTAAAATATTGATAATAAGTTACAAAGTGTCATTTTAAAATAATTAAGAAAGATATTTGATCGTGTTTACATGTGTCACACATGGGCGCACGCACAATATAGGGGAGGGCTGAGAGAGCTTCTAGAAGATGCTGACGTCACACATCAGCACGTGTTTTGAGGAGGATTTGAGTGACCAAAATTGGTTAGAACTTTCGAAGAAATAATCCATCTTCAAAATGACATAATTAAAGCAACCAGCAGCTAAGCTTTTTTAAATAATAAACATTATATTTAGGCCTCCTATATTAATGTTTCCTTTTAAAATTAAATATATTTTATTAACTCGTTCCATAAAAACATAAAGGGAAAAATTATTGGTTGGGATATGATCTTCCTGTAAAGGAGGTGTTTCTATGACACCGTACTGGTTGCACTATGAGGCGATAAAGTAAACTCGCCCTTCCTTGAATGCGCGCAGGCAGGGGAATCCCCTTTGTTGGTACCTCGCACTGCTGTGAGATGGAGCGCGATGAATTGCTCTCCTTTTCGAAGGTTGTTGTTGATTGCGATCGCGCTTGCGATCCTTAAAAACGAGGGACTGCCATTAGGCTTGTAGCTTTATAACTTAGCTTATATATTATTAGCCTAGGCCTAGATTGGTTTTAACTTTTAAAAATCCACGTGTTTTTAGGCCTCTTGACAGAAAAATCAACACTATCAAAAGCTAGGCTCTATTTTGAAAATTAAGGAGCGCGATAAATTGCTCTCCTCGAAGCCTGTTGAGGAGCGCGGAGGAGCGCGGTCGCGCAGGCGCTCCTTATAAATGATGCCCTGACATCACATTTTTTGTCACATAAAGTTTTATAGTGTAGACAGAACTTAGGCGTTCAAGAGTTAATTCCAGACTTTTTTACCGTCTTAATTTATGGTCAACATACTATAGGTTACTTCTGTTTATAAAATATACATTTTCCAAAAAGCAACAAAATGTTGATATTGTAAGAAAATTTTACCTTTTCCTTCTATCACCCCTGTCACGTCGCCCCCTATAATCGTCACCTTCCCGGTCTCTCTTTACACCTTTAGATTCATCTTTATTTTCATCTGAAATGGAACAATTGTTAAAGTTAAGAAACACAAATTTCAATCGTCACAAATTAGAAATTTTTGTGAAATATACTAAATTAAATCTATAGCAGAATTTCTAAGCTATTGCAATTTACAAAATAAAGGTATTGTCCTCAGAAAGTTTGGTAAGAGGGGTAACATCACAGTCATTCAGTTGCAGAACTGGAGTATACTTTCATCATAGGAGTTTCATAATTCTTTGGAAGAAATTAATTAATTGACTGTATTAAAACTGTGTCAGTGAAATTGATTCCTTGTTTATCAGTTTTGTTACGTTTAGTATAATACAGCCGACTCTCCAAATACCGGACTCTGAAAACTTTCCCAATAGCAAGAGTATTGACTGTATTATACTAAACGCAACAACAACCTACCGTCTGTTGGTTTTTCACCCTCAGCAGCTTCCTCAGCTGTTTGTTCTTTTACTTCCATCTCATCAGTTTCCTTTTTCTCTTCTGTTGTTTCTTCTTTAACTTCTTCAGTCGATTCTGTGACTTCAGCGGCTGCTTCTTCTGTTTTGGCTCCATCCTCAACCGCTTCAGATGTCTGTTCTTCCATTGGTTCTTCTTTCTCTACATCTCCATTCTGTAAATAAAATATTGAGAAATTATTTAGATATTTTAACAAAATCACAATGCAGCAGTGAAATTATATAACCGTTTTTTTTTAATGTTTGTTTAAATCTTAATCTTTATTGAAAATTGTATATTTTGTTGACATGAAATAAATAATCAGCTAATTTTACTATTTGTATGAAAGAAGACAAAAAATAAAATAGACAGCAAAATTGTATAGAAATTGAGCGATATTTACAGTAAGCTAAAATTTACCTTTATTTCCTGTTCTTCAGGTAAAGGTGCTTCTTCTTCTGCATTATCATCTTCTTCTTGTTCAACTTCGGCGTCCAAAGGTGGTTCATCCTCTGTAGCCTCTTCTGCAACTTCAGGCTCTTCAACCTCAGCAGCAGCTTCCTCTGCTACCTGTTTCTCCTCTGTTTCATCCTCCACCTCGACAAGAGATTCTTCCAAACGCTGCACCAGCACGGCCTTCACTCCCTTGCTATCCAAACCACGCGCTTGCAATTCTTGACGAAGTTCTGCAACTTTCATCTTGCTTGGCGTAATGTCACTCATTTTGAATGATTATATTTCTAGTCCACTTTAATCTACAAACATTAACAAATATATTAGTACAATTTTTAATTCAATAATTATAGATTAAAATGCATAAATTTCAACAAAATATCAGACCGCTCTAAACCACACTTACCTCTAATCGAAAACAAAATGGAGGAAAGATTAATGCAAAGCGTGGGTAAAGTGGTTGACAAAGCTCTTTTTCTATTGGTCCACGACTTTGGTGTTAATAAACGCTTTGACAATTGACCAATAGAAATTGTCGCTTTAAACAACTTCACGCTATTTAGGGCATGGACTGGTAATTTCAATGAAAAGCATGTTGAAAACAAAAGAAATCGTAACGACTTGTGACGTGTGTGGTGGCGTTTTTTTGGGGAGAGAGAGGGCGTGTGACCGGAGCTAGGCCTCGGCTGCCTGCCAAGCTCAGCCTTAGCAACAGCAAATAATTGGTGTGATGGCTACTCAAGCTGATGAGAAAGAAAGTGCTGGTAGGCCTAGAAAATACAGTTTTTATTTTGAGTACTGTTTACAAAAAAACATAGGGGATCAGTCAATTAAACTAGGCCTATAACAATTATTTTATTTCATAGTAAAATTGCCTTTGATTTGATTTTGTTTTGTCCAAAAAAATAACAGAAATCCGGTCACACGTCACACACCAGCGCATACAAAAAAGTTGTGCTTGATTGTTACTGTATTCGTTGCAAAAAAATTCAGCTTTCAGTATTTTATTAGGGAAAAGTGAATTCACTGTATGATATGGAGCACTTCTAGACCCGAAATACACTTTCAAATGTTACCGATCAAGTCATCGTAAACCAAAAAAATAATAGGCCTATAGGCCTAACATGTTTTAAAGTCAAATTTGATTCTTTTGGCCAAATATACTACTACTAGTACTACTCTAGAGTCTATGTGAACGTCGGTACTTTTGTTACTTCTTACCTTTGTATATATTTTATACTGCATTCATTATTGTATTTACTATTATTATATTATTACATAACAGAGTCATTATTGGCTGAAATCCAGAAGAAAATAAGTGATGCATTTGACATTTTCGATCATGAAAGTAACAAAACGGTGGATGTTCGTGAAGTTGGAACTATAATTCGTTCTCTTGGATGTTGTCCTAGTGAAGGCGAGCTCCACGATCTGCTAGCAGACATGGAAGAAGAGGAACCAACAGGCTACATCAGATTTGATAAGTTCTTGCCAATTATGACAGGAATTCTTATGGAAAGAAAGTAAGATTGTCAACCAATCAGAGTCATTAGACAAGTTCTATTTCCTCTGAAATATGATGTAAGAAGCATTTTTGGGTAGAAGCTGGGATCCACTTGATTTAGGATATTTCGACCTCGCTGATTACGAATATGGCGGATCCCAAGCGAAATTCGGCCATCTAAGCCCTTAATTTGCATAATTAAAAATGGCGGCCATTTTTTATAATTACCCTATATCTCGAGAACCACTAGTCACAGATAATTAATTTTGGTGTCAAAATGTTTTAAATATATGTTTTTATATTCACTTTAATGACACATTTTCTCAAAAAATTGATGCAAGTCGTATTTCTGACATTTTGACCTTTGACCTTGATTTATCGTATCTCAGTAACCAATAATCGGAGAGACACGAAATAGGGCTCAAATTGTTCAGAAACTATACATTCTTATTTATTATAATGAAATGTTTTTACAAAAAATGGCCGATTCTACAACTATTGACCTTTGAACTATTAGTCAAATATAATAATATAATAATAATATAACTTTGAAAATTGTGGTCTTATGAATTTTTTTTTCTTTTTAAATTGTTTAAAACATGTGTGTTTCTATACAGTCTAATGGCACATTTTGTACAAGAATGGCCGATAGTATGGTTATTGACCTTTAAACTACAGCATAGGCCTACTGTATACTGAATATAATATAATATAATTGCATAACTATGAAATTATTTATACTCAATAATAATTAGTAAAATTATAAAATTCACTGCCATCAAATATGATGTGTTATGATTTATATAGATTTAAAAAAAAATTGAACACGCAAGTTACATTTGTTGAAATTTAAAATTACCTGCCATCAATATGATGGAGTATGATTATAGATTTTTTAAAATGTGAACATGTCAGCTACATTTGGAAATTACCTGCCATCAATATGATGGATTATGATTATAGATTTAAAAAAGAATTTGAACACATAAGCTACATTAGAAAATTACCTGCCATCAATATGATGGATTATGATTATAGATTTAAAAAAGGATTTGAACACGTCAGCTACATTTGGAAATTACCTGCCATCAATATGATGGATTATGATTGTATAGTACCAGCCATCAATATGATGGATTATGATTATAGAATTAAAAAAGAATTTGAACACGTCAGCCACATTTGGAAATTTGGAAATTACCTGCCATCAATATGATGGATTATAATTGTATAGGTTTGAAAGAATAGTGAACACGTAAGCTACATTGGGAATGAACATGTTAAGGGCATCAGTTTTGATCATTCATGCAAAGGTTTCCGTCATCTTTAGCGTTGTTACAGTAGCATATTAAAGCTGTACATGGTAGTTTTGACTTTTTGCACCTACATCTATATGGTTATGCATCGTGTCTTGCATCCACAATAAATCATCTCTAACGAAGCAGTAGGAATAGCTTCATTTTTCAGAAGCACTGGTTGAAGTTTACCATTAGATAGCTCCCAACCAAAATATGTTGGTGATGGCAAATGCTGGATTGGCGATACAGCTTTTTTCAATACGAGTGCTTGGAAGTGTGCTCTTTTTATATGATGCTGGTGCACTGCATCGCTTGTTGGAGGTAATTTTTTTTTTTTTAAACATGGCATGCCTAACTTAAAACTGTCGATAAAGGACACCACCAGACAAAAATGAACCAAAACACAGAGACCAATTCGTCGAATTATAGAAAGTGGTGAAATACCGCTGCCAAATTGCTGGTCAAACTTGTTGGCATTACAAGATAATAATGCAGATCTGACACGATTTCTATCAGAGGAGTTGATTCGTCAAGCTCCTATAGACAAAGAAATTGTCACAGCTGGTGGATTTATGAAAGAATCAGTTGTTAAATCATCAAAATTGTACACGAATACGTTGTCTCTGGTCAGACCATGAAGAATCGGACACGAGACTTGTCATGCTGCCAATGTCCGATACGACACAGTTGTAGTTGCTTCTAGGGATACAGACGTACTAGTGATTCTAGTGTCTCACTACCAAAGCATGGTATCCAAATGGATGATGACAGGGACATCCAAAAAAAGAAAGTATCTATAAAAGACATTTTTCAAGCCTTGCCCGAGGGTTCTGCAAAAGCACTGATTCCATTCCACACTATTAGTGGATGCGATACTACCTCATATCCAGGGAAGAGTTAAATTATATTAATACCTACATACAGTAATTTAACTCTTCGCTGCTCATATCTAAGTGGTCACTCAAAGGCATCGGCATGGGAAGTATTAAAAAAAGGTATGAACTAATTAAAGACCTGGGAGAAAACCTATCAGTGACCAAGTTATTATGAAATCGGAAAGATTCATTTGCTACGTTTACGGTGTTGGTCAAGTTAAAAGTACCAATAAAGTTAGGCTTTAAAAAAAAAAGGCATTACCTCCAACAAGCGATGCAGTGCACCAACATATAAAAAGAGCACACTTCCAAGCACTCGTATGGAAAAAAGCTGTATCGCCAATCCAGCATTTGCCATCACCAACATATTTTGGTTGGGAGCTATCTAATGGTAAACTTCAACCAGTGCTTCTGAAAAATGAAGCTATTCCTACTGCTTCGTTAGAGATGATTTATTGTGGATGCAAGACACGATACATAACCTGCCAATAGATGTAGGTGCAAGAAGTCAAAACTACCATGTACAGCTTTATGCCGCTGTAACAACGCTAAAGATGACGGAAACCTTTGCATGAATGATCTTAACTGATGCCCTTAACATGTTCATTCCAAATGTAGCTTACGTACGTGTTCACATTTTCTTTTAAATCTATACAATCATAATCCATCATATTGATGGCAAGTAATTTTCAAATGTAGCTTACGTGTTCAAATTCTTTTTTAAATCTATAATCATAATCCATCATATTGATGGCAGGTACTATACAATCATAATCCATCATATTGATGGCAGGTAATTTCCAAATTTCCAAATGTAGCTTACGTGTTCAAATTCTTTTTAAAATCTATAATCATAATCCATCATATTGATGGCAGGTAATTTCCCAATTTCCAAATGTAGCTGACGTGTTCAAATTCTTTTTTAATTCTATAATCATAATCCATCATATTGATGGCAGGTACTATACAATCATAATCCATCATATTGATGGCAGGTAATTTCCAAATTTCCAAATGTAGCTGACGTGTTCAAATTCTTTTTTAAATCTATAATCATAATCCATCATATTGATAGCAGGTAATTTTCTAATGTAGGTTACGTGTTCAAATTTTTATTTAAATCTATAATCATAATCCATCATATTGATGGCAGGTAATTTCCAAATGTAGCTGACATGTTCACATTTTAGAAAATCTATAAGCACACTCCATCATATTGATGGCAGGTAATTTCAAATTTCAAATTTCAAAAAATGTAACTTGCGTATTCAAATTCCTTTTTAAATCTATATAAATCATAACACATCATATTTGATGGCAGTGAATTTTATAATGTTACTAATTATTATTGTGTATAAATAATTTCATAGTTATGCAATTATATTATATTTAGTATACAGTAGGCCTATGCTGTAGTTAAAAGGTCAATAACCATACTATCGGCCATTCTTGTACAAAATATGCCATTAGACTGGATAGAAACACACATGTTTTAAACAATTTAAAAAGAAAAAAAAATTCATAAGACCACAATTTTCAAAGTTATATTATTATTATATTATTATATTTGACTAATAGTTCAAAGGTCAATAGTTGTAGAATCGGCCATTTTTTGTAAAAACATTTCATTATAATAAATATGAATGTATAGTTTCTGAACAATTTGAGCCCTATTTCGTGTCTCTCCGATTATTGGTTACTGAGATACGATAAATCAAGGTCAAAGGTCAAAATGTCAGAAATACGACTTGCATCAATTTTTTGAGAAAATGTGTCATTAAAGTGAATATAAAACCATATATTTAAAACATTTTGACACCAAAATTAATTATCTGTGACTAGTGGTTCTCGAGATATAGGGTAATTATAAAAAATGGCCGCCATTTTTAATTATGCAAATTAAGGGCTTAGATGGCCGAATTTCGCTTGGGATCCGCCATATTCGTAATCAGCGAGGTCGAAATATCCTAAACCAAGTGGATCCCAGCTTCTACCCAAAAATGCTTCTTGATTCGTTTTCTAGGCCGTTTTTTGAGAAATGGAACCTGTCTACATTGTTACATATCGTAATTTTACTAACTGTACCCATAGAGATATTATAGTTCACTATAATATCTCTATGCTGTACCCTGTAGAAAATGTTATATTACAATTAGATAGAAGAGACTTGTTTACATTGGCTATTTGTAAATTATTATTGTTAGCAGGATTAGGTTTTTAGCAGGTAGGAAAACTTCTACCAGTAATTTGGAATTTCTCTAAATCATGCCTTCTTATACACATCATACCGGACCAGAACCGTGGCGGAACAGGTGTGAAAGACACTTTACACTCACATCATACAAATACTGTAACCCCAGTGTCTGTCACAAACTTCAGATTTTCCTAAAGCTCTGTCTACAGTATCAAACTTAATAAGACAAAAAAATATGATGTGCCCTGGACACGATGACATCATATCACTACCATACCATATTTGGGGATATCAATACCATATTTGGGTACATCACACTTTTTTAGTTTGATAGTGTAGACAGAGCTTAAGTGATTCTAAAGTAGCATTATTCACAAATTTCCTAGTTTTCTGTGGCCTATACAATTCTAAACTATTGATTTTTCATCATAGATACAAACCTGCTCCTGAAGATAAATTATTAAAGGCGTTTGAGGTTTTGGACAGTGAACGTAAAGGTCATCTAACTACCGAGGACATCACAAAATATATAACAGAGGAAGGTGAGGTGCATTTGAAAAAACAGGTTTAAAATTTCCCCAATTTACCCCTAAACTGGAGTTACCCTTAAAAGTTGTATAATCAATAAATGTATATATTTTATGTAAATTGTTGATCTTTTATTTCTATGAAATTTTTTACAGGAGAACCATTTACACCAGAAGAGCTGGAAGAAATGTTGTCCGCAGCAGTGGATCCAGATAAAGGAGTCATCCTGTACAGAGACTATGCTTCTTTGATGTCAGTTGACGAAACATAAGAACCCCCTCTGCCAACCTACCTATGTTGTCTACTTTAAAGCTCTGTCTACACTACCAAACTGTATGTATATATGGACATGATGATGTCATATCAATACCATATTTGGGTACATCACAATTTTTTTATCAAACTAGTTTGATAGTGTAGACAAAGCTTTGGTCTTTTATTTGTGTGTTAATGAATGTCGTTTCTATATTAACAATATTACAAAGTAAACTACATAACTGTAAATTTAAGGAATAATAGACAGATTATCGCAAATCCTGGTTTATTTAACAATCTCATTCAGCTTTTATGACTGCCTGACTGTGATTCACTTTTTTTTGCTATATTAAAATTTATGTCAGGTTGCCTAATTACAGCAACTATATATTTTCACAATGTAATTATGTACATACTGGTTTTAGAGTTAAATAAAGTTTACTTTAACACAAAAATTATAATACAGTACTGTATTTAATTTTGTAAAATTAGTATTGTAATGTTTGAGCTTTTTGCCTGTGTGTTTATGTTATTGATTATAATATACAAATATTCTCTCCTGAATATCCTCTTGTCTTGTACGCTTAACATAAAAATTGTCAACATTACTATAAATTAATCACTGGAATTATTTGATACCTCTGTCGCTTCTTAAGAACCAGTGCCTCTCTCTGGTGAGAAATCTAAAGTTTTGAAAACACGGGTGTTTCTTTCTGCATTGCTGCCATGGCTGATTTCATGACATCTTCTGACTGAAGCATCGAAGTGTTCCATAGAACCTGTTAAGACAATATGTTGCCAAGTGTTTAGGACAGTAGAACGGTAATTACGTAGCCATCAGCAAGGGTTCGAGGCTCACTCGCTCCATGGTGGTAAACAAGTCTTCTCGGATAAGGGCTATAAACCATAGGTCCATTGTACACATCTACTGTAACTCATGTGCACATTAAAGAACCTAGTACATCTTTTGAGACAAGTAGGGGGTTATGGGTGTACTAATAGTACATAACAGCCACTGATTAAACTGGCCCTCTGGGAGAACAGTCTTTGAATGAGGAGGTCACCCAGTATAAATAAATAATAACAAATACAATAAAAGATATATATGTTGCTATGTGATCAGCCAAGGTTACCTAATCCTAAACAACCTTTAGTCGGTCATGGTTACCCATGCTTTTTCACAAAAAGAACTTGACTCAACTCAACTGCATGTATGTACGACATATTTTGTGTTAATTTGAGTTGCATGTTGACATAACTTGTTATGTTGTTTGGTGATAAGCCCACCTTTAAACAACAAACATCTACAGTAAGTGATTCTGTGTCTAGTTAAGCTCTGTCTACACTATCAAACTAGTTTGCCAAAAAAATGTGTGATGTACACAAATCTGGTATTGATATCCCCAAATATGGTAGTGATATGATGTCATCATGTCCATATATGGGCACATCACATTTTGTTTGATAGTGTAGACATAGCTTTACGTACCATACTATCAAGTCCTTCTTTAACAGACTTATCTCTGGAGTTATTCAAGTTAATCTTTGTTCCCTGTACGGCCACTGGGCTTTTTGATGCTATTGTCTCAGCAACTGTCATAGCCTCTTTAATCATCTCTTCTCTGTCACCAAATATCCGGCTGAAAAAAAAGTATTGATGTTGTTTTATCACTGTACTTATAATTTTTTACTGCAGTAATTAGTTTATATTTTTATTATTTACAGCTTGTTGTCCTTTCTGTTGACTGCACATTTTTCACATAAGACTACACCTAGTAATTAACACAATAAGGAGTTGTGATAACAGGGTCTTGGGCTCAATTTGTGTCAGGTGTCAGGAATTTCTCTCATGAAAAAAACAAAGACAATTTTTATTGCCACCTTCAAGAAGGACAGTGAAAGAATTTTCGCTTATGAAAATTTGACTAAATTATAAAAAACTTACCTCACAAATCCAAATTCTTTGGCTTCATCCGGAAGGAACTTACGTGCTGTTAAAGCAAGTTCTCTGACCCAGCTATGGCTTCCAACAATCTTGGGCATCCATTGCAATGTACCCAAATCTGCAGCTATTCCTAAGTCAATTTCCTGAAATAGTTCAAATAGCCACCTTTTAATAAAGTACCTGTCTAAAGTTCTGTCTACACTATCAGCTTTATGTGACAAAAAATTGTTTGTGCCCATATATGGACACGATGATGTCATATCACTACTACCATATTTGGGCATATTATGTCATACATGCTTGATAGTGTAGAATACCTGTCAGTATGCTATTCAATATTGCTTGATAATAACCCACCAGCTAAAAAAAAAGCATCTTCTCAATGGAAAAAAATTCTGCCAAATTAAAACTAACCTTTATTTGAAACCATGCATCAGAAGTACAATATCTCATGTCACACGCTGATATCATATCAATACCGCCCCCAACGCAAGCACCGTGTATTGTCGCAATTACTGGTTTAGGACACTGAAAGAAAACATACACACATACTGTATTATAAATGTTATAAATGTAACAATTTTTCAACAATCCACTTTAGGATTTATAAAAACAGCAGCCCTTAAAGCAATGCATACAGTGTAAACTGTAAGATGTTTCTCTCAATCTTAGTAAATTCAGACCATTTGTAGAGATGTTCCAAAAATAGATGGACTATTAGATACTTATACTTACATTTGCCTCTCTCCACCCAGGTGTATAAATGGTTAGATTAAGACACAACTATGTGCTGATTACTAATAATGTGAAGCGCTTAGAAGCTTTGTGCAATAAACTCTATATACAATAATTAGCAAAGTGTGATTAAAATAACATATGCCACTTACATTTTCAATACTTAAAAATGTTTTTTGCAATTCTGCTACAGTTTTCCTTATTTGGAAAGCTGCCCGTCCAATATCAACATCTTCATCTCTTATTAGCAACTCAGAATGGTCCATGATATCAAGACCTATTTATAACAATAGTATATAGTACTGCAGCTGTAAATAATATACAGTCAACTCTACCAATACCGAACACCTATGGGCTGGCCAAGTATGTCTGATTTTCTGGAAAGTCTGTTATTCGGAATGTGTTTTTAATGGTAAAAAGGCAAAAATTGGCACTGTTTGGATTTGCCTTTGGATTTATTAACACTCGCAACATCAAAAGCGCATTAGCACCTTAACCTAGGCGAGTGTGGTACTATTACAGTATGTATTGTATGGTGTATTAGTATGACATGCCTATAACTGTACCTGCAGTAAAAGCTTTGCCTGCACCAGACAGGATAACTACCCTGCAGTCAGGATCGTGGGCTATCGTATCAAAGCACTCTGTGAATTCTCTGTAAAAAAAACACATTTTATTAATATTTATGGGATAAATCTGTGAACAACATCAGTAATATCTTCCTCTGCTGCTGGCCGTTGTTTCCACATAACCAATTTGAGACTGCAACTGAATTTGGATCCTGGTCAGAAAATGGAACCGTTCACATTAAATAAATGTTGGATTCATTACAAAACGTACTGCAGCGTAAAAGACATGGCGCAGTGTGAACACAGGTTTACGCGCAATATCTCTTGGTGTACACCCACAGTTTTCACCCACCACCTGACAGGATCTAGCTTCAGTGTGAATGTAACTTTACTTGCAATATCTCTTGGTGTAAAGCCACAGTTTTCACCCACCACCTGACAGGATCTAGCTTCAGTGTGAATGTAACTTTACTTGCAATATCTCTTGGTGTACACCCATAGTTTTCACCCACCACCTGACAGGATTTAGCTTCAGTGTGAATGTAACTTTACTTGCAATATCTCTTAGTATAAACCCACAGTTTTCACCAACCACCTGACAGGATTTAGGTTCAGTGTGAATGTAACTTTACTCTCAATATCTCTTGGTGCAAACCCACAGTTTTTACCCACCACCTGAAAGAATTTAGGTTCAGTGTGAATGTAAATTTACTTGCGATACCTTTTGGTGTAAACCCACAGTTTTCACCCACCACCTGACAGGATTTAGGTTCAGTGTGAATGTAACTTTACTCTCAATATCTCTTGGTGCAAACCCACAGTTTTTACCCACCACCTGACAGAATTTAGGTTCAGTGTGAATGTAAATTTACTTGCGATATCTTTTGGTGTAAACCCACAGTTTTCACCCACCACCTGACAGGATTTAGGTTCAGTGTGAATGTAACTTTACTCTCAATATCTCTTGGTGTAAACCCACAGTTTTCACCCACCACCTGACAGGATTTAGGTTCAGTGTGAATGTAACTTTACTCTCAATATCTCTTGGTGCAAACCCACAGTTTTTACCCACCACCTGACAGAATTTAGGTACAGTGTGAAAGTAATTTTATTCGCAATATCTCTTACTTCCAGAACAATCTGTTCATGGCATTCCTTTTTTCGGGCCTGTTGAGCTCGACTTGGTAAACAAAATTGGTTGGTTGCGACACGGCCAATGTGTTGAACTTGTAATTACCTAGAGACGACATTTTTCTTGACATACTTGTAAAAGATGGGTTCAAAGTTAAATCTGGAAAAAAAAATATTTAAGATTCTATTTAGTTTGTCTAATGATCCAAATTGAAAAAGAATATGAGTCGATTTAATTTTAAAAAATAAAATATTATATATAAAGCATTTAAAAGGTAAGATTACAAATACAATTACAAAAAATATAAAATGCTGGTTATATTAGCAAAAATGCACATTTTACATTCACAAATTTGAAAAGTGAAAGTTAATATTAAAGTAAAGTTTAAATATCATCATTACAACACACCACTTGTATTACTATTAGTATACAGTACGGTAAAAAGTAAAAGTTTAAAACTCTTTTTATTTTTAATCTCTAAAATATTATAATAAATAATGAGTAGGCCTAAATGTTAATCATTTTCAGTGTCAGTGGCTTTCATTTACAATGCCAAGCTAAATAAATGCTGCAATCTCGAATAAAATTGTTTTATATGCTGGTACACGTAGGCCTAGCCTGTAAGAGAGCCAGTCCTACTACTGTAAAAAGAGTATTTGATTGGCCATCATGTCATTGATAAATACCCTACTATTTACTCTTTAGGCCTAGACTATTTTTAGTTTATTTATATCTCCCTAGAGTACTAGAAGCAAGGGAAGTTCACAGCGAGTCCTAACATAATAGTTCTTTAGAATTATTCAAGTCATCTTACTTTTTTTACAGAAACGTACAAATACAGAACGTAAAGACATCATCATATAAAAAGTGAAGTGTTAGACGGTTTTGTTCTTTTTTATCTCTCGATGATCCTGATTATTGTGCATTCTTGCGTGACGCCGACGACCCTCGACAAGGTCAAAGGTAAATGATAAGAATAGCAGCTGAGAAAACCGTGTACAAAAATCTTTTATTCTAAAACTTATTTTGGCTCTTTTTTATTGCATACTTTAATAATGTCATCGTTAAATGAATCTCAGAAAACCATTGCAACCGTGGGCATTGTTGTTACCCTGACTGTATATCTTATTCGCCGAAGATTTCGTGGAGCAACGTGCAAAAGTTTAGCCTTACTGAAAGGAAAAACCGTCATCGTGACTGGAGCCAACACCGGTATTGGACGTGAGACTGCCCTAGATCTTGCCACTCGAGAGGCTAGGGTGATTCTAGCATGCCGAGATGTTCAAAAGGGCGAAAATGCAGCTAAATATATTCGAAAGTATACCCCAGACGGAGAAGTTGTTGTTAAGATACTTGATTTGGCATCAATGAAATCAATTCGATCATTCTCAGAAGACATTCTAAAAACAGAAAACCGGTTAGATGTTCTCATAAACAATGCCGGTGTTTTTCGTCCACCTCTTCTACGCACTGAAGATGGATTTGAATTGCAATTCGGTGTTAACTACTTGGGACAATTTTTATTAACAAACCTATTGCTGGATTTATTAAAAAAGACTGATTCCAGTCGAATAGTGATCGTTGCATCTGCACTTCTAAAACGGGGGCGTATCAACTTTGAAGACATTAACTGCGAAAAGAATTATAGTAAAGCACAGGGATATAGTAATAGTAAGCTAGCTATTGCTATGTTTGCAAGAGAACTACACAAGCGTCTCTCTGCCGATGCCGAGTCTAGTTCAAATGGCAATAATCCTTCTGTTTACTGCCTGCATCCAGGAGTAATTGACACAGAAATGTCGCGCTACTTTCCGATGTTTGTGCGTGTGCTTCTTTCACCGATTAGATGGCTGTTCTTTAAGACTCCCAAACAAGGTGCACAGACCACAATTTATTGCGCAGTTGCTGGAGAGCTAAAAGGTGTAAGTGGCCGTTACTATGGTGATTGTAAAGAAGAGCCATGGCATAAAGCCGTACTTGACGAGGATGTTGCCAAGAAACTTTGGGAGGTCAGTGAAAAAATGACAAAGTTGTAAACAAGGATTAATAATGGACAAACAAACACGTGCATATTTGATAAACAACCAAATTAAAATATATTATGCACAAAATTGTTTGTAAAAGTCTCTTCCGCCATTCCACACAAAATATACTGTACCATACAGAACGATAGCAACCGGGATGATCCACCGCGTTGTGATTGGTCAAATTACTTATGGTGCGCTTATGTCCTTACGTTGCATAGCGCCGAAAGTAATTTGACCAATCATGATGCGATGGATCATCCCAATTGCCGCTTGTGATTGCTCAACTCAACTCAACTTTGGGAGGTCTGTTAAAATGACAAAGTTGTAAATCAAAGATTAAAGATGGATTTGATTAAAAAAAAAAAAAATGAAAATACAATTCAGTTCAGAGAATGTACCATCTTATTACTAAGCATTTCTCCTAACTCGGATCGATCAGCAGGTATTGTCATTGCTAATCAAATGCAGTATAATAAGTATTAAAGTATTAAGCACAGCACTTTTAAAAAGCTTGTTTGTAATTGAGTATTAAGTTCCAATAAAGATTATACCAGTAAATAATTGATGTCGCTTGTATAGTGTTACGTTTTAAAATTTCGAAAGGGTACCAGTACGATGGCCAGTTCACAAAAAAAATATCTAAGATAAAAACATCAAATAGCACATTTTGGCATCTTCACACATCATTTGCTGATGATTACAGCAGTTGAACTTCATTGTGTTAAAGCTACCCGTACAGTTTAAGTAAGTTGTGTTTAACTGATTAAAATATTGCCTATATACTCAACTCAGTGACAAAGTTTGGATAATTGTACAGGTGGTACCGTAAAGCACGTACTAAGCGCAACGCCGAAAGTAATTGAGTAGTCATCCGACGCAAAGGAACATCCAAACTGTTGCTTGTCATTGGTCAACTTGCGTTGCGCCTAAAGCTTGGTTCCTACTAGGACGCAGCGCAAAGACGTGAGCCGCAACCCATGCGAACTGACCAATCAAAGCGATGGATTATTCGAACTGTCGTTTGTGATTGGTCAATTCGCTTACGTTACGGCTTACGTCCACACTTTGCGTCCAAATGGGAACCAAGCTTTAGTAAAGTGTCTCATTACAGTCCAAACACGAAGGAGTTGCAACCAATTAGTTACGCACATGCTACGGTAATTGGTTCCCACTAGGACGCAGCGCAAAGACGTGAGCCGCAACCCATGCGAACTGACCAATCAAAGCGATGGATTATTCGAACTGTCGTTTGTGATTGGTCAATTCGCTTACGTTACGGCTTACGTTCACACTTTGCGTCCAAATGGGAACTCATATTGACTGCATACCTCTTGCGTTTGAACTCTCGTACTGGCTCTGTGGGGGATTGGAAGTGTATTGATAATTTAATGTGTCCATGTGTGCACGCGCTTCTGGGGCGCCGCGCGCGGTTTGCGCGTGTGTGTATTGTTAAGTTGGTTTTTGTTTTTACAGTAGTTTGTAGGTCTAAAAAGGCCTCTATCTATTTCTGTACTATTTATATCAACATCTGTCAGAGGAATACGATGAAAAGTGTGAGTATTGACTTTGAAATTCAACTGCAGTATAACGTGTATCCTAACTAGCTAGGCCTAGCTAGCCTATAAAAAGCTGTTTGTTGATGACATGCCTTTCTTTCTTACCACCCACCGGACCCCCTCTTCCCCCACCACTCTCTCGACAGAGTGTGGGGAAGAGATAGGCCTATCTTAGGCCTAGTAGTCGTCAAAAGTGTCATGATGTGCGTCATCAAAGAGAACGTTGGTAAGCGAAATCACATATTATGAAATAATGTCAGATACTCTATTATTAATTATTATATACCACTATTAATATTATTGGTTTCGGACGAGAACGGTAAGAATGATAACGTATATAATTATAATTTATAAAAAAAAAATTCTTTGCTAGGCCTAGGCCTAGGCCTACACATGTTTATGGCTATAGGCTATATATTTATCATATAGGCCTAATATTTTAATATAAATAGTAATACTATATAGGCGCAACCGGTAATACTTAATTATTACTAATAATAATACTAGGCCTAGGAGTTACAACTTGTTTATATTTTGTCATTCTGAGGAAATAAATATATATTATTTCATTATACTTTTTGTTGTTAATGTAATATAGGCATATAAATCAAAAAGACAAATAAATGATTATTTTTACCTTGATTTATATATTGACCTTTTTAGGCCGAGACTATAAGGTTTGAGAGTCCCTCTTTGTTTTTGGTTATATGGCTCAAACGAGCACCTAAACCGTTTTGTTTTGGTATTAAGTGCACGTAGTCTTATGCCAGAATTCATGAGAGCAAATTGTTTGTGAAGAGGATGTGTTTCATCATCAATGATACTTTTTACTTTTTTTAACACATTTTCTTTATACAAGGATTCAACATCAGGTAAGTGCTCTCCTACTAGTCTAATTGCTCTATTTCCTATTCGATTAAGTTTAATTTTATCTTTTTGCATTGTATTACCATAAAAACAAACATTACAAAAAAGTATTACACTGAGAATTACAGAGTTATAAAACAATTTAAGTATAGTTTTGTCATTTCTGTCTGTGTTTCGATTTATTATGAATTTTTAAAATTTTAAAATTGTGGCCTCTAGTTACAGTAGATGGTGCTAAATATATCTCGTTTGTTGTTAAAGTTAACGTACAAAACACAGGCCTGGTTTTGTTGTTATCTCACAGTACATATAGGAAAGTTATAATTTATAATAGTACAACCAACCATACATTTGTCTAAATGCTACTGACTAAACACTCTGAATAGATATTTGTCCGTTATATAGATTTTTGTTTAAATTTTGTTTTTGAAGCTCTTTATTGCCCTTTAAAACCAGAGTTTCCTTAGTCAAATAATAATAATAGCCTATAGGCCATATTAAATTATACCGCCATTTTATCAGCATGCGTAATCCTCCCCCTCCCTCCAATTTCTTAAAATCGACAGTTAAATTGGATGCAATTATTCTTCGACGGAGTTGATGACACTATTTAATTTGTATGTATATTGTTTGGTATCGATCGATTAGTAATCGATTTATTGATAAGTGTCACTAAATGACTTAAATCATGGAACTATAAATTAGAATTTATAGCTCTATGCTTAAATTTTCAGTTTTCCATGCGCTAAAGTAATAACACTGCACTTACGTAAATTACAAGTAGGCCTAGTTCATTAAAAGTTAAAAGGTCAATAAACTATTAGATTTGTCTTCTTATGAGTCACCGGCAATTACGACGTGTTCGTATAAGTCATGTACCGTGCTTCATTTATGCTTAGTATAGGCCCCGAAGAAAACATACTGCCAATAATCAACGGGGGTTATACAAATCTGTCTGGGTAAACATATGGGTTGTGAATGTTGGTACATTTTTACTTCATGAAGTAGCCTATCTTATTATTAGTGAATAAGTTATATACAAAATGGATTTCGGTAAGATCACTTTCTTTATTTTGAATTGTCTGAATGTTGCTTCTTGGCATACTCCTCTATTATTAGACAGGAAGTAGACGCCGGTTGCTTTGTTTTTAAAAACATACATACGTCTGTATCATTAAGCTCTGTTATCAACTAGTTTGATATTTTGAGGACCAAATATAGTAGTGATATGCCCAAATAACAAAAGAATAATTTAGTGGATTCAAAGGATGAGAGCCAACCACCGCCTCTCAATTTTGAAAATGACAATATAGGTCTAGTAAGATAAGACATTAATAAAGCTCTGTTTACACTCAAACTACTATTAAAATGTGTGATGTGGCCAAATATTGTATTGATATGTTTAAATATGGTAGTAATAATATGACATTATCATGTCCTTATGGATAGGCCTACATCACATTTTTTTGTCAAACTATAGTTTGATAGTGTAGACAGAACTTTAGGGTAAGTTCAGCATTAGTATCACAAACATGTTTCGGCCCCTCCTCGAGTCCCCCTTTCCACTATTTCAAAATCTTGGATCGTATGCACTATTAATGTTTGTGTCGACATTCCCCTGATAGAGATACATAATCCTAACTAGAAATGGCATTAAAATAACGATGTATTCACACAGGATGCAAATTAAAGGTAAAATTAATGTGTTACCACAACTACTGTATTAAAACGCAGCGCTTCTACGCCAAACGCGCGCTAAACATACACGAGTTGCAACCAGTAGGCTTACAGTAAATTAACCATTTTGACATATCACCATCAAATCAAGTTCTCTTACAATTTCATTGCGTTTTCTATTTACCATTGCACACCAAAGCCTAAGATACCCGGAAGGGTGAGGAAGCCTCCGATCGTAATACGCGTATTTGTCAGTGTCTTTATTTGCTGGTATTATTAATAATAAATATCATATTTATAATAATACTTAACTCAGATCGTGTAAACATCCTTGTAAATGAATAACTTTACTGTATTTCAGTAAAATTATACCGTCCGTCCATGAAGAAGGGTAATTACAACAAGGTCTTTAATAACAATTTATTAAAATCAGTCGTCTGGTAAGTTCCTCTCTTTATTCGTTAAGCTGGTGGGTATGGACGTAACGCAAGACGCATTGCGTAGCGTTTACGTCCGACGTGCGTTTGATAGACAGACCTTAATTAAAGGTTTTTCAATATGTTTTATGAACAAGTACGTTTTTAATATACACTTCATTTCATTCACAGTTTTTTTAACTACAACTCTAAAATCAGTAACGAACCCATCGAGTATAGAAAATTCGCGTACCGATCTTGACAAAAAAAATTGCTAAACAATAGTTAATTTGTTGACTCTCCTGGGATCGGACTGAATTAGATCTGTGTTATATCACGAATTCGTCTAAAAATGTAATTTATCCTTATCCAGATGTTTACTACAAATATATATACGAATGTTCACTTGCTACGGTACTAAATATTAATATATTAGTGGAAAAGAAATAACAAAAAAAAAACACCTCGGAATTCCGCGGTAAAATTCAAGGCGGTAGTAATTAATTTTCTACTGGTTAATGATTTCCTTCCTGCTCTGTCTCGTTTTAAAGATTGAGAAACCGGGTTTGTCAATGTGTGTTTGTTTTGGTTTTTAAAATTTAAAACAAACTCTAAAATGTAAATCCCAGTTTATCTTGTTTTCCAAAGTCTAAACATTGTCAATAATAATAATAACGGTATTTTGTATAGCGACTAAACAAATTAAATTTTCTCTAAAGCGCTACAACCACAAAGCTCGAACTATGTGTAAATTACTTAATTTTTGTCTGTTATATGTACATTTTAAAAAAGTTTTGTGCAATTGAAAGCTTTAATTTACAATCAATTGATAACTAGAAATTGTTATCGACCTGGGCGTCAACCTAGCCCGTCGCCAGAATGACAGCAGGCAGGCAGGTAAAGCGTGGTTCCCACTAGCGACGCAACGCAAGGACGTAACGCAACGCAAGTGAATTGACCAATCACAAGCGATGGCTTATTCGCTTGTGATTGCTAACTGTCTATAACTTCGCTTGTCATTGGTTAAAACGCTTGCGTTGCGTTTACGTCCTTGCGTTACATTCTAGTGGCTTTGGTGCGTCATGCCTCTTAATTTTCGTGGTTATATAATAAATAGTAAAAAATACTCTTATTTCTTGTTTCTTTTCAGAAAATATAATAATGGAACAAAACGAAACCTTGATGGTTGGAAGAAATACCGACAACCTTCAAGATGACGTCACTATGACCATTGCTGCCACTATGGGTGTGTGCTTCCTCTTGTTGGCCTTACTCAAGTACTATCTTGTCGGAGGAGTTTGCAAGAGCAGTATTGACATGACCGGGAAAACGGTCATCATCACCGGAGCCAACTCCGGAATCGGAAAAGCAACAGCAATGGACTTAGCACGTCGCAACGCGAGTGTGATCCTGGCTTGCCGTGACGTCATTAAAGGGGAAACTGCAAAGATGGAGATAGTGCGTGAAACAGGCAATAGTCAACTGAAAGTCAAACATTTGGACTTGGCTTCGTTTAAATCTATTCGACAATTTTGTAAGGAGATTAACCAAGAACTCACACAACTAGATGTTCTTATCAACAACGCTGGCATATTTTTCCATCCGTTTTCCAAGACAGAAGATGGGTTTGAGTCACATTTCGGAGTGAATCATTTAGGTCATTTTCTTCTCACCAACTTACTCCTGGACCTCCTAAAACGGTCTGCACCTAGCCGAATTGTCATCGTCTCGTCGCTAACCCACGCTTATGGATCGATTGAATTCGATAATTTGAATTCCGAGAAGGGGTATAACCGAGTTGTCGCGTACAATCGAAGTAAGCTTGCAAATGTGTACTTAGCGAACGAGTTACGCGAACGACTAAGCAACACCGGTGTGACGGTGTGCTCGGTGAATCCTGGTGGTGTCAACACGATGATCGTGCGACGACTGTTTAGAGATTGGGTATATCGTCTTATCTGGCCCTTTATTTGGTATATCCTCAAGTCCCCGATGCAAGGAGCGCAAACATCAATTTATTGCGCAGTGTCTAATGAGTTAGACGAAGCGCATGGCGGTTATTTTAGTGATTGCACTAAGAAACAGGTCGGAACGTCTGCAAGGGATGACGGTATACGAAAAAAATTGTGGGATGTCAGTGAGAGGTTTGTTGGCCTAGCATAATAGTTATTTTAGCTTGTATCGCAAGGGCATGTTGATACCAAAGAACTTTGTTTGATTTCATCAATTGCTGTTTAACTTTAGCGTAGCACTAAATGATCAATCGTACCGTGCGCGATTGTGACCCTTGCCGCGCCGCCGCTTTATTTTTCTATTTAAAAAAAAACATTTTAGGAGTTAAGTTTCATTTTTATGCAGTAAGGGCCTACAAATCTTTTCAGTCATTTTAAAATTGATAGTATTTTTACGAAGGATAGTATAGTAGCATGTTGCTTTTGCCAGATGTTTATATGACCAATCGTACGCGATTGTGAAAAACTAAGGCTTTCAGGCAATGGATACTAGAAAGGATGTTTCTTTTGATTTTCTGGATACAATGAGCGTAAGACTAAGAGCAATATTAGGACGATCTTTTCAATTCAAGGAATAGGTTTCTGGGTTCAGGTTCAGGTCCATGCAGGGAAAAATTTCATTTTAAAATTTTGTTTAGCAATTATTGCTAATCAAACTGATTTTTTAGTCGAGAAACATAGTTTTGTATTGTCTTTTTTGCTATACAATTTTAGAAATGTGTAGCAATAAGGTTGTTTTGTTTAGCTTTTTGCTATGCTACACTGGCGAAATTATTCCCTGCCATGGTGATCATGCATCCATAAAGCTTTGTTTACACTATCAAACAAGTTTGACAACAAAAGTGTGATGTGCCCAAATATTGTAGTTATATGACGTCATCGTGTCCATATACAGTATGGTGGACATACAGTTTGATAGTGTAGACAGAGCTTTAGAATGGTCACCTGGTCTGATATTGGTCGTATTCTTTACTTTTCTAATAGTATCGACAACAAATATATCCATATACACAATATGCAATAATTTGACAGTCGATGTAATGGTATTTTATTCCTTTAAAGCTCTGTCTACACTATCAAACTTTATGTGACAAAAACATGTGCTGTGCCCTTATATGGACACGATGACGTCATATAACTACCATATTGGGGCATATCACTACCATATATGGGCACATCACACTTTTTTGTCAAATTAGTTTGATAGTGTAGAAAGAGCCTAAGAGTGAGATTTAACTGTCTCCCTTCCTGCAATACATTTACATAGAATTCTACATGACATACTATGACATATTAAGAAAGTTTTCTTGTATTGAGTTGTCTGTAGTAATACCGTATCAACAAACAGGCAATATTTATATTGTTCAAGATTCTATGCTTATAATAATAATATTTTTAAGAATAACGGTATAATATATATAACTAAGAGACCATGTCAAAATTATTCTATTGCAGTTACTGCAGTAACTACGTTTTGTTTCCTCATGCAATTATCTAGCACTAGTTTTCTCTTACCAGAACTAACTATAAACTAATAACTATTTATTTCCTCCAGGGAAACTATTACACACCGTTTCTTGATTTCCTCATAACTTCTCATAAACAAACAAAAAATCAAATAAGTTCAAAAAACATTTATTTGTTCAACAATGGCATTATACAGTATAATATATAGGTGTGTACATAAATGAAAACATGTTAATAAGCCATCATTTGGGGTCTTCTCTAGAAGAAATCAAGTTTCTTGTCTCGAGAAAGACCCCAGAAAATAAAAAAAAATGATATATATAAATAATAATATAATATTTTAAAATGTCATGCAGTAACTGCAGTAGAATAATTTTGACATGATCCGTAAAGCGTGGTTCCCACTAGAACGTAACGCAAGGACGTAAACGCAAAGCAAGCGTTTTAACCAATGACAAGCGAAGTTATAGACAGTTAGCAATCACAAGCGAATAAGCCATCGCTTGTGATCGGTTAATTCACTTGCGTTGCGTTACGTCCTTGTGTTGCTTGTCGCTAGTGGGATAGCTAGTTTGTTGCAATATGACAATATAGATATTTAACTTGAATGCAATATACCAGATATATTATTCCAGTAACTCATACAGTAATTAATAAGATATCAAACCATATTTATGTAGTACAGAAATTAAATAACTCAAAAATACAGAACGTACTGTAACTTAGTATAACAGTTTAACATACATATGTCATTTTGACTTGAGAGGTACGTGTTTTGGATGCAGCAGAACCATGCCATCATAAGGGGACACCTGAATACAACAGTGTCCCCTGAATGGAGGTGTCTCAAATTATGGGTTCTACTAAGCCTAAACCGTTAATGATAGTCTTATGGAATAGTGTGTCAAAAAATATTACTAATTACTGATGATAAGCATAACTTTAATTAGTTTAAAGAATGTGGCGTTATTATGTATTATTAAGATATTGGTGCTTCAAAAATGGTGCTAGAACCGGGTGCTAAAATGTTTAAATTTACAGGGTATTTTTATCGAGTGCGCACACACCCAAAGCCACATTATGTGCGCGCGCACCCATATTTTTGCCCGCACAATTTTTATTTTAATTTAAGCGCTCGAATTATATGTCTCCTTAATAATATTTTAGGTCAGTAAACGTAAATAGTATTAGTAGTAATGTATACTGTGTGTATGCCCAATTATTATGTGTATAATCAATGCTGTTTTTCAATGTTCTCAAGGAGGATGAGATAACACGCCTTCAGCGGATGTAACCGGTCATATCTCCTTCCTACCGTTAATTAGACATGGTAATCCAACGCTCACAACAAGTGCATGACCGTAACGCATGGCCTACAAAAATGTTGCATGTTGGCTATGTAGTAGTAGTAGGCCTACACAGTGTAGTAAAATATTGGAAAATGATACAAATCGAGAATGCTTAATATTGGTATTTTGTGACGTTTGTTGATAACCATACTATTACGGTACACAGTTTGTAGGCCTACATATTTTATGATTTTTTATGAACCATTGTGAGGTAGAATTAAAAACATTTTATTAGAACTTAGAAGTTATTTATTGTGGTGTAATGTCATTTATTTTTTGAGTACTTTAATGCGACGATGATGCATGAATGTGGTGATGATAAAATGATATTGTACACAGTATATTATTGAATAAGCATCACGTACCATACGATCAATAAAGACAATTATTATCTCCTGGCCCCTTTGCAGATAATAGCCTTTGAATATAAGAGTAAATGCATTTTTGGCGTTCCATATGTTATTAATAAAATCGCCGCCGGGAACCAGAGTACTCGCCGCGAATGGTCTTACCTTAAAACCACACCCATCAATAATCCACCATACCATATAAAACCGTTTAAATTGCTAGAAAAAAAATAAAAATCTAGAATAAGCAAACTTAACTACTTAGACTTTAATTAATACCAAATATAAGTTTGCTGTGAAATATATCATACAATACAACACCATTTATGATAAAACAAATCGTGAACAGATTTAATTGAATTGTGGGTAATTATTTCAACCAACGTTGTGAGAATAAGGTATATCGGCCTTTCGCATAAATCGCCATCATGGGTTTCGATAATATTTGGTATTCTCATCCAAGAAAATTTGGCCCAGGCTCTAGGACATGGTAAATTGATAATATTTATGGCTAGGAATGTTTAATATTTATTTTACTTTGTGAATTGAATAAATTTATTGAAACTTGCATGCTGAAAATAACAAATTTACCGGTTTATAAGTTAGCCGCATGCAGTGCGGTGTGTGCGCGCGACAGAACACCATCCAATTCATGAACATGTGTCGCGGCGGACAATTGCGATTGAATGATGGACGATGGGCCTGCCTACAAACTCTATGGGCTGGGAATCAAAAGTTAAATATTTGATGATGTTGATGACAAGAAAAGGAAGCCTAAAATAATTAGTACAAAGTGGCTGCAATCTACCCCTAACTAAAGCGTAACTCAATTTTATACATTATAATAATCTATTCTGCCTACTACAACTACTACTATACTAATACTTTTAGGCTAGAGCCTAGGCCTAGAGTTAGTTATTACTAAATTTATATAATAGCCTAGGCTCTAGCTAGAGTATAGACCTGACTAGAGAGGCGGAGCTATTACGTTTGATAAATAATGTCATTGTCAACAGGGAAAATTTTCATTTAAAAATTTTGTTTAGCAATATTGCCAATCAAACTGATTTTTAAGTCGAGAAACATAGTTTTGTATTGTATTTTTTGCTACACAATTTTCAAAATGTGTAGCAATAAGGTTGTTTTGTATAGCTTTTTGCTACGCTACACTGGCGAAAATGTTCCGTGGTCAATGATAAAGACTGGTGTAGGTTGTGTCTATTTGGAATTGCTCGCTTCATCCTAAAGCCAGCCGAATGTACAGGTGCACATTGGTTGCTTTCCACTGACTGTTTCTCACCATTCCAGTTATTGATCTTGATATAGGTGTCAAATTTCCTGGATTGCAGGACGGCTAGCATAATTGCAGACTGCGCATTAATAAATATTGCTTAGTTTTCCAGGCCCCAGGTAGCTGCTAGGGCAACCCGATACCAAAACAGATTAATTACTGTACATTATTGTATTAATTAACTATTATATTATTGTATTTTTCAGTCGTGTATGTGGCAATAGGCATGGTCTTATCCGAAAGTATGGCTTAAACATTTGTAGGCAGTGCTTCAGAATGTATGCTAATGATATTGGTTTCCAGAAGGTAAATATTTGCATTTGACTATATTTCATTCCAAAAATATGTTCGTACAAAATCCGAGTATTGTTTATTATAGAATATAAATCTTAACAGCATTAAAGTGTAGCTCTGGGTTTAAAATGATAATTTTAATATCTAGTTAAAATGTTTAAATGCTAACGGTTTTTGGTACAATACAGTAGCTCTATTATGGCTACCACACATTAAATGCACACCAGACAATAACAGTAGTACAGCAGCTAGTATTTCAATGAGCAGAGAGATTTAATATAACACTATAATAATGTATATTGCAATTACCATGTAAGGGCCAATTTACACAGATGAGTGGTAACGGTAATAAAAATATAGCATCTATGTTATTTCTTATGGCCATTTACACAAAATGTGGAGCGGACGCGAGGTTTTCCGTTCTGGATAGATACAGATTCTATGTGGGACAAGCTACATAGTTTCCGCTCGTCTGTAAATTGGCCCTTAGGAGGTTCAAGAGGCTTGTATCAGAAACAAGCCCATGCCTCATTTTACATAAATTTGATTAAACAACTGAATGAACAATTACTCAAGAAACTTTGTTTTTTATTTTCAGTTGGACTAACAGATCAAGCTTATGGATTCTCAGGGAGTAGCGCTGTTGTTAGATAAGAGAAGATAAAGACTGTAGAACAAACAACATCTTAAATATTGGAAAGAAACAAAAGAAAGGAACCCATTGATATGGTTGTGCAAACCACTTATACTAATGCTAATAAATGTACATACAGTATAACATTCTGGAAACGCCTATGAGGATTCCGTAATAAAAGATCTTTGTTCAGAAAATGTGTACATATTGTTTATTGATTGATTTGCACATATTTTTGTTGATATATCAAAATAAATAAGTTGAAGCGATGTCTATAACTAAATTAATTGCACATCAATATATAAATCCAAAGGCAAAATACTGAAAAAAATGACAATGCTGTGATGTGGGTATCAGTGGCTGGATCTCAATGGACAATGCACATCAATATATATATATATATAAAGTTCCTTTTCTTTTCGTCATCCTTTAAATATCATGGAGTAATTCTGCTCCTTTAGATGTAACATCATCACACACACAGACGTCCAGTTTAAAGCTCTGTCTCCACAATCAAACATAATGGGACAAAAAAATATGATGTGCCCAAATATAGTAGTGATATGACACCATCCATTTTTGTTGTCATAAAGTTTGATAGTGTAGACATAGCTGTAGAATACACTATTCATCAAAGTTACAAGCAGACAATTGGTTGGCCAATCTTGTTTGCACAAGTCACTAGTAAACGTCCTATTTTTTTGTTTCATACAGCACTTTCTTTATCCTTTTTTTCTTTTTCCTTTTTTTCTTTTTCCTGTATGTGAAACGCATTGATCATAGAGAAACTATTTCATGCGACAAAACGCAGCAAAGTCGGCTTGGAGTGACGAACCGTAGTTACTCATATGTTCTAGCAAACGAGCATAAAAGTATTGATAGAAGCGAGCGTCGATATAATTCTAATAATCATGTGTTTAATCATTTACTGGAATGCGTTCGGATTTGCTGTTACGCGGTAAATATAAAATGTCATTAAATTCCCAAAAAAAGCATTACTATAAGAGACTCATCAAACAATAGGTAAGAATTCATCAATCACTCAGTGGTATGATAAAAAGACAAAAGCCACACCAATTTATAGTAAAGTGTTGTAATTTAATTAAACCAGGCATGCACTACAGGACAAAAGTTCTAATATGATGTAACAGTTCGCAATTTATTATAGAGGGCAGTATACAATAAATCTTATAAATACATTTCTGACTCGAGCGAAACAACAGTATCGTTTGGCTGCTGTGTGTGCACACGTTGTCAGATTCTGTAAAAAATCTTTAATTTAATTTGCACTATGGCTTTGAAATTAACTGTCAACTCCGTGAATCCACCGGCTGGTAAGTTGTTGTTTTTTTCAATAAACTACTAAATTACTAGTAGTAGAAGCCAGGCTTATGCTAGGCCTACCTAGCTAGGCCTAGGCTAGATAGTTTTATTTTAGAATTCTGAATCCTGGCCATCCATCATCACGGCATGACTGCTGAGATTCGCTAAGGCTCTCCTCCTTGTGTGTGTGGAGGTGGCTGGAGGTGCCCAGGCGGTAGGAGGAAGCCAGCCTTCACCAGATGGGAGGGGAGTAGGCCTACTGCATACTAGTAATACTAATAATAGTCATTGCAGATTGAATGATGTTATGTATTTTCTCCTTGCGTCGTGTTTGTTTTTTCATTTGTATTATATTTTGTATCTTTTGCCTGAATAAATAATAATTAATGTATGATTTGAACATTCACTGTGCAATATTTAACAAATCCGTGTTCTAAAATCTAATTTAAAACAGCCAGTCTCAACTCTATAACCAACCCCTCCATAGATAACAAATTAGTATGGGTGATGCAATGTGATTGGCCCATTTTTTATCTCGAAAATATTATATTTATAAAATAGATTATTATAAATATAAAATCTTTTTTTCATTTTAAAAGTTGTGTTGCTCACTGCCGAGTACCTAAAACCATCAGTGCAGGTTGATGTGGAACTTGGACAGCGAAATGTCTTGAAGGTTTCACCGTAAGTCTGATTACAGACGCTGTTTATTAATAATTAATAGGCTGTACTATTTTTTTTAATACTTTCTTGTTCATAATAATTTTTTTTAACTTACTGTAAATGGTATAATTTGTTTTTAAGATAAATTGTTATTTGTGTATCAAATTAATTACCATTTTTAAAATTATATTTTTCAAGGTCTACAAGTTTTACTACTCCAGTGTCAATATGTAGATATCTAGCACGCCTTGCTTCTAATGGGTTGTATGGCAATAGCACCCTGGAATCAACAGAGGTAGATTGTGTTTTCCTTAAAAAAAATTTCAGAAAAAAAAATATTGCTTAATTTTGTTTTATTTTGTCATTGTTTTGTGGGCAGCAAGGATACTAAAATATATGGCAAATATATGAATTCGTGGAACCCTGAAATTGAAAGTTGAATCAAGGACCCTGAAATTAAAAGTCTTGTAGGACCCTGAATTTTAAAATACCTGCAGAACCCTGGAATTTAAAGTGTTGTGGGGCCCTGGGTTTGAAGAATCTAAAGGACCCTGTGATTGGAAAAAGTATCTATTCACTGTTTTTCTGCTTTTTTTAATTTATAGGTAGACCATTGGCTGGATTTTAGTACTGGTAGATTAGCAAGCAATGTTGAATTTGAGGACGCCCTTTCTTACCTTGAGCGTATACTGTCATTGAAGACGTACCTCGTTGGAAACAATCAGTCATTGGCTGACTTTGCTGTGTGGGCAACATTGAAAGGTAACTATGTTTATACAACTTGTTAATAGGTAGTTTTGAAATTCTAGTCCAGCTTTAAAGTATAAGCTTTATTAAATAGTTTAATTAAGCCACACAAAGGTGTATGCTATTAGTATTATTAATTGTTTTTAAACTTTAAAGTACCCTCTCCTCAAATGTCTTACAATTGTTACAGTTACTAAGAATCTTTAATATATTGAAGAGGAATCTCTCTCCCCACCCCAACCATCCTTCCACCTCCTTTAAATGCAGGACAGAATATAAAGCTCTGTCTACACTATCAAAACTAGTTTGACAAAGAAAGGTGTGATGTGCCCAAATATGGTAGGAATGACACATCATCATGTCCATATATGCGACCATCACATTTTTTGGTCACATAAAGTTTGATAGTGTAGACAGAGCTTAAAACAAATGTATTATTGTTACCAGGTAGTACAGTGTGGAGTGAGAAGCTTAGAAGCAAGAAAGGGGGCACAAATGTTACCAGATGGTATCGATTTTTAGAGTCTCAGGACAACTTCCAGAAAGTCTCATCTCAGTTACCTAAAATTGAGGCTCAGCCGCAATCTGTAAGTAGGAAAAGTATTATACAGTATTTGACTAATAGGCAAGAGAGGGGAGGAGTATGATAAAATGATTATAGGCAGACCTAACCAATGCCATTAAACTGGTTATTTGAAATTATTCTTTTTCTGCTGCCCTGAAAATTAAGGTAATTTAATCGCACTATTTAACCAGCTGTTTCTTCATAGCAGAAAAACACCATACCAATTGAAATTAATTAATTAAATGTTAAGGAGAGAACTTGAGCTAAGTGTAGACATATCCATCTTCCTTAAGCTCTGTCCACACTATCAAACTTTACTGTATGTGACAAAAAAAGTGTGATGTGCCCATATATGGAAGTGATATGCTTAAATATGGTAGCGATATGACATAATCATGCCCATATATGGGCACATCATATTTTTTTTCACATAAAGTTTTATAGTGTAGACAGAGCTTTACAATAGATATTTCTGTGTTTTGTAATGTTTAGAGCAAGAAGGATGATGTTGGTAAATTCTTTGAGTTGCCTGGTGCAGAGATGGGAAAAGTTGTCACCAGGTTTCCACCAGAAGCTAGTGGGTAAGTGCAAATGCTTTATAATCAAAATCATTATCAAATCATGTGCATAGGAAAGAGATCTATACTAATATAATTGATGTATTAATAATTGATGTATTATTATGGCTTGTTGATTGGCATACTTGCTTACCAATCCCAGGGTCCCTGGTTCAAATCCTGACATAATCCATGCCTTTTCTGATGTCCAATACAGTGACACTACCTAAAGCTCTATCTACGCTATCAAACGTTATGTGACAACAAAATGTGATGTGCCCAAATATGGTAGTGATGTTCCCAAATATGGTAGTGATGTTCCCAAATATGGTAGTGATATGACATCATCATGTCCATATATGTGCATATCACATATTTTTTTTTTCACATAAAGTTTGATAGTCTAGACAAGGCTTTAGTCTCATTATGATACTTGATTTAGAAAGCATGGGTTCACCATTCATGTAGTTGCCATTAAATGGTGCATACAAAAACAGATTGTGATGATTATTTTGATTTACATAACAGGTATTTACATATTGGACATGCTAAAGCTGCCCTTCTGAATCAGTACTATCAAGTGGCGTTTGAGGGTAGACTGATTATGAGGTTTGATGATACCAATCCTGCTAAGGAGAACGCACATTTTGAAGAGGTACAGTACGCTAGTGCTACCTACCATGGGTGTGCTTTAAATTCTTATTTTATTTTTGCACATCATTTATTTTGCGCATAAAACAATAGACAGTAGATTAAGAGTAACAGCTTTGAAATTTGTTTGATTATAAATTAAAACTAAAGTATTTGTTTTTTCTTTGTCCCAAAGCATCTTGAGGGAGGTGCTAATCAGTTCAGTGACCCTACTTGTCCCCTCCCAAGAACTGGTATATTAAGGTTCCACCCCCAAGTAATTAATAGATACCAATTTCATTTCAATTTCAAATGAGGCAATTAATTTTTGGAGTTGACACCTTAATGGTTACAGTCCAGGTCTATAATCTACATTAGTTAAATATGGTCAACTACATTAATTCCAGGAAAGTGAGTGACCAGTGGCCATGTTCACCATTCACACTTGGGCTAAGGCCCGGCCAAGGGAGACACAAACAAAATTTTAAAAATCTCCTTCAATTTTAGGAAAATACTTAAATATTTGTTGAGTTAAGTGAAATACTTAATATTGAAAGGGAATTATCTTACTAAAAGTTGTTTTCTATGATTTTCTTGTAATAGGTGATCTTGGAAGACATCAGAATGCTTGGTCTCAAGCCAGACATCTTCACCTTCACGTCGGACCATTTTGATAGGTGCTTGGGACTTGCCACAGACCTTATAAAAGAGGGTAAAGCATATGTCGACGATACCAATCCAGAGCAGATGAAAAAGGAACGAGAACAACGCATAAAATCACCAAACTGGGACAATTGTAAGTCGGTATTATTATACATTTTAATTCAATACAGTACTAGCATTATAGTTTTTAAAGCTACTTTAATAGTATAGGGTATATGATTACAAATTTCTTTATTATTATATTTACAATGATCACAAATGGTCAATATTCTTTTTATGTTTTCATTAAGCTCTGTCTACACTATCAAAAAAGTGTGATGTGCCCAAACATGGTAGTGATATGCTTAAATATGGTAATGATATGACATCATCGTGTCCAAATCTGGGCATCACATTTTTTTCACATACAGTTTGATCGTGTAGACAGGGCTTTAGAGATTTCTATTATTTATTAAACTTTGGAGTTTCTATTATGTTATGCTGTTTTTAAAGCTATTGAAAAGAATCTTGAATTATGGGAGAAGATGCAGAAAGGAACCGAGATTGGCCTCAAGTGTGCATTGAGGGCGAGGATGGACATGGGCTCAGATAATGGTTGCCTACGAGATCCGACCATCTACCGATGCAAAGACGAGCCTCATCTAAGGACTGGTTATAAATACAAGTCAGTTATTAAATATTCGGACTGAACTAATTAAAAATACCTCATGCACCATAATATGATAGTTTTAATTTACTGGAAATAATTTATTTTCTTCATTGCTAAATAAATTGAAATATTAAAACAAATGTTTTTCTGGTTTTCCGTACAGGGTCTACCCAACGTATGACTTTGCTTGTCCGATAGTTGACAGCGTAGAGGGCGTAACACACGCGTTACGTACGACAGAGTACCATGATCGTAATGCTCAGTACCATTGGTTTATTGAGCATTTAAAGTTGAGACCAGTGTTTGTGTGGGAGTACAGTAGACTGAACCTGCAGAACACAGTGTTGTCAAAACGAAAGCTAACTTGGTTTGTGCAACAGGGACTAGTGGACGGCTGGTACGTTTATATTTTATTTCTTTTCTATTTAAAAATAATTTTTTCTTTCATTCAGTAGAATGTCATCCTGAGATGAGTAGTAGTAATTATTCTTGTTTATTTTATTTCATTTATATGTAATTTTTTTACTTTCTATGGACCAGAGTTTCCGAAATAAAAGATTGAATTGAATTGAATTGCATCTGTTATTGCAGAGAAATTGAAAAGAAATCTGTTGACCAAAAGTTCATTTTTTGATATATGAAGTCAGTGGTGTAACACACAGGGCAAATGCCTCTGGTTTAGCACTCCTAAGGGGCCCTCCAACATTGAATATTTGCATTGGACTGCTCATGCTCTGGGGCCCCTGGGTTTAGCTAGTGAGCGCCCATAACTGTTACGCTACTGATGAATATGTTTATTTATATATTTTATGTTATTTATTTTATTACACTTTTTCTTTCTTTTTTTTGTAGGGATGACCCAAGATTCCCAACAGTCCGAGGAATCTTACGGCGGGGTATGACTGTAGAAGGATTAAAACAGTTCATTGCTGCGCAGGTATAAAGCCCTATCTACACTATCAAACTTTATGTGACCAAAAAAATGTGATGGACATATCACTACCATATTTGACCATATCACTACCATATTTGGCCATCTCACTACTATATTTGTCAAACTAGTTTGATAGTGTAGACAGCTTAATATTATTATGAATACTCGTTCTGTCTGATCTTTTTAATATTGGACGATAATGCCATATTTGGGGTTAAAAATTATGTTAATTTTTGTTAGGGATCATCTCGTTCGGTTGTTATGATGGAATGGGATAAGATTTGGAGCTTTAACCGTAAGGTCATTGACCCCATTGCACCTCGTTTCTCTGCTGTTGTCAAAGAGGATGCAGTTCAAGTTAACGTAGGTGATGCTGTTGAAGAATCCAAAGAATATCCCAAGCATCCAAAGGTATATTGTTGCTTTTACATAACATAACATATATCATGTTCAGTATCTCATATGCCTTATGTATGTATGCTTATTTGGTACTCACATATGCCCTATTTATTACCACATATGCCCTATTCAGTACCACATATGTTTCACCACATGCCCTATTTAGTACCACATATGCCCTATTTAGTACCACATATGCCCTATTTAGTACCACATATGCCCTATTTATACCACATATGCCCTATTTAGTACCTCATATGCCCTATTTAATACCACATGTACCGTATTTAATACCACATATGCCCTATTTAATACCACATGTGCCCTATTTAATACTACATAATGCCCTATTTATTACCACATATGCCCTATTTAGTACCACATATGTAAGCACCACATGCCCTATTTAGTACCACATAATGCCCTATTTAATACCACATATGCCCTATTTATTACCACATATGCCCTATTTATTACCGCATATGCCCTATTTATTACCGCATATGCCCTATTTATTACCGCACATGCCCTATTTAGTACCTCTTAATTCCCTATTTAATACCACATGTGCCCTATTTAATACCACACATGCCCTATTTAATACCACATATGCCCTATTTAATTCCACATATGCCCTATTTATTACCACATATTCACTATTTAGTACCTCTTAATTCCCTATTTAATACCACACATGCCCTATTTAATACCACACATGCCCTATTTAATACCACATATGCCCTATTTAATACCACATATGCCCTATTTAATACCACACATGCCCTATTTAATACCACATATGCCCTATTTATACCACATATGCCCTATTTATACCACATATGCCCTATTTATACCACATATGCCCTATTTAATACCACACATGCCCTATTTAATACCACATATGCCCTATTTAATACCACACATGCCCTATTTAGTACCCATTAATTCCCTATTTAGTACCCATTAATTCCCTATTGAATACCACATATGCCCTATTTATTACCACATATTCACTATTTAATATCCCATACTGTATGCCATAAGCTTTAATTCAAGAAGTTCCAATCAAGAAAGTAGTAAACTAGTAAAATCAGAATCTTAGGAAACTATTTTGTTTTTATAAATTGTTATCTAAGAATCCTGAAGTTGGAACTAAAACTGTGTGGTACAGCAAGAAAGTGTGGATTGACCAGGAAGATGCGTTGATGATCAAGGAGGATGAGAATGTCACTTTCATTAATTGGGGTAACATTATCATTCAGAAGATTCACAAGTAAGTTAATTATTATTAATTTTAAATGAACCTAATTAATATTTAGATATTAAGCTGAATTTTAATGACACCAAGCTACAGTTTTATACTACGGTGCCGGCCTTTAAATATAACAGAAATTGCGAAAAGCAAATTATTAATAAAAATATTTGATTAGAAAAATGAAAGATTAATAACATTTTCTTTTTGACACAGAAACGGTGATGGTAAAATCACTAGTATTGATGCAAAGTTGAATTTGGATAATAAGGTATATACCTATACATGATCACAATTATGTGTAAATCTAATTAAGGAACAGCAGAATTTTAGTATCAAACAAGATGGAACTTCACCCAATGTTTGTAAAATCTCACTTTAAAGCTCTATCCAAACTAGTTTGACAAAAAAGTGTGATGTGCTCAATTATGGTAGTAATATGCCCAAATATGGTAGTGATATGACATCATCATGTTCATATATGGGCACATCTTATTGTGTTGTCGCATAAAGTTTGATAGTGTAGACAGAGCTTTAAGCATCCAAGTGCCTTGGTTCTTTATACTACAAAGTATCCCTAATAAGGTAACAAATATTTTGTGTGATATCTGTAGGACTTCAAGAAGACCACGAAGCTGACTTGGCTAGCAGAAACTGAAAAGGCACCGTTTACCCCAGCTTGTATGTTCCATTTTGAAAACATCATCACCAAAGGAATACTAGCAAAGGAGGACAACTTTAAAGATTACATCAATTATAATTCAAAGGTTTGTATAAAATGATCACAAACATATTTAGAGTAGTACACCTACCATTAAGGGGACACTTTCGAGACCAAAAAAGTCTCCACCGAATGGGCGGATATTAGAATGTTTTGCTTTTTTGCAGAAAGAGACTATGTTAATAGGTGATCCTGAACTGAGGAATCTAAAGAAGAAAGACATCATTCAGATACAGAGGAAAGGTTTCTTTATATGCGATCAAGCTTATGAGCCACCCAGGTATTCAGTCATTCTTTCATTTCACTCTATTTTGAATTCATATAAAAACAACAATACAGTTACAGGAAAATGGCAAAATCAGCACTGTGGTCATGTTACAAGAGTTGTCAAAACAACATAGATTATCTGATAAAACTCCTAGGAAGTAGGAAGCCTTTTGCTATTTTCACCTTGAATACGTAACAAAAAAATTATCTTAAAACTATTACATCATGTTGAATTTGCCAGTCAGAAAAGGTTTAATCAAAATTGCCACACTAGTGTTTAGCAAATTAATAACTAGCAGTTTGACCAATATAGATATTTGTTAATGTGGAAACTGAGGACGTTTTGTGGACTCATAGTGGCCACTTTGAATGACAATATGTAAACCAAAATTATGTTGATGTCATGAAATAAAAGATTTAAATGTTTGAATTTTAGCACTTATTCTGGTAGAGCCGCACCTTGTATTCTTTTTCATATTCCTGATGGTCACTCAAAGGCTCCAAGTAAAGACACATCTAAGGTAGACTTTATTGTTGTACTTAGCTACCCAGTGCTTATATTTCTTTCAATAATTTTAAAGATTATTTTATATTTATGGCCTTTAAACTGACTTTTTTTACATGTACTCTACACTGCAAAACAAATGTTATTAACTAAATTGAATATAAGCCCACTCCCTTTACAGGGTTTATACAAAACAGAACCAAAATATATCAAACAGTAGGCTTGTATCTATGTTTTGCATAATGTGATGATTTTTATTGGAAAATGTATAATACACTTTCTGCAGTGAGAAACATTTCAATGCAAAGTGTTACACATACAACAATTTTCTTACCCTCTGTCTACACTATCAAAGTTTATGTGACAAAAAATGTGTGCCCATACAGTATATTGACATGATGATGTCATATTACTACCATATTTGGATATCACTACCATATTTGGGCACATCACACTAGTTTGATAGTGTAGACAGAGGTTTAGCGTCCCTTCATGCCTGTATGTTAATTTTTCATATTTTAACAGGAATCATCCAAAGTGAATGATAAGAAACTGAAATCTATTGAAAGTCCAAAGAAAGAGAAGACATCTAAAGCCAAACCAGAAGCATTAGCAATGGATGTAGATGAGGGTAAAGTGCAAGAACTAGTCACTAAGATCACAGCCCAAGGGGATCAGGTTCGAGCACTTAAGACGGCCAAAGACAAAGACAAAGTAAGTTTTTTAAATATATACCTAAAAAATACTTGCACTGATGGAGGGCTAGTGTTGCCTGAAAGCTCTGCTAATTTTTCTGGCTATTTTAATTTATCGTTTTGATTTAGCTTTTTGCTTATTTTATTTTGTCTTCATTGAGATTCAGCCACTGATACCAAAGAACTTATAACACAAGAATCTCCTGTTTTTCAATTTGCTTTCAAAACACAGTATTGGAAGTACAAGGTTAAAAGGTCAAACTGGGCTACGCCATTTCACAGCATGGAGCAGCGCCCTCTCTAAACTAGGAAGTCAAAACTATTAATTCCTATAGAGGGCTCAGTCAATTACTCTATCCCCCCTATAGTATTAGCAGATCCCCTCTATGATTTTGACTTTCTAATTTAATGCGGGCCCGCTACTCCGTGGCTCACAATGGCGCCACCCATTAGCTCTATTCTATCCTACAATGCCTTTTGAAATTGTTACAAGCTTTGGACGAACAGAAGATTCTTTGCTGATACCCACAGCATTGTCATTTTTTAGTGCTTATTTTATTTTGTATCTTCATTGAGATCCAGCCACTGTTACCCACAGCATTGTCATTTTTCAGTGCTTATTTTATTTTGTATCTTCATTGAGATCCAGCCACTGATACCCACAGCATTGTCTTGTTTTCAGTAATTTGCCTTTGAATTAGTATACCACAATACAAGTATAACAATACAATAGCACATATTGGGTTTTTAATCCAAAAAAATGAATTATGAATTTATATTCATTGTGATAATGACATCTTGATTGATGAAATACATACATAAATACAGTATTGAATATTTATCGTATGGTATTGCTTTTTTAATAACTGTTTACATGTAATTTGCATACCGGTATTATTCAATTGGGACTAACAAACCATATGTTACAAATACAATGTGTTTTAGGAATTGGGTGAATTTGATTAACTAGATGGTACGCTCGCTTCGCTCGCGTACCATCTAGGTCGTGCCCATCGGATGGTTCTCGAATACACAGTAATTTCAGGGTAAAAAATCTGGCGATTTCAAATGCACGTACCGCAGGACTATAATACATTGTCGTTTACAGAAACGAATAAGTAGACACAATGATTTATGTAGTCAACCAAAATTAGCACCCTGGGTATTACTTCCGAAAGAGAAACTTACCACAAAATGAGTCCAAATTGTTTATTTAAAGAAACCCAATTAGGGTTGAGGGATGGGAAAGAGGATAGGTACAAAGAGGAACCATTTTTAAATATATTCTTTATCCACGTCAGTAACGAAATATTGTTTTCATTTTTTATAGGCCTATAAATAATATACCACTAACGGTGACTAAATATAGTAAAACATTTGCGATTTAATACTTTGTTAAAACTGTCACTGTCATAGTCGATTGAAATAGTAAAGTACATGTAACGATACACCACTACGACGTTTATATTTTTTGTAATTATTAATTAATGCAAACATTGAGAAGCAACTGTCAGTAATAAAGTTTATTTGTATATTACGTGTTTATATATCTAACAGTAGAGCCTACCCATAATCACAGTAATAAAGTTTATTTGTATATATTTTTTACATCTAACAGTATTCACAGTAAGAAATGTTTGTATATATTTTTTTTACATCTATTCACAGTAAGAAATGTTCGATTCAAATGACGACCAAAAATGGTTAATAGGTATTTGCAGTACTGTATTGTCAAAGTATTGCAAGTTTATTCTCCAAGGGCTCATAAATTTACCTACTTGTGTTAAACCAAACTGGCAGACTGAGAGATTGGAATGTTCCATTCATCGCAAATCAATACATTTGTAAAAACGTAAATTAAATCTATCAAAATAGTATTTTTTAAAGAAAATCGGCCTGTCTTCAACATTATGATGCTGTACTCGAGCAGTTCAACCGGTTTTCAGCTATTAAAAACAATTATCGTAGGAGGAGATAGGAAAATGCGAAGCGTCCTCGTATTATTGTGTGCGGGTATTTTTCAAGTTGGACATCCATTAGACAGTGTATACCACGATCGGAAAACACCCCTATTTGGGGCAAATCGTTGAACCTAAATTCGTTTTAATCGTCAATAACTAATTTTCTAACTCAATTTAATTAGTAAACAGGGTTACATCAGGTGGTTAAAATCAGTACCGAAAGTACGAACCAACTTTATATACCATCGAGTAAAAATTCTAGTAAGTAAGCCGCGATTTACCGAATTTTGCCCTTACGTAAATTTATATATAGATAACTCTTTTTTACAATGCAACAGAAAGACGGTAATTAATTAGCCAAATCAACTTTAAAACGTATATACCAGGAGCAAAGCAGAATAAACTGCTCTTAATCCAGTAATAGAGAGGTTTTGCAATCTTACGGATACGAACGAAAACAGATACGTCACGCACACGTGTTCGTTTTCGTAAGCCAGTAAAAATCTGTTTCGCATGGCCAAGAAATATTGAGGACGCCGTCCAAAATATGACTGCGGTAAATTTGAGCGAAGCACAGGTACGTGTTGCTTGGTGCTTAACTGCCTAGGCCTAGCGTAACATCAAGCGAGTGAGGACTTTAAAAACTGCTATTTTTCAAAATTGACCTGGCATTTTAGTAAATATACTTTCAATAAATCTATAATTATATTATTATAATCATGAATCATTCTTGATTCAAATGCAAAATAGATCAAGAACTATACTCGTTTTGTAGTTATGAATATGACTGGTGATATTCGTCAACACGAATACGCTTTACGAATATGAAATGGGGATCAGCCTAAAAGTTTCACAAATGTGTGACGTATCCGGTTTCGTTATCGTATTCGTAAGGTTGCGAAACCTCCCTATTTGCACCAATGAAATATATGAAAATACATAGAAAGTAGTAAAAATGAAATTTGAAAACAAATTTATGTTAAGGTATCAACCTATTTTGGAGAAAATCAGGTGTCTTAAAGAAGAACATTTGCATATCAAATTAAGCAGATGGGTTGAGTTTGAATAAATAGCCTTGGTTCAAAAACTGGCTGTGAAGGCCATTTACAATATTTGAAATCCCTCCATAAACTTTACTTCCTATTATTGAAAACTGTCAACGTGGAAACAAGGGATCAACTCATAAATTCTATTGATATGTTTATTATCAATAATAACTAGTGTGTGCTCATCTCAGACGTGGGAGAAGTTGTATTATTTAGTTGAGGGCATTATTGTAACCGGGTTAATCAATTATTTTTACAACTACGATTTGTTTAGTTACTCAACCATGTATTTGAAACTTAGAGTGTTATAGTATAGAGTTGTAGTTTTATAGTAGTAGTAATAATGTTGTTACGATCATGATCATATTATTAGTTTTTTGCTACTGAATGAGTTCAGTTGATGTTATACAGCTAATGTACAGTCAACTGCTATATTACTATACCTTAGTATATCAAGTTGAAGTTTTAGTATTATATTAATATAGTTTTGTAGGGTCTATATGTCAATATTAATTTTCAGGTGTTTTTTTTTTTTACTTTCAGATTTTGTTTTGTTCATTATTATAAATCAGTATCCCTTGTATCCCATCAAATATGTGTTTCTTGTATTTTTAAATTTATTAAAAGTAGATGAGGCAGTGAAGTTACTCTTAGTATTACAACAGTAGTATAGTTTTGTAGAGTCCGTGTCAATATTAATTTTCAGCTGTGATTTTTTTTAAATTTCAGATTATTAGTAATCTGTCTCTCTTGTCCAATAATGTGTGTTTCTTGTATATTTAAATTGTAGTCAAAAGTAGATGAGGCAGTGAAGGTACTCTTAGCGCTTAAAAAGGAGTACAAAGATCTGGTAGGCAAAGAATACAAACCAGCGTCGAGTGCACCAGCCAAAAATACCAAAGCTGATAAAAAGACCAAGCAGGAAGACACTAAAGCGGCTAAACCTGAACCCATCGCACAGGCCAGCATGGGTGAGGCTGTAGATGCCATTGTCCAGAAAATTACAGCACAGGGAGAGAAGGTTCGGACGCTGAAGGCTGGTGGTGCTGATAAGGTAAGAATGATTTTGTTTTTTAAGAAAACATTCCTTCTTAGTTTGTTTTCACTGCACTGCTTGATGTCAAGGGTCCGTAGAGAGCCTTATCCGAATTTCCTCGGTTTCCAATTAAGTTTAAGGACCAGTATTACCTTTACGTTTACCTTTGATAATTGATGATGAAAATATTATTTTCTTTTTTAGGACCAAGTAACGGCAGAAGTGCAGGTTCTTTTAAAATTAAAAGCAGAGTACAAAGAAAAGACAGGAGCGGAATACAAGCCTCCTGGAGGAGGTGGAGGAAAGGGAAAGAAAGAAAAGAAGGATAAAGGCAAGAAGGAAGATAAAAAGAAGGAAGAAAAAAAGAAAGAAGATAAGAGTGCCAAGCAAGAAGTGGTGACAGATGATAAGAAGCAAACGCGACTTGGTTTAGAGGCAAAGAAGGAAGAGAACCTATCAGACTGGTACTCACAGGTACACTTCACAATTATCCATTATTGCTATAACGTTTTTTTTATAATTTTCTTTGTGGTATGCTATCGTAACTGAAGGGAAAAAATTGATGTTAATATATATCAAGGGAACTGTAAGGGACACCCTCTATAAACATTGTTGAAATAAAAAAAATAAAAAATATTAATTCAGTTGGTTCCTCATTATAACCTTATTTGGTATCGCCCTGATGATCATTTATAATTTTGACTATGGAGTTCCTAATTTTGTAATATTATTTCATATTTTACTTTTTGTAAAGCTATGCTTTCATTTAGGCTCCTCCACTTTATTAAGTTATCAGTAAAATGAAATAAAAAGAAACGAAATGAATTAGTAGAGTTATGAATAATCCCATGATGGAATCAAAATGTTTTTACAATAATAATTTTTTTTTAAACAATTACAATTAATTAGTTAGGGTATATATTATTATCAATTAAATTAATTAAATTATTTTATTCCGTCAATTTTCTTGCTTGTCGCGTATATAAGCATTTATAAAATATGATAAAATGAGTAAAATACAAACAGTACAACACCAAGAGTGTATCATTGATAGTACTTATTTGTTTGTGAATAGGTAATCACAAAGTCTGAACTAATAGAATACTACGATGTGAGTGGTTGTTATATTCTACGTCCCTGGTCATACAGTATATGGGAGATTATTAAAGACTTCTTTGATAAAGGAATTAAAAAGCTTGGCGTCGAGAATGTCTACTTTCCAATATTTGTATCGCAAGCGGCGTTGGAGCGAGAGAAAGATCATATAGCGGATTTCGCACCCGAGGTAAGTCTTTATCTGCTACTACTTCAGTATCGCATCTCTTTTTTAAATAAATGGCTTCTTTAAAAGACAAGTTAGACAATTTTTTTTTTTTTTCAATTGCATTGCATGATGGGAGCATTAAAGGATACCCCAGTTGTTTTCTTTGCATTTTTGAAAAAGTTATATAATATTTGCTTTGTTACTTTGTGCACCTGGAGTATTATTAGAAATTTGACTGTTTTATTGGCAGGTTGCCTGGGTAACACGATCCGGAACATCTGAGCTCAACGAGCCAATTGCAATTAGACCAACTAGTGAAACAGGTAAGAAGTATTCCCCAATATTATACCAATCTTTAGATTTTTTCCAGAGAAAATCTAATCAGCATACAGTAGATGATGTATGAATTGAAAGATTTCCAATTTATTATTTTTACAGGACGGATAAACTATTTAATAACTTATCATGCTTATAAACTAAGTCTCATTTGAGTGGAGTGGAAAGAGTCGTGGGTTACAGCACTGGCACTAGGTCAGGATTAAACCCCTTACCTTTGGATTAGAAGGTAAGCACGTTAACCACCAAGCTACAGCTCCACTACGTTTTAACCATTTTAATTGTTTTTTATTTGCAGTAATGTACCCAGCTTATGCAAAGTGGATAAAGTCGCATCGTGATCTTCCTTTGAAAATGAACCAATGGTGCAATGTTGTTGTAAGTAAAGCTCTGTCCACACTATCAAACTAGTGTCATGTGCCCAAATATGGTAGTGATATTTCCAAATATGGTAGTGATATGACATCATCATCTCCATATATGGGCACATCACATTTTTTTGTCACATAAAGTTTCATAGTGTAGACAGAGCTTAATAACAATAATTTCTCTTTATAGAGGTGGGAGTTTAAACATCCTCAACCTTTCTTACGGACACGAGAGTTCCTCTGGCAGGAAGGTCACACAGCGTGGGCCGACAGAGAGGGCGCTGTTGAGGAAGTTTACACAATTCTTGAGCTGTACGCAGACGTCTATGAGAAACTCCTAGCCATTCCTGTTGTTAGAGGGCGTAAGACGGAGAAGGAAAAGTTTGCAGGTGGTGACTTTACGACGACAGTGGAGGCATTTATCTCGGCTAGTGGCAGAGCAATACAGGTATTAAAGAATCTGTATATGAGCACTATATCTGTAAACTTTAACTTTGATTATTATTGATATAAAGTTTGCGGTACACCACATATATTGGTTATGAAAAGAACTGTTGCTTTGATCGTCCTCAGGAGTGAGAATGTTGATTGTTTGATTATTATTATTATGAGTATGGCACTATCAACTGTAAAGTGTAACTTTAATTATTTGATACAAAGTGTAAACGTAAAGATGATTAAATCTGTTTTCCCTATCAGATCAGTGGGCCTTCCATAAGAGGTCCAGTTCTAATTTGACTATTTTCAAAAGAAAAAGTTGTTTTTCTTTCGATTGTTTAAACATTATTGCTAATTCTATCGAGGAATTAGTTTTTAACTTGTATCAATTATTTATTAGCATTCAGATAAGTTTTAAATTTGGTTTCCTTTAAGGGCGCAACATCCCATCATTTAGGACAGAACTTCTCTAAAATGTTTGATATCACATTTGAAGATCCTAAAATGGTAAGTTTAATGTAAAGTATATTATTATGATTTAAGTCTAATTGAATTATGTAAACTCACTCACTGCATCATTGCTCAAAAACAGCCTGTTTCTGATTAGTTGGTTAGTTGCAATGCTGGCTTAATTAAAGTTCTGTCTACACTATCAACTGTATGTGTTAAAATGTGATGTGCCCATATATGGATATAGTGATGTACTTACCCGTTGTTTAAGTTAATAAAATATTAGAAATATTAGAGTACTTTGTACTTAATTTATTATTAACATTTAAAACATATTTTAATGTAAATTGAAAATAATTTTATTTTATAGTTGTTTATTTATAATTTAATTTAGCATTTACATATATAAACTATAGGCTTAATATAATTAAGTTATTCTTTTAAGATATTAACTTTATCATCATCTATATTATATATATTATTTGTAATAATTAGTCACTGGTTGGAGGTACACACCTAATTTGTGACAGTGGCTTAGGCTGCTTTTGTGCTTTCCTGGCAGCTAGTGACTATGATTTTATATTTTCTTTTTCGTTGTGTTTGTTTAATTTGTTGATTTGTATTATATTTTGTGAAATGTATCTTTTGCCTGAATAAATAACAATAATATCACTACCATATTTTGGAGTAACACTACCATATTTGGGCACATCACACTTTTTTGTCAAACTAGTTTGATAGTGTAGACCGATTATAATACAGAATTATTTTCTCAATATCTTCTATTTCATTACTTGTCATTAATTTTTCAACATTTATTTCAACAGCCTAGCAATCACTTACACGTCTACCAGAACTCATGGGGTTTGACGACGAGAACAATTGGGGTGATGTGCATGGTACATGGCGACAACACAGGGCTTGTACTACCTCCAAGGGTTGCATGTGTCCAGGTAAACCTATCAAATAATTAACTTCCTAATTGTTCTCCTTATTCTTCACTTCTTTAAATTGAATTTCCAAAAACCTGTGGCTGTATTCACCATTCACACTTAGGCTAAGAGAAACACACCCTTAAAATAAAAAATATATCCTATATAAGTGCATACAATTTATGGAGAAATACTTAAATATTTATTGAATTAAGTGAAATACTTTATATTTAAGGGAAATATCTCACTTAAGTGTGATTGGTGAATATGGCCACTTGCATTTTTCCATGATAATAAAAACATCAAGGACCAGCTAAAGTAAAATTTGGGTAACACAATGTTTACAGTCACACAATGTCTATAGAGTACAATTGCAATCGGGATCACAGCTGACCAATCTCCAGTCCTTCAATTATGTAAATTTGGTTGAATGACCTGTGACCTGCAGGCTATTGTGCTGAATTTGCATACAGGTGTCTCTTCGTGTTGTACAACTTCCACTAAAAGACTTTCATTCGTTTTTCCACAATTACAAATTTTCTGGAAATGTTTCCAAACAACATTTCAATTTTGTCATTAGGTTGTGTTAGTACCATGTGGCATCACGGCAAAGACGACAGAAGAAGAGAAAGCAGCGCTTCAAAAGAAATGTCAGCAATACGTCGATAGCTTCATTGACAAAGACATCCGCGCTAAAGGAGACTTCAGGGATAACTACTCTCCTGGATGGAAGTTTAACCACTGGGAATTAAAGGTAATAATTGAATTAAAGTTAATGTGCTGTTTATCTATTTTAGTACTTGTAATCTCACTTCAGTTTATTAACCCACCCAATAAAAGAGTCCTGTACAAATATAAATATATGATCGTATTCGACTGCTTTCGGGTCAAAGTGAAGAAATTCAACTAAGCACTGTTCACCGCTCAATAGTGTTGTTTACTTTTAAATTTGTTTTATATTTACTATTTAGTTATTAATTTTCTTGATACTCCTTACTACTTATATTAAAAGTTTTAAAGATGTGTGGTCTCCCAAAAACAATTATGTGACAATTAAATGTTATATTCAACAAAAACGTTGTAAGAATTATTTTTTCAGGTGGACAATACATCTTTAATTTATGTGTTTTTTTTTATTTATCAGGGAGTTCCAATAAGAGTTGAAGTTGGTCCGAGAGATATGAAAAATCAACAGTTTGTTGCCGTGAGACGAGACACGGGTGAAAAACAGACGTTTAAAGAAAATGAAGCCATATCAAGTATAACGAACCTTTTGGAAACAATACACACATCTATGTACAACAAGTAAGCATAGCTATTATGTTGGAAAAAATTATTAATTTTGATTTCATAAATCTGCCAAAACTATGGATGAAGTTTGTTTATTCAAAAAAATGCATGAAAAAAGTATTTGTCAGAATATAAAGGCATAATAGTATTTGTTTGTTTACCTTTATGTTAAAGGGCCGGTGAGGAACTTACAAATCATTTGAAAGTAGTAACTAAATGGGATGAATTCTGTAAAAGTCTTGACAATAAAAATGTAAGTAGAAATATAGATATATTTATAATTGTATTAAATGCAGATAGTGTTTAGGTGATCATAAGGCTGTTTTATCGTGTCAATTGTTAAAAAAATAAACTGTTTTATAATTTGATTTATCTGCAGCTGATTCAAGCGCCATTCTGTGGATGCATTCCTTGCGAGGAAAAAATTAAAAAGGACAGTGCAAGGTAATTTATTTATATTATTGGCAAGCTCACCTACCAAATGTTTTTATTTATTATTTATTTATACTGGGTGACCCCTTCAGTCAAAGAATGGACTCCCAGAGGGCCCAGCTATATCAGTGACAGTGGCTGTGTGTGTACTTGTACAGTTCAAAAACCGTTAGGGCACAACAATACTTATAACGGTGCATTAGAGTATGATATAATTTCCATTAAAATTTGTGTATTTAACAGGGATCTTGATGTGTATACCATCATCAAATCATTTTGCAGTTTAAAAATCTTTAGTGCACAAAGATCTTTTAGAACTATGTATTAGAGTATAATATTATTGATGTACTTTTACAGGGATCTTGATGTGTATACCATCACCAAATCATTTTGCAGTTTAAAAATCTTTAGTGCACAAAATTATTTTAGAATGTGTATTAGAGTATGATATTATTGATGTACTTTTACAGGGATCTTGATGTGTATACCATCACCAAATCATTGTGCAGTTTAAAAACCTTTAGTGCACAAAGATCTTTTAGAATGCGTATTAGAGTATGATATTGTTGATGTACTTTTACAGGGATCTTGATGTCGAGCCCGGAGCGCCATCTATGGGTGCCAAGAGTCTCTGTTTCCCGTTTAAGCAACCAGCCGAGGTTACTGCAGACACAAAGTGCATCCACCCTGACTGTGGCAAGGCTGCAGTTAGCTACTGCATGTTTGGACGTAGCTATTGAGGTCAGGTATTACACCTAAGATTTTGATAAAATCAGTGATAATTATGATATTAAAATAGTATTGATATTAAATGCTATTGATTAGAATATAGGAAAAAAGTTTGGAGAAATTACATTGGCCGAATTGCTTGAAATTGTGATTAAAATTATTCACTCTTTGTGACTTAAACAGTAGTACGGAAATTTTAATTTTATTTCATATAAAATAGTTAAATCAAGTATAGAATTAATTCCCATAACTTTAGATAAATTTAAAAACATTTTAATTAATCTATAATTATAAGATAGTTAAATAAACAGTTTTTAAACTTGACAAATATTTATAACCAACTTACAAATGTAGCTACATCCCAGTTTTTTATTTGGAAGCCTTGTGGTGTCTAGTATGCAGTATTTATATGCTTCCTCTCTTTTAGTTATACCCTATGATTTATAATATCCAAATTCCACAAAAAAAAAATGTCTATTTAATAACTCACTCTTAAATAAATATCACAGTACTAAAGAATAGTACAAAAACAAGCTGTTGGAATTGTTTCTCTACATTTATTTAACAAAAACACAGCATATAAATTATAATTTTTAAAAAAATATTACCATTTTTTACTTGTGTAAATGATTGGATCAATGAAAATAAATACAAATTATATAATTGATTAATTAAATGAATTTGGTTGATTATGATTTATCAAAACCAAAGAAAAATATACCAATTAATAATAAACATAGTTTCTTTTTCATTTAAATGGCTTAAATGACACTTTTGTTAAGTTGGAAAAGCATTATATCTTCATCTTTTTACCAACCACTTTATCTATAATGTATATATACAGTACAATGTTCTTTTTAGTGGTTTTAGCCGGCCTCAACAATAAAGCGTGGTTCCCACTAGCGACGCAACACAAGGACGTAACGCAACGCAAGTGAATTGACCAATCACAAGCGATGGCTTATTCGCTTGTGATTGCTAACTGTCTATAACTTCGCTTGTCATTGGTTAAAACGCTTGCGTTGCGTTTACGTCCTTGCGTTAAGTTCTAGTGGGAACCAACTTTTGGTCGTATAATAAGACAGTACTCACAATTAGAATGGACATTGGTCAGGTCGGCGTATATACCGACTTATCAGCATTTTTGTCGAGGTCAATTTTTTCGGAAGCTGTACTTACATGCGTTCCCCCATCTTTGGATGACGTCAAGCGTGACGTGTGCCGTCAAGAGTGACATGCCGTCAAGCGTGATGTATGTCGTCGTGACGTACCGTATGCATAAACTAGACTAAAATACAGTTACTAGATTCATGACGTAATTGGAACCCCAATTAAAAACACACCAGCAGCACGCTGACGTAAGGCTTCATAGTGTGACGTATGTATTTCCGTATACCATTGAATCCGTGCTTTGACTTCTTCGTAGACTCGTATGACCGTTTCGCACCTCTTTCACGCGGTCATTACCGAGTATACTAACAACGTTTCCATTTCTTGTGCGAAAAAACTTCAAAACGAACGGGAAGATGATGGCAGATTCTAGCGTTAGGATTGTGCATTGCCATTCTGTAAATAGATGAAATGATAAAGATAAGATAAGATAAGATAAGATAAGATAACTTTTATTGATCCTCAAAAAGGAAATTCATTGCTCGTCATAATAACAAAGAAAACACTATAAAAACAAATATAGCATAAAACCATTCATATAAAAACATCTAAAAAATTACAATATAAAATTATCTTCTTGACTTCCTGTTGTACTGGATGATACCGGAGGGAATAAAGGATTTAGCAAATCGATTTGTTTTCACACTGAGGAGCCTCAATCTACCACTTGGATTAAGTTGGTCTATGATCACTTTGTGGAGAGGATGAGAGGCATCCGACTCAATGCGTTCGAAATCTTTCTGGAGGTGTTCTAGGTGCACATCGGTAAAGGAAGGCAGTTCCAGACCAATCATTTTACCAGCCCGACGAATGAAAGTTTCAAGGCGTTCTTTATTCCCTCCGGTAACATTACCAGCCCAACAGGAGAGGCAATACGTCCAAACACTACATATAACGGATCTATAGAACGAAAGTAACATCAAATCACAGGAGTTAAATTTATATAATGTTCTCATACAATACATTCTGGGACTTAATTTTTTGCTGATGAAGTCTATATGGTCTCCCCAACTCAGTTTATCATTGAAAACAATTCCTAGATACTTGTACTGGTCAACAATTTCAATTTCTTTACCTTTGATAGTGATTGGTTGAAAATTAAATTTAAATTTATGTTTAGTCCTAAAATCAATGATCATCTCCTTTGTTTTTGATGCATTTATTTGGAGATAATTATCGTCACAAAATTTAACAAATCTTTGTATTTCGCTACGATAATTTTCATCATTGTTTGAAACTATGAGACCAATAGTACTAGTGTCATCAGCGAATTTAACAACTGGGCAAAGCTCATCATTTAAAGATCTGTAATCCGCCGTATACAAGGAATATAATTTAGGTGCGTTGACAGTACCCTGAGGAACACCGGTGTCAGAGGTTACGATTTCTGACTTAACACCATTAATATTAACAAATTGTTTTCTATCACAAATGAAATTTAAAACTAAACGAACAATCGGACGGGGAAACTCCATATTCAACATTTTGTCTGCTAAGATATGGGGTTGTATGGTATTAAACGCAGATTGAAAATCAAAATACATAATACGTGCCGAGTGGCCTTTCTTTACATTATCTAGATGTGAATACAATTTATGTAATTTAAAATAAATCGCATCACTGGTACTACGGAGTGATCGGTAAGCAAATTGCAACGGGTCTAACACTTTTTCAGCATAAGGTTGCATAATTTTTAAAATAATACGTTCCAATATTTTCATCGCGACAGACGTGAGTGCAACGGGTCTCAAATCATTCATGCTGTTAATCTTAGGTTTCTTAGGTACCGGTATTATGCATGAAAGTTTCCAAATATCCGGGAACGCATGATAAGAAAGACACATATTGAAAATAAATGTAAATATACCATCAAGGTGAGGAGAGCAGACCTTAAGTACTCGTGGTGGGATTCTATCCGGCCCAGCAGCCTTCGATGAATTGAGTTTCATGAATTCGTTATGTACATCAGAAATGCTTATACTAAATTTGGGATCATCTTCAGTCACCCGACACAAGCTAAATAGAGCCTCTCTTTCTTTTTTAAAATCATGAACATTAAAACGGTTATAAAATTCATTTAACTCATTAACATATTGCACAGTAACATTCGGAATCGAGGTGGGTGTATTACCACCGTTTGTGTAACCACTCATAAGTTTCATACCCTGCCAAACTTGTTTCATATTATTAGACCTGAAGTTATGTTCAACTTTTTTCCTATAAATGTTCTTCTGTTTCATTATTTCAGATTTAATCTCTCTAGTCAATATTTTCATACGATTAGAGTCGCCCATCTTAAAGGCTTTACGTTTCTCACACAACAGTAATTTAACGCCTTTCGTGATCCATGGCTTGTTGTTAGGGTAGATTTTCACTTTTTTTAACTGGAACGCATTTATCAATACAAAAGTTTATGTACGAGCTCACTGCATAAGTAATACTATTCAAATCTTCATCCTCCGTAAAAATATCCCAATCGGTAGATTCAAATTCCGCTATCAGGGCTTCCTCGGCTTCAGGAGACCATTTACGTACATTAATAATTTTTGGTTGGCATGTCTTATTTAACGGGCGATATTTAGGACTGAGTAAAATCAAATTATGATCAGATTTGCCCAAGTTCGGTAGTGGGGTCGAAATATAGGCATCCTTCACACTAGAGTAGCATAAATCAAGAATCGCGTTGTCCCTCGTTTTACATGTAACATGCTGCTAACTTTAAAACGCACAATTCAGATTTAAAGATCGTTTGGAACTACCGTACCTTTTTTCACATTAGATTTTATCGTTTCCACTGGATGCAACGCCAGGGACATAAGCCCACCGTAAAGCTTGGTTCCCACTAGGACGCAACGCGAGGACGTAAACGCAACGCAAACATGTTGACCATTTGACAAGCAACAGTTCGAATAATCCATCACTTGCGATTGGTCAACTCACTTACATTGCGTTACGTTCTTGTGTTGCGTCTCTGGTTGTAGGAACTAAGCATTAGTACCTTGACCAATCACGACGCGAGAGTCATCCGAACTCTCGCTTGACTTTCGATTGGTCAACTCTCACGCTACGTCATTGCATTGCGTCAAAGTAGGAACCAATGGTCTGGCCTAAACGCACAATACTGTAATGGGTTTCATACTTACGATTGTGACGAGAATCAGACGGGAACGGGTCTTCACACGGTATGACGTCAGTTAGGGCTAAAATTCCTAGTAAAATGATTTGAATATTGCTGCAAATCAGCGCCATCTGAACAACTATAAACTTGGGGGTAAGTTTGTAACCATGCAACGGCTCACGTGACGCACGATAGAACATAATGAAGGCATAGATTGCAATGATGGTTGATATCAGTGTTATTATGTTGATCCATAAGAACGCCTCGTCCGCATTTAACTGAAAAAGAAACATGCAATGACATTTTAGAATGTTACTAACCTATCTTAAGCTCTGTTCACACAATCAAACGTTATGTGAAAATAAAAATATGATGTGCCCATATATGGACATTGCGTTGCGTCCTAGTGAGAACTAGTGTTTGACCAATCACTGGCGATGGATTATTCGAACTGTCGCTTGCCATTGGTCAACACGCTTGCATTGTGTCTACGTCCTTGGGTTGGGTCCTAGTGGGAACCTAGCTTAACATGCAATGTTCACAAATCCGATACATACTTTCAGTCAGTCAACGTCACAATCGGTTGTCTTTGTATATCTATACCACTTAAGATGGTGATGATGTATTAATGGTAACTCACCGAGCCTGGGACGTATGTACCATTTAGCCATAGCACTTCAGTAATGAACAAGACACTTGGCCTCAACAAGGCGCACTGGAACACTGCTATTTTTATACGAAGGAAATTCTTTCTGAAATTAAAGACAAGTTATATGAGAGAGTATATACGCGTCTCAAGCAATTGTACAAACTGTAGGAAGAAACTGGGGACCCCCTCCCCACCAACGTTTCCCAGCAGGAATAGACTTAACTGTATATAATATATTGTGACGTCATGACGGTCGTACTTACTCTGTCATTTTAAAAGTTGGCAGACATGGAAAGAAGCAACCAATCGGTGGACTCCGTAGCGACACCTCTATATGACTCATTTGCATAAGAATTGAACTGTGACCTCCGTAATAATCGATAATCAATATGAAGAATTGATAAAGACAAACCGAAAAATATCTGATGATAAAAATTATAAATATTTTAGTTTAACTCTGTCTACACTATTAAACTTGATGTGACACAAACATGTCTACACTATAAAACTAGTTTGACAAAAAAAAAGTGTGATGTGCCTAAGTACTGTTATGACATCATCATGTCCATATGAAGGCACATCACAGTTTTTCACATAAAGTTTGATAGTGTAGACACAGATGTAGGCATGTGTTATACTTGATATTGACATTACACACTGTTATGCATGCTATCCTTAATTTTACCTGCGCTCGACACTACAATCGCTACTTACACAGACGCTGTTAGGTTACATAATACTGCTGACCTAGGGATGTAGAGTCCTAGTAAGGACGACAAACAGAAAACCTGACAAAAAACAATGAAGAGAGAATTTAGAGGTACATTCTGTGTCTATTGTATATTCTATATAGGATAACCAAAAGTTATAATTTGCATATTATTTGCATACTCACGGGGTAGATACCTAATATCCATATTATACAATTTCGTCTGTCCGTATATGGTATTTTAATTGATACGTAGTGTGCAGCCTCACAAAATAATACGCACTCGACGAGTGTGATGATGGAGCATACAACCAAGATTGAGAGAAGTCCGGGGTGATCACCAATTGCTGGAAAGATACAATAAATTAAATAGTCGTTCTCTCCCGTGGTGGTGATAATTGCGTGGTTTTGGTACCGGTACCGATGCTAGATAAGCTTGGTTCCCACTAGAAAGTAACGCAAGGACGTAAACGCAACGTAAGCGTGTTGACCAATGACAAGCGAAGTTATAGACAGTTAGCAATCACAAGCGAATAAGCCATCGCTTGTGATTGGTCAATTCACTTGCGTTGCGTTACGTCCTTGCGTTGCGTCGCTAGTGGGAACCACGCTTTACAATGATGTTGATGTATCAAACGACATGTTGGTAAGGCGTGTTTCTCACTAGATACACAACGCAAGGACGTTCTCGCAACGCGAACGAGTTGACCAATTACAAGCCACTGTTCGAATAATCCATCGCTTGTGATTGGTCAAATCGTTGCGTTACGTCCTTGCGTTACGTCGCTAGTGGGAACCAAGCTTAATGGTGAGAGTAGTGCTAATTCTGTACTGTACGAATAGTGAAGCCACTTTTGATCGATATACTTTGGTTAGGGAGGTATGCCTATTATACATCCCTGCTTTGGTTATGTTGCTATATGGAACTGTAGAGGCATCAGATCTCTTTTTTTGGTTTGGTTGGTTGTGCCATGGTGCTTTCGTTTCACAATTAGTATATGGGTCGGTATTCGTTCCCATGTAGGTATATGCACGGTCCCACAGAGAAGAACAACCATGTGTTAATCTGGGCCTCCGTGGTAAAAAGTTGAGTTGATCAGACGTCTGACTTACTTGCAAAAAGTTCCCCAGCCGTCGGATCAAAGTCAGGACACGTGTCGTTTATTTCCTCCTGGACAGAAAACATGCTAGTTGTTGATGCTCTGATTATGTCCATCGTGATGAACTCTATAAACAAAATGTTCATTAACTCCGCAATGTGTTTTCAGTGGATAATTTGGGACGTTACGGACTGAGAGCCTATTTAGCATCTTCAGTTCAGTGGGGGATCCAGTGGCCGTATTAAACATTCATCACACTTAGACTAAGAGAAACACTTACCCTCTAAATGAATGCAATTTAAGGGAAATAGTTAATATTTTAGGGAAATATTTCACGCAAGTTCTAAACCTAATTATCTTTTCCTATTTAAAATTTAGTATAGTATCCGCCTATTCAGATCAGTAAGAGAATTGTCCTTGAATAAAGCTGACATTATTAATAATGATAGCAGCATATACTTACGATAAAGTTATTTTAGTGTTGTTTGTAGGTCATCCTTTATGAAAAACCCTTAATGGTACGCCGTGCAAACTATAAAATTATTGCGAAAACAAACCGTGTACCACTAAGAGAATCGTAGTTTCGGTTGACGTGCAATAAATTATTATTGATAATAAGTAATTAAGAAAAAGCCTACTGACTACCGGCGGTGTATCATCCAAAATTCCATGCTCCACATTTCCAATAGTTTCAATTGAGCATATGACCACTGCTTGCTACTCCTGTACAGAGTGAAAACGACCTTTATACCCTTAGACATGGGTAGATGCTATGTTTACCCCGTATCAGGTAATACTGTCTATCTTCAACATCCGATAACTAATGTTTGTATTATTATCAACAACTATTTCAGTCAAACGCGGTCGTGTCCAAAAGCGGTTGTCGTATAAGGCCTTATTTGTGATCCGCAGTGTCTGATGTTACAGAAGAGTCCCTTTCATCATTCATCTTTTCAAAACCTAAAGCTCTGTCTACACTATATAACAAAATGTGATGATGTGCCCAAATATGGTAGTGATATGCCCAATATGGTAGTGATATGACGTCATCGTGTCCATATATGGGCACGTCACATTTTTTGTCACATAAAGTTTGATAGTGTAGACAGATCTTCAGAAGATCGTTCTTTTATCTTGGTACCACCGCCAGCGATGCAATGCAAGGAGGTAGACGCAACGAAAGCGAGTTGACCAACAGTTCGAATAATCCATTGCTTGTAATATTGGTTAAATTCCGTTGCGCTTACGTACTTGCGTTGCGTTCTAACTAGAGTGGGAACCAAGCTTTTCTGATGGAGTTAATAACTTTACAAACAACAAGTTTAATTTATTCATCTTAATTTATCTTTTTTTTTCTTTTCTTCTAAGCCAATAAAAGTATTGTTACATACAGGGGCGCAGCCAACAAAGAATTAAAGGGGGGGTCAACCAAATATGTGAGTATTTTGCGAGCGAAGCGAGCAACCATGGGCTGGGGGCCAGGGGGCCGCCAAGGGCCCCCGGTCGGGGGAAGCTTTGGCGGTCTAGCGCCATCTAGATCATTTGAATCGGTTTACACACACACAAATATGACAATGTTAACACTAATAAACTGAAACAAAGAAAACAAAAAACAACTCTCATTTTCATTACATAACATTTTTATATTCCAGGCTGCCACAGACAAACACTTTTTTTCTTGCTTGTTTGTTGATTTGTGTAGAGAGGCTGTAAACTCAGAGGAAGAATTATTTGAATTCCTCCCTTTTCACCAATACAAAAGTTGCATGAAATGAACGTAGAGTTGCAAAAGTTTGAAAAAAGAAATTAGAATGATAGCATGGAGTGATATTATTAAATGAGAACCGTAAGTTTAGAGTTCATACACTGTGCAAGTCCAAGAAGCTATCTTGGCTCCGTGTGTATGTGAGACGCTTATCATACCCAGTACATACAATATTTTGTTTAAAAATATACCTATTTTGTTCGAATGTATAGTATAGGTGATATCTTATACATAATTGTAATAACTAACTTCTAAATTATTATCATACATTTTACGTTAGTTACTATAACGGTGCTCTAGACATCGCGTGATGCATCTTTAAACATAAGTTTGGAACATTCTTCTTGGCTTGGAGACAGCATTCGCGAATGACATTCTCTGTATTAATGTTCATGTTAAAGTGTATGTTCATGAGGCACAATCCCGAAAGCTGCTCATAAGACATGTGATTTCGCAAACAGGTTTTCGTTCTCCACAAAGTCGAATAACTCCGCTCAGCTTCAGCAGACGTTACGGGCATAGGCCTACGCGATTAGAAGACTTGCACGCACATTCGGGAACACATCTGGATCCGCTAATTTTACACAGTCGCTTCCATCACTGAAGCTCGGAATGAAGATGTTCGTGTCTTGGCAGATCACCGTACCAAATTCAAGTTCCTTGAAGACTTCTTCAACATTACACTTCACGATAGACTCGGGTGCTACGCCAAATATTTTAAAGCATGGCCTGTTATCGGCAGAAAAACGGGTTTTTAACTCGGTTTGTAAATGATCAAGAAGTTGATTTGGTAATACTGCTCGGTAGTAATCTTCCACAGTATCTCCAGGATGATTTGATCTGTATTGTTGTCTCATGTTTTTATTTATTTTTTTCTAAAAAAAAAGGGGGGGGGGGGGTCAGGACCCCCGTGACCCCCCCCCCCCCCTCCCCCACTGGCTGCGCCCCTGACATACCACTAGGCCTACAGTTTCAACCTTTCATTGTCATGATGTTTTGAAATACCATGTGGACACAATTTAGACCACGCATCTATTGTTTTAAGCCCATTTTATTATTAAATGTAAATGTGTATAATTAGTGCATTTATATAGCCTATATGCACAGACAGTTAGTCGGCCTACGGTATCATGAGAAACTTGCGTAATACAACATCTCATGTGAAACACATGTGGTGCCTGTATCATGGAATCTGTTGAATAATAATACGTTTGTCGACATCTTAGTAGTAGTAGCTTTCATGTACAACCATGGAAGGCGTGATGTCACTGAGTCTAGAGCAACCTATAAGAAAAAAAAACAGTATTTGTTTCGTTTAAACCAGTAATGTACCATTATATTATGCAGTCGTTGCTATTCATACTCGTCTATAGGCTAATAAATAGTAAAATATCGTCGCTGTACAATGTTAACATACGTCATGCATTCTGATTAAAACACGTGACACATTCCACTCATTGCGTGATTTAAATGTTTTTGCTCTCAACGTTTTTGACACCGGTGCGTTATAGTATGATAACGATACCGTAATTCACTTACCGATTAAACACATACTTCTTCTAAACTCTTCTTTGAGAATGTCAAGAACTTGGGTAACACCCTCTTCGCCCTTTACAAGATGAAATACTATTATGTAATTAAGTGTTGCTTGTAATTATATTAAATTATTAAGATTATTCAAATTATTTACGTTACGTTACTTACGTTGCATGCAAGGCCCCAAAATATTGGTCGTCCAATGAAAACCGCTCTTGCACCGCGCGCTAAAGCTTTAAGAACGTCAGTTCCGCGTCGTACTCCTCCGTCCATGTATACCTCAACGCCAGATCCCTCGACGGCAGCAACAACCTCGGAGAGTGCGTCAATCTATACGGATCACATGATATTAACAAAAATGATTTATTACACTATGTTTTACCTTCATAGTGTTAAAAACAACCGACATTTAACACATTAAGACACAAAGCTCGTCTTGGCAAGGAACTCGTAACAGTCTATTGATCTCATGCCTGGCTGCGACAAATACCGACACTACTGTACTGTATTATATTCTCCACGGCGCGAGTTGTTTGTCGCAGCCACAGATAATTCTCCGGAGCTCAGCATCCCGTTGTTCGATCGATTGCCTTGATTTAACTAATAAGAACACCGCGGCAATTTGTACTTACGGTAGCTGGTAAAAATTCTAGCTGTCTGCCACCGTGATTTGAAACCAATATGGCGTCGGCACCATACTGCACAGCTATCTTTGCGTCAGCACCTGGTTGTCAAGATTTCAAATACAGTACTTTAAAACGGAAATGATATTGAATCCTATATTTTGACGGTGATTCCTTTCTATACCTTTAAGTTTATGATTTTTAAAAATTGTTGGCCAATAATAAAAATCAAGGAATTTCACTTTTATGGAACTGTTGGGTCAATCAAGATGGGCCTACCCCTTTGCTTAATATACAGACGACCCATTATACCAGAGGGCCTGGTTCATGCCACAACTTGTTTTATTCATTATTCATTACCTGTTGTAATACCTTTGACTACAATTGGTAATTTAGTGATAGTTTTCAACCATTTTATATCTTCCCAAGTTTGCGCGTCATCAATTTGGTATTTTTCCAGGCCTGCGTATTCTAAATTGATAGATCTGAAACAAAAAGTATATATTTATGCGTACAGTATATAACAATAAATATTACAGTATTAGGATATTGAATTAATTTTGTATTTAGTTACCGTACGTCACAATTTTTAACGAGAGATTTATTTTACACTGCGGACATGTTTGAGACAACCAAGATATGGTACCGGTACACGAACATGTTTTGATTTATTCGTTACTTGATGTATAATTGGTATTTTTACAGCACTAATTAACGTAGGCAGGTATTCATCAAAATTAACCTTAAGAGATCTGGATGATCTTTCAGGCTGATATTTTTGTAAGCCGAATCTCGTCGGTTTTTCCCAAATACTGGTTGATCGGCTGTGAGAACTAGCGCTTTAAAACCGGCTGCATCTGCTCGTCTCACAACGTTTTCTGTGATTCTTTTGTCTTTGAATAACTGAACCTGCATCCAATAAAGACCGTCAGGAGCTGCTTTTTTAACGTCTTCAATTCTGGTGTTAGAAAAGGAGCTCAACACCATCAACGTGTTGGCTGAACAAGAAGCTGGTAAGTATAACAATAGATTAGTAGGTTTACATTCAAAATGAATATTAAACTTACGGAATATATCTTTTACAATTTTCAGTAGAAGTGTGACATTATTTTACGCATACGGTGATAATGATTAGAAACCTTGTTCTTATTATAGATTTCACAATATTAGTTATTTTCAGCATTATTTTGGTTGGGTCAATTAAATCGAATTTATTGTATTTTAGATGATACTTACCAAGCCAATCTAACAACAGGATGCTGAACTCCGGAGATCAAATGGTTTATCTGTGACTGCGACACGATCAGCTCCGCGCGCCGCGGAGAATAAAGCGTGGTTCCCACTAGCGACGCAACACAAGGACGTAACGCAACGCAAGTGAATTGACCAATCACAAGCGATGGCTTATTCGCTTGTGATTGCTAACTGTCTATAACTTCGCTTGTCATTGGTTAAAACGCTTGCGTTGCGTTTACGTCCTTGCGTTACGTTCTAGTGGGAACCAAGCTTAATGTACATAGTAGGCCTACAGTACTGCTTGTATTTGACGCAGCCAGGCATAAGATCAAAGGACTGTTGTTTGTTCATCTTGGCAAGGGGAGCTCAGTGTGTTCTGTTGTTAGATTGACTGTATACCTTTAGCTGTTGCTTTCTCGCCTTCGTTATAGTCTGCCAATCTATGAAAAGCAGTCGGTGACATAGCAATAGGAGAGGCAATTGTATTTCCAAGTAACGTGGTACTGGTATCCAATTTAGATACATCTTGGAGAAGACGTGGTCGGAAACGGTACCTGTTGAATGGCCGAATTTGGAAATGTTAATAACATTTATGTTGTAGGCTGTGTGAGAGAATTCGATGGTACACATACGTTAATACCCTGACATAGATGGTGATGTATGTCTATCACTATCAAATGGTATGTGACCGAAAAAAATGTGATGTGCCCATGATGGGGTTGTAAATATTTAGCTTAATATCACTTTGTTGTGTTTGTGTTTTTCTTTTTCTGTCTCAAAATGTCATTTTTTGTTAATGTAATGCGTCCGTATAATATGTTTTATGTTTATGCTTAGGACTACAAAGACAAGCCACTTTGGCTTCTGTGTATCTTAACCCATAAACTTTGTAAAATATTGAATATTGAATGTCATCTACCATATTTGGGCACATCATACTGTTTTTGTCAAACTAGTTTGCTTAAAGCTCTAAACGTTCAAACTTTATGTGACAAAAAAATATGCTGTGCCCTTATTTTATGAACATGATGATGTCATATCACTATACCATTATTATTTGGGAATATCACTACCGTATTTGGGCACATCACATTTTTTTGTCAAACTAGTTTGATAATGTGGACAGGGCTATAGGAGTATTATCCTACCTGTCGAACGCTTTTTTGTTATCTGTGAGTGTCACCATATCGTCACTGCCACCAGCTATCCACTTAAAGCGGGCTTTTTCCAAAATAGTTTTCGCTAGATTTTCGAAATCTTCAAGGCAATCGAACTTCTCTGTCATCGTGTAAAGGCCTACCTTCTATCTTTTGTATGCTTTTAAGTCTTCGTGTTGCGATGTTGTTATTATATGTAGCACTACTCTCAGAAGTGTGTTTCTGTTACAGATTTATAAGTTGTTTAATAAGGCCTAACTCATGTTTAATTCATAAAATGAACAATTGATTTTTACATATAATATTAATTTAGCCATGAAATTTAAAATTGAATATAGCTGCCTACAGAATGGTTGGTTCCCAGGAGGCAACGCAAGGAAATGAGCACAACGCAGCGAGTTGAATTTGACCAAAGACAAAGCAGTTGAATAAATCCACTGTGATTAGTCAAATACTATTCCAGACGGAGTTTTGACTTAACATTAGTTAAACGATAAAATGCTGGCACATATGGCGTTTCATACGTATACTACTTGAGCTTGTACTTCAGACAAACATCGAAAAGCCTCGAAATATACTGTCAGACTTGGGGCAAGTCTATAGTAAAATACTTGCGCTATTGTGTGATACGCTAATTGCGTTAAGTCTCCTATAGTGGGAACCAAGCTTTAGGAGGCATATTGAAGAATACTCATACTAAAATGTAGCCTGCGCATAGCCTATTGCATCTTGTAGGCCATATAGTGCGAAGAATAGGCGAACACTGAGCAACTTATTATAACTAACAGTATGGAGCCTACGACTGACTTGATTCTGAGCCAACACGTCCTAATTGTTCTTACCTTCAAAATACATATACTGTAGTTGAAAGTCTCATTACATACCCATATTCGTCTTGGTTTGAATAACTTGAATTTAATTATCGTCTAATAATACTAAAACTACGATGTGGTGTAGGTCTATAGTCCTATAATAGTGCTTTATTAGCAGCCCTTGCTGTTGCTGCTCATTCAGTGAAAATAATTATTCACGGATATTCCTATCATCCAATTAAATTTTATGTTTCATCATCATTCGACTGGAAGAGATTTTTACTGTTTAACAAGTCTAAGTTGTTTGAATTTGTACCATCGTTTTGAATTCGTTTCTTTTAGTTTAGGTCCTACTTCTTAAGTAGAGAAAAAGTCATCGGTCCCGATTAACAGGGGACCGCCGGCTCAAGCTGCCGTATCGTATTTTGAAAAATGGTAGGCCGTGACGCACCCAGTTTATCCATCTTGCAAAATGTTCTATGTGGGACCACTGTATTGAATGCCGAGAGATGAAGTCGACAAACAACAGAATAACACTTCTCACTGTCCAGATTGTCTAAGGGCTACATTTGCAACATGCAAGAACCGCGTCTTTGTCAATGCCAATTTAATCGAATTGTGGTAAATTCAATCCATCCGGATCGTACGCTAAAATAGGCCAAAATAAAATGCATTACCGATAATTCAATATTGAATACAAAATTATGAATAATAAACTATAAGGCCATGTAAATGTATCAGAAAAAAAGTTTTTTAAAAGGTTGGCGGAAGTTGACTCCGCTTTTGTAGATCGTGAAACCCGTCTGTAAATTGCTTTGAACCAAAATGGCCGCCGGTGTAGTAGTGTAAACTGATATAAAGAAAGAAATGTTTTGGTAAAAAATAAACTTACAGTGGTTCGATTAACATCAAAAACTGCGCATTGGACGCAGCAGTTATGGCGGATACTAGGCGGAGGGTAAAATTGTATGTTTTAAATGATGAAAGACAGTGGGATGATCGTGGTACAGGCCATGTTTCTTCTTCTTACGTGGAGAGGCTCAATGGAATGTCCCTGCTCGTCCGGGCAGAGTCAGATGGTGAGACCTTTTAAATTTACCGAGAAAGTGGTAGCCTAGGACGCCTAGACTATACAACTGCTTTTATGATATTGATACAGTATGGTTAATGATTAATCAAAGTAGATTATGACATGTATTTAATAACTGATTTTTATATGTTACAGATTGTGTTAATTAGTTTAAAATTTAAGATAAATTCTAATCTGCTGGGCCCAAAAAAATCGTTCTCGAAATATTTATTATATTATACATTCGCAAACAGCTAGGCCTAGCCTATACTATTACTATCCTATAGGCTAGGCTCTAGCAACTAGCATAGGAAAGCCTTACTGCTACAAATCCTAGGCTATTTTCGTTGAAAACCGCATCATTAGTCGATGTAATGATGTAGGCTAGCCTAGGCTAGGCTGTCCTATATTAAAATGCATTATAAAAAGAATGGCCTACCTAGGCCTAGCCTGAACTAAGATTGAGTTTGAATAAATTAAAAAGTCTAGTCTAGTCTAGAACTACAGACAAATGTAAAACTAAAATGTGGCTAGCCTAAATAATGTTTTTTCTCACAGGATCAATTTTATTGGAATCAAAAATAGAACCAGACACAGCATATCAAAAACAACAGGTAAGATTTTCTTCTGCTGTAAACAAATAAAAAGTGGGTAAATAAATCTCGATCTAATCTAAGCCTAGGCCCAAAAAAAATTACTCACAAAATATGCAACAATGTGTACGGTAAGTGTGTTTAAAAAAATGGATATACACTAAGAAAAGTGGCTGGTCTAGTTCTCAATTAAGATGCAAAATAAGTGGCATATCAATATGTAAATAACCAAAAAGAAATCCCCATACAATCAATAGAGATGATTTAAAGATTGAAAGTATTTAAAATATCTACTGTTACAGTATTACCCAAAACAAATTAATTTTGTAAAGACTCCCACTTAATAAATAATAGTAACCTTTGTTACTACAAAGAAAAGAGTGTCAGTTGTTTGGCTATGTGCCATTGTCCAGTTATTGTTAAGTTTTATGACTTAAGCTCTGTCTACACTATCAAACTAATTTGACAAAAAAGTGATGTGCCCAAACATGGTAGTAGTATGCTTAAATATGGTAGTGATATGTCATCATGTCCATATATGGGCACATAACATTTTGTTGTCACATAAACTTTGATAGTGTAGACAGAGCACTGAACAGATACAAATTATAGAGTGGCTGGTGGTAGTCACAATTTTAACAATATTGTATAAAAAAAAATTACCTTCTTGTACAGTAGTTGGAATTAGTAATAAATTGCATTTAAAACAATATTATTGTAGGCCTATATATACAAATACGTTTATTCATCAAATCATAATAAAAATAATAAAATGTACAATGTTAAAAAAAATAAAATTATGATATGGAATTTCAGGAAACAAGAAGGTTGGTATAATAGAGACCTTAAAGTATATTACTTTAAAAAAAATTAAAATTGGTTTTTACAGAAAAAAAGATAATTTAAGATTCAACCTTCAAACCAATTCTTATCCATTTCTGGAAATTCCATTGCTTACATTAAAAATTACAGAACAACAATTGAAATTACATTACAATAAAACATATTTGATATATATATATATATATATTTACCGTACTGACGCGGGTATAAGCCCACCCCCCTCGAACATGAAATCACGTCAAGTTTGTGGGGTGGGCTTATACCCGAGGATCCAAAAATGCAGATCGTCAAAAACAGCACATGTACACTGTGTATTCCACCATGCGAGCGAGCGCCCTCACGTGTACGACGTTGCCTCTAAATACACGAGGTGTAGAGTGTCGGAAAATTAAACTTATAGTTCGTGTAATTTATCGTAGAATATCTTATTTTAAACATCAATTGAACAAGAATTTATCAAGCAGAAAAGCAAGTATACAATATTCGTTAAATAGAAATGTACCAAAGAAATTTAATAAGCTTGTTAATGGCGGCCGATACCAAATAGTGGTTTTCCGTTTTGGCGACTTGTAGCGTCGTGTGTGAAGCGATCTTTGACCGCGATGGAGTGTAAACAAAACAGGACCGCTAGGCCTCATATGGCCTAGCGTATATTAGCCTAGCTTGGTTATGATCAAAGGTAGGTGTATTCGGTGTATGGACGTCGCCAAATACAAAATAATGTATTACGACACACACTGTAGATCTTCGAATTAATGGGTGGGCTTATACCCGAGTGCCTCATTTTTCATGAAAATTAGTCAAAAGTCGGGGGTGGGCTTATACCCGAGTATGGGCTTATACCCGCGTCAGTACGGTAATTTGAAACGATAAAGATGAGGAAATCTGTGAGAATGAGAAAAAGTCGCCCCAACCGAGACTCGAACTCGGACCGCCTGCTTGATATGCAGATGTCCTAACCATTAGACCAGCGGTCCGAGTTTGAGTCTCGGTTGGGGCGACTTTTTCTCATTCTCACAGATTTCCTCATCTTTATCGTTTCAAATTAATTAATTAAATTTCAGTATATCACCGGGCGGTTTAGAATTAATGTTCTTTGCCTCTTGTGTTTATATATATATATATATATATATATATATATATTAACACATTAGGCAATGAACATTAATTCGAAACCGCCCGGTGATATACTGAAATTTAATTAATTAATTTGAAACGATAAAGATGAGGAAATCTGTGAGAATGAGAAAAAGTCGCCCCAACCGAGACTCGAACTCGGACCGCCTGCTTGATATGCAGATGTCCTAACCATTAGACCACTGGGGCTTTCATGGTATTGTTCGAACTCGATTGGATAACGACTCTTTAACATTCTTGGCGTAGTACGGCGGAACAGCACTAGTCCTCAGTTGTACGCACGCGCAACAGAGATCAAATTGATACGCCCTCATAAAACAATAAAATGCAGAACTATTTACAGTATTTTTCATCAATTTTTATTGAAAAGTTTAATCGCTTGTGGAAGGAAGGAGAGAAGATATCGTTCAGTGCGGGAGGCCGGCAGACGGATTCCCCGGCAGACGATATCTACCACTTGTCACATACAGGTGACAATTATTATATAAGATAAACTATTAATACTATAATAATAACATTAATATTGTAATTGCAGGAAACTTTAATTGTGTGGTCTGAGAATGAAACTTGTGATCTTGCACTTAGTTTCCAAGAAAAAGCTGGTTGTGATGAAATATGGCAGAAAATATGTGAGGTATGGTAGTATAAACATAGGTCCGAATTAAAGATATTTATCTTAATAGAGGTATCCCCTGGATAGGGTTTGACTGTAGTGTTAAAACTTATACTTCCAACGTTCGTTTCACAGAATGTGACCCCTGAATGTGACCCCTGAATACGGGTGTCCCAAAGCACTGTATGTAAATTTCTCTTGCTTCCAATCTGATGCTGTTAAATGGGCCTGGTGGTACAAAACTTAACATTGTACAAAGGGGTGTTACTAAATTTAGTCATATATGTCTTTACAGGTACAAGGAAAAGATCCTTCAGTTGATATCACCCAGGACATAGTGGAAGAGTCTGAAGATGAACGATTTGATGAGATGCCCGATGCCGCGCCCCCTATTGAACTACCTACATGTGAACTCAGCAGACTAGAAGAGATCTCCGAGCTTTTCTCGAGCGTGCTTCCGTCACCGATAAAACGTGAAAAGCTGGCGCAAGCCATCGAGAGCGGAAACTATGTAAAAAGACTCCTGGAATTATTCCACATCTGCGAAGATCTGGAAAATTTGGAGGGCTTACATCATTTGTATGAGATATTTAAAGACATATTCTTATTGAATAAAAACTCGTTGCTTGAGATGATGTTCTCGGAAGACTCCATCAACGCGATGCTTGGGGTGCTGGAATACGACCCCTCGCTCGCAGCGCCTTACAGACATCGTGAATACTTGAGTTCTAAGTCTCGTTTCAAAGAGGTTATTCCGATTACGAATCGAGAACTGTTGAACAAAATCCACCAGACGTATCGTGTTCAGTACATACAAGACACAATTCTGCCCACTCCATCCGTCTTTGAAGAGAACATGCTGTCTTCTCTTACTTCATTTATATTTTTTAACAAGATAGAGATAGTTACCATGATTCAGGTAAACTTTAAAGATATTTTGTCCCCCATTTTAATGTCACATAATCGTTACTGTATTCAATTTTACCAAGAATTGGATAAAAACAAAATGTATTTACATGAAAAAACTGTAATTTAATAATATATTGTTGTCCCCCTAAAAAAATATTTTTTAATATGCCATTTTAATATCATATAATAGTTATTCACTTTGACTAAAAAATATTTACCTGAAAAAACTATAATTAAAAGTAAAACAAAGTTAAATTGGCTGCCAGCCAATGGGTTGTGGTTGAATTTAACAGTTTATTTTGTAATTTTATTAGTGAAAACATAATTTTTTCGGTTTTTTTAATGGAAGTGATTAACTTTAACATTACAAGTACAAAATTAGTCTGGGCTCCAGACGGAGTTTTTTCTTAATATTAGTAAAAATAAAAATATTTTTGCACATATGGCGTTTCATACGTGTATTACTTGAGTTTGGATACTCCGTCTGGGGAAACACGCATAAGTCACGTGGTTTGACACCAAGAATTCTTGGTGCATAAATTATCCAGTTGACTAGTTTCAGCCGCATGCCATTGGCTACTCACTCGCAGGCAGTTTTAATATTCATATTTCAGAATTTCAAAGACTCAACATCTAAGATGATACGCATGCGCTATGTTACGTTTAGAAAATGTGTACTTGGGTACATTAATGAAAGTTTCTGAAGGCTATAAATGATTTTATATGCCTAGTAGTCTGGTAAACATTTGATGGGATATTTCCCAAGAACATGAAAACTCGTCTTGATATGATAGGCATAGCTTCTCCGCCAAATCAAACATTGAATGGATCATAATATTATGCGGAGATAATTTGATTTTATAATTCCCACCCAAACCCTGTCCTGTTCTGTGTTTGTGGTGGTGTAGCCCTATTGTGTGCCGGTCGGTGGTGGTATGTACCTTATTTATTGGCAGGTCATACGTACGAGTTGAGTAGCCCTACGAAGGAGGCCTAGGCCAGGATTGAACAATTAATAAACAAAACAACTTGGCAACACGATTTTATATTTCATCAACAGTTGTTCAGTCTCGATCGTACATTCAGCACTGTACGTACTCGATCTTTTTCATTTTGAAACAAAATGATCATTGGTTGATTCGAAATCCATATTTACATACCGCCCGCCCCATATAGCCAAATACGGTATGATAACCTACGTCATTCTTATCGGATGTTTGCGGTCTGCAAATCGATTTCTATACGTGTTTCACAAGTCTGTATTTTCAGACAAAAATCGCGGTCGAAATAAAAACAAATAAATAAAAAAAAAAGACAATAAATACAGACTTGGGGCAAGTCTAGTACAAAATGGACTATTCAACTTTTTTTTATTAATTTTTTTATTAATCTCCATTATTAATGTTTTTAAAGGGACAATCATTTCAGTAAAACAGAATGAGTTATTATGAATTATTACTTGGGGGTTGAGTTGTAATTTTTCATTTTACCTGACATTATGACAGGACCTATTGGATTGGCACCCAAGCATCATAACCACCACTATCACTGTATTATTTTGTAAAACTGCATTATGATATTTGCATGTTGACATTATGCTTTAGGACGATGAGAAGTTCCTACCACAGCTGTTTGCTCAATTAGTGGACGACAACACGGACGATGAGAAACGGCTGGATCTTGTCCTATTCTTGAAAGAATTCTGTTTGTTTGCTCAAACCTGTCAAAATAGGGATGCCTTTTTTAAGGTAAATAAAATATTAGGGAATATTGGCTTTAAGCTCTGTCTACACTATCAAACTGTACGTGACAAAAATGTGATGTACCCATATATGGACATCATGATGATGTCATATCACTACCATATTTGAGCAGATCACACTTTTTTTGTACAGTACATGTAGTGTTGACAGAGCTTGAGAGTGGGTGGAAACAGTACTTTTAGGTTTCTTGAGAGATTGCTGTTAAGATTAGGCTGGGTGGAAGGCATTAGTTCTGTGTACACTACAGTATACAATATCAAGTTTGACAAAAAAGGTAGTGATATGCCCAAATATGGTAGTGATATGACATCATCATGTTCATATATGGCTTTAGAAAAGCTATAGATTGTGCTGGAAGACTTAAGGTCTGTATCTCTTTCAACCTCTACCCAGCAAAATTGCATCAATCTATTCTTACTGAGACATTGATACCTATAAGTAAATAAAGTATTAAATGCCAGTATGTTTCTGCTAAATATCTTATAGAAGAAGTTTTAAGCTTTTGATTAGATAATAAATGTGGAAATATTATTGAATTATTTTTGTTTATTGTGTGTATTTTTATCTATTATTTATTAGATGCTATCAGCCCTAGGTGTTCTGCCGTCACTTGGATATATTTTGGTAAGAGATCTCTTTACCTTCTGCCTATACTGTATGCTTGTTGAACTCTGATTATTACATGATCTACATACTAAATATTTATTTATTAAAGATAAAAACAAACAAACAAATTAGAAGGGGGTTACTATTAGAGTAGTGGGTTACTATTACTAATCTTAAATTAGGCACCTTAAAATAGTAACCCACTCCCAACTTCCGGTCAGCAACTCATAGCAAAATAATAAAACAGTATGAATAAACAAATTTGGTTGAACTCTAACTTTATTTTATAAACTCAAAAAACACTTAAAGCCCCCTTCCCTACGTTTTTTAGATCTAATTTATGATCACAAACTATATTTATATTGCGATAACCTTTTTCATCTTTAAACGGTTAAAAATGTGAAAAATAAGTCGATTCTAATAATTATAGCGGCCCGCTATAAATCCCAAAATGCATTGCGCGCGGATTGATATTTTTGTTTTTCACCTGTAATTTGCCCACTTTTCGATCGATCGTGTGAGGCCAAAACAAATGGAAGACTCCTAACTTTTCAGCGAAAATACCGGGTTTTCCCCAATTTGTATCAACGGAGTCTGGCAAAAATAGAAAGACAATTAATTTAGCAACTATACAACGTCAGGCTAGGTATATAGCTAGCGTATGATGTTCGTACGTTACCGATGTTTACCAGCTAGTCCTACAAAACTAAGCCTAGCTAGGCTAGGCCCAAGACCGTCCACGAGAGGTCGATCGCCGCGAGCTACTTAGGTAGTGCATTGTTTCTCACTTTTTATCATAATTTATCATAAACGTACATTTAAGACAAGGAATGACATGGTTTAATGTTTTTAAAGTGATATATATGTATTATTTTCCAAAAAACGTCCAAAATTGCAGGGAAGGGGTCTTTAATCCTCCCCTACTCCAGTGATCAACATGCATTATCTCCTTATTTTCAAAATATGACTGCATCATAAGTTATTGTGACTCTAATAGTAACCCCATGGGTTACTATTAAGATAAGATAAATCTTTATTGTCATGAACACAACAAGGCGAACATGAAATTTGTTAGAGTAGTGGGTTATTATTATTATAGATTAAATTATAAGGTGGGTTACTATTAGAAAGGTGGTTACTATTAGAGTGTGGGTTACTATTAGAAGATTTACGGTACGGTAATAAATTTCCTAGACATTTAATTAAGCCTTTTTTCAAATTAAACTTTTTAATGTCCTTTATACTTACAGCAAAATATGGAAGAACCAGTAATACGGCAATCGGCGACGGACATTCTAGCCTATATTGTAGAGTTTAACCCAACCCTTGTACGCGAGTTTATATTGGACCAACGAAAACAACAGACTGAGGACGTGAGTTAGACCTTCCTTAAAACTCTGTCTACACTATCAAACTTTATTTGATGTAATGTGCCCTTATGTGGACATGATGATGTCATATCACCACCATATTTGGGTATATCACTACCATATTTGGGCACATTACACTTTTTTTGTCAAAATAGTTTGATAGTGTAGACAAAGCTTAAAACTCTTTATCTTTTTAGACCTATGCACTTTTTTTTGCCACAAAACTTTAAATATTTAAACAAATTTGAAAAGGCCATAAATTAAAATTCTAAAATCATTTATTTAATAATAATTTAGTTATTTTGTAATGTATATATACTTTTTTTTGGTTGCTTTTTAAAATGTTTCCGTTATTTAATTTGCAGGATATGTTGCTAATGAATGTTTTAATTGAACAAATGATTTGTGATACCGATGAAGGTAACATATTCTCTCTTTTTAATAGTTTTTGTATAAAGCTCTATCTACACTATCAAACTTTATGTGACAAAAAATTTGGACACGATTATGTCATCACTACCATATTTGGGCACATCACACTCGTTTTATAGTGTAAACAGTTTGTAATCTATTTATTTTGTGGTCCTTCATTAGTACACAAGCCCTTTAACCTTATTTTCATTTTACTTTTAAAAATCAGTAAATTATTTTTACTTGTTTTCAGTAATTTATAACAATTTTGATTTATTTACAGATTTGGGAGGTGCTATTCAACTTATGAACTTAGTGAGAATATTATTAGATCCTGAAAACATGATGGGATCTCTCTCAGTAAGTGAAAAAAATCACAGTAGATTTCACTTAAGCCCCTTTCTCACAGAGCTGAGTGCCAGGAATATTGCGGGAATATACCATTACCATGCCGGTATGGTTTTCTGTGAGAACGGGTCGTCTTGGCATCATGCCGGCACCATGCCGGCATCGACATGACCTGCTTTAGACCTAGTAATATTCTAGGGATATTCCCCGCAATGCCAGACGGGCATTCTGTGAGAACGTAACGCCGGTATATTCCGGGGTTCCCTGTCGAGGCTTCAGACACCTTGCGCGGTCAAGTGTATCACTTTGGCGCCGATTCAATTCAATTAACAATAATAATGTCGAACTGGAGGGATAATGAGATAAAGGCCGGTGCACACCAAACGCGAAGCCGCGAATTTCGCGTTAAAAAGTGACGCACGCGGCAGGCGACGGACGCTTCCAGTGTGAACATACAAGCGAACAGTGTACGATAGTCGAATTTCAACTTCAACGCGTTGAAAACGACAGCAGCGAAGGCTTCGCACGCGAATTTTCAAAAGTTGAACCTTGGTCAACTTTTTGAGGCGTCGCGAGCGCGGTTTGCGTTCGTCAACCAATCAGAAGTCAGGAATATCTCTCATTTCATCGACGACGACACCGACGGCAAAAAAATGGTGGCTGACGAGCGAGGTCTTTATGGAAATACTTACCCTTCTTGTCTTTACGATAAGGGAAGTAAGTCATACACAGACAGAAACATAAGGATTAATGCATGAAGACAATAATTTCAGACAAACATCTGTGTAGAAGAATGCCAGAAAAACTAGGCCTAAAACGCGTCAGAGATCAATTTGTAAAGTGAGTTGACAAGCCTATTTCTAGCCTAGGCCTACCTAGGCTAGGTTTAGGCAATAGGGCCTAGCTAGGCCTACCTAGCCTAGGCTACATATAACCTAGTAGGCTAGGCCATGCCAAGTAGTACTTATAGGCCTACATAATACTTACTAATCCCTACTAGTCTACTATGTGCTAGGCCAGGCCTAGCCTAGGTTAAGCGTACTACTAAATATGAGTACAGTACTACTATAGCCTACTTATTATTATTAATTAATATTTAGTTGATTTAGTGTTGTAAGGCTAGGATAGGCCTAGTAGTAGTAATATTAATACATAAATACTGTTGTTTTTTTTTTTTAGGTCAATTAGATGAACATTGATAAATGGAATCCTTCAGGCTATTACCAGCGTTACAAACTCCACCAATGACCAAGCTAGTAGTTTAAGCGGCCAGTATATTATTGCCATGGAATTAAGAGCAATTGCTCCTCAAAAACGTGGACTGGCAATTATGAGGCTGATACAGGTTTGTATAGACTTTTTTCAAATGGGTATGTCAGTTGGTGACATACATAGGCCAGAAAAAATGATTTGAGCAATATGCCTTACTATAGCAATTTATTAATACTTGTTTCATTTTTTTTTTTATAGAAAATGGAAGAGATTAAGGAGAAGTTGGACTGTAACTAGTATTTATTAAGTGGTTATAGAAGGAAAGCTGAACTGAATGTCTTTTTTTAGCAATAGAGAACACATGGAAATATAATATGTATGTTTTGTTATACTCCAATACTAAAAAAATAGTCAAATTGGCTGCCAGCTAATGGAATTTTTTTCATTTTATAAGTGAAAACATAAGTTTTTTGGGTTTTTTTTTCTATGTAAGTGATTAACTTTGTTAAAACTACAAAATGGCCTATTCAAATTTGATTTTAATCATCTTCATTTTTCATGATTCTATGGGACAATACATTTTTAAGTTTAGTGACATTTTTTGGACAAGATATATTGTCTTCCTGAAAATATAATTTAAAACATTTTCGTTGTGTGTAATACAGTATAACACTTTAGGGTTAGTTATTCACTTTTAACAATAATAATATTTCTTCAATTTTCATTTTTTTTGGGATGATACATTTTAAATTTATTATTTTGATATTATTTTGCGAAAGTATTCAGGAGTAGTAAAAAAGAAAATCTGGTTGATATTTAATTATACCTTTAAAAACAATGATTCACTATTTCAATAAGTGTATTTATGTGAAAAAGTCATAAGATAATATACAGTGTAATGATTAATTATTTAATGATACCTTTAAAAACAATGATTCACTATTTACATAAGTGTATTTATGTGAAAAAGTCATAAGATAATATACAGTGTAATGATTAATTATTTAATGATACCTTTAAAAACAATGATTCACTATTTACATAAGTGTATTTATGTGAAAAAAAAGTCATAAGATAATATACAGTGTAATTATGAGTTTGGGATATTTATTACATTTAATCAAATGAGAAAAAAACTGTATGTTTTGTCATGAATAATATAATATTTAATAATAATTAGAAAATGAATGTGAAAACTTTACATTAATATATAGGCCTATAGTTTATATTTGAAAGTGACAAACCCATGAAGATTCCCAGTTCGTGTTTATATGAAATGTTTTATATGGTTATAATAACCTCTGTTGAAAGATATTTGTAACACCTCTAATAAATACAGTCAGCAGATCACATGTACGTGTAATCAACATGCAATAAATGCTTTAATTCTTGTAACTGTATTGATATTGGATACATCTTCTTCTGTCCTTGTGATATATACATACAATCATGCACATTTCAAGCTTTGGAAAAGGATAACATTTTCCCACCAAAACCAAACACTGTGATTGGTGTAACCAGGGAAGAGTTAAATTACATTTTAATTTAACTCTTCTCTGGTTAAACTTACGTAGGAAATACTTCAGAGTCATCTTCTCTGATTATTTTAAATGTAGCATTGTATTGGCCAACCCACTATCTCCTAGGCCTAGCAATCGCGACGAATCAGCAGATCGTGACGCGTTTAGTGGGAACCGACAAGAAAAACTAATAGACGCATGACAATTCAACTTTCAAAGCGATCCGTCGAATGACGCGTGACGCATGACGCTTCGCGGCTTCGCGTTCGGTGTGCACAAGCCTTAAGAGAGCTGCTTAAAATAAGGGGACAAGAAGAAATTTGTAGCATAATCTATAGCAGGCCTAGGCCATACATATAGCTCTTTGTTGGTGCCTAACTAGCCTGACCCTTCGTCGCCTTGTAAATTGTACAGCCTTCTAAGGTGTTTTACAGATTGCCGATTGACGGCTAATTAATTGCTGTACCTGTATAATATATGCACAATATACTGTACATAGCATGTATTGCATAAATATGCTATAAAGGAAGATAATAATCTGTAACCTAACATTCGCCGCCATATATCCCTAGACAAAAATAATAACAATAAAGGAGGCCCTCAATAATTATTTTGTCAGAGACTTTTTATTGGCCGAATATGCCCAACTCCTTTCTCACAGAAAGCCGGTATATACCGGTTATATTTCCGGCACGATAGTCCAATGAGAATGGGTATATGCCGGTAACGATACCGGCACGACGCCAGCACTGTACCGGTATATTGCAGACATATCTGTGAGAAAGGGACTTTAAAGATATATTGTCCCCCAAAAACATGAAAAATGAAGATTAATTAAATCAGACTTTGAATATGTTATTTTGTAGTTTTAATAAAGTTAATCACTTCCATAGAAAACAAAAACAAATCCATTGGCTGGCAGCAAATTTAGCAATTTTTTGGCCTTTTTTCAGGTAAATAAATTTAGCTTAGATCTAAATTTTGGTCAAAGTGATAACCATTATGTGACATTAAAATGGCATATGCAACAAAAAAAATTATTTTATTATTTTCCAAGGGGACAATACATCTTTAAGTCTTTAAAGTGTTTAAATCCTTGATTCTGTTCAGTAGTAGCCAGGCTAGATCTTTGGTTAGCGAAGTTTAAATTAAAAACACACGATTAAATGAACGTGAAGCAACCATTTGTAGTCTAGATAAAAACGGAACGGAGTATACTGGACTTATACACATTCGCAGAATAATATTTTTTATAAAGTACCGTATCCTTTCATATCCACTGTCCCCTTTGGCTTATAGACCGTTTTGGCATTGTGTGCATAATTGGCACTGTTGACTATTTATTGATAAACATTATTTCTTTGTTTTTTCTATTCATAGTTGAAGACTGAAAAGACAGAGTTTTTGAATTTCTTCTATAAGCATTCAATACATGTTTTAACGGCGCCTCTGTTGGCAAATACTGCAACGTTAAATCCCAGTAAAGGTAAGAAATGGCATGGTGATTTTAATTGATTGCAGTACTAAACGTTACTGTTAACAAACATGACTAATTCATGGACGATTTTCATGCTTTGGAAGTCATGTAGCAGAGATGACCAACAGTCATGACCAGTCGAGCGTAAAAAACAAAATAATGTTTTTAGAGGATTTCAAATGTTAATTAAAAAATCGTATTCTAGAACGGAAGGTTGTGTAAAAAAAAAAAAATTTTGTAAAATATTCTTAAAAGATTGGCCTACATAAATAACTGTATAATTGAAAAAAAACATTGTTTTCATTGTAAAAAATCCACAAATAAAAACACCTATCCTGTGTGAACTTAAAAGAATCTTTCGGAAAGTGTTCTGGTCTATTTCGCCAGTTCAATCACTTTGTTATGTAATCCAGAAATAGTCTTAATGTTTCCAAAGGGACAATTGCCTAACTCATCATGTTAAAGATGTATTGTCCCCCTGAATAATAATTTAAACAAAAATTGTTTTTGAATATGCCATTTTAATGTCGCATAATAGTTATCCACTTTTATAAGTGAAAACACAATTTTTAAAATTTTTTTTCTACGAAGTGTTTAACTTTATTAAAACTACAAAATAACCTATTTAAAGTCTCATTTAATTAATCTTAATTTGTTCATGTTTTTGGGGGACAATACATCTTTAATGTATGCACAAATTGATTTTTTAATTATAAATGTTTGCCTGCAGATGATTATCAGACGGCGCATCTTCTCAGTATTATCATGGATTTGTTGACGTTTTGTGTTGAGCATCACACGTACCACGCAAAGAATCACATCATTGGTAAAGATCTACTACGAAGAATACTCGCTCTTCTTAAGTCTCAACATGCATTCCTTAATTTGTGTAAGTACATATGAATTGATGGTGACGGATCCAGGATTTTGAAAAAGGTGGGATGGGGGAGGGTCAGGTCCTAAAAAGGGTGAAATGAAAGGCTGAGCTTAAATTGATGTCCTAATAAGATTTCTCTTTATTAATCTTATAAACAAAACAAAAACTTTATATTTATATATTTTTGTTTTTGTTCTATAAGGTCTTAGATTAAGATTTTTTTTTCTCTCTTTTGCTATGAATATATTATGTCACTATGGTATTCCGAAATAAAAAGATGAATGAATGAAAAACAAACAAGGAGTAAAACATATTTTTAAAGAGTACCCATCCAGGGATGTCACCAGCTTTTTGGTTAACCCTTGGGTATTTCCCCCCCCCCCCCGGGGGTTTGTCGTTATTTCAGCGAAACATAAAGAATTATGAAAAAAAATAACAACAAATTGCGTCAGGTCTAGGCCTAACCTTGTACCACCGGGGAGTCGCTGTTATTATTCGCGAAAACAAAAAAACGCTCACGAAATGAATAGCAATAGATCGCGTCAGGCTTAGGCCTAGCCTTGACTTAGATAGATGCCCCAAAACCCAAAATCTGAATTCCACAAAAACGAGCGCTTCTTTATTTAGGCCTAATCCCTAATCAAATAATGTAGATAAATTATTAGCCTAGACCTTACTACTTGTTGCTCGATATAATGTTCGTGTTCTTTTGCGCGAGAGTTTTTTAGCGTATTCGCGAATGCCGGATTTTTTATTTCACAACTGTGCGGCAAGCATGTAGTGCATGGCCGGCAAGAACAGAGACACGTGTTTATGGGTTAACTGAAGTTCAGCAACCTGAAGTTATCCCAGGGACGTGTAATTATTTTACCATGCTCGGCGATCATAAACGAACGAACTTGCCCGGTCTAACTGAACCATGCGCATGTTTTTTTATTTTTTTTAATAGTTCGTAGAGTACAAAAATGTAAAACTAGTAACATAATATAATTAAAGCAGGGTGACAAAACATTCAGCAATTAAAAATGATTTTGTTTGGGTCTATGTAGTTGTACATTTTTAATTACTGCGTACTTGTTTGTATTTTTAATCTGTGCAAAATAAAACGCTTGAATGGTCGCTATGTGAACTTTAAACTTGTACACTGTGCTGTGTAGCACGTTGTTCGCCATGACTCACAAGCTGTAACAATGAACGCAATGAATACCAGGGCAGGGTAGGCCTGGTATTGTGTTACAAATAAAGTAACGTACGTAACCACGGAAACATTTGCTGTAGTCTTTTGTCTTATCTATATGAGGCTAGCTTGTCTGTTATTAACGATGTGCTAGGTAAAATGTTTTAGTACGAATTTTAGTTAGGCCTAGGCCTAATATAAATATCGTAATGATTAATAAATAATAGTGGTGGTCGGCAGCCTGTAAATCCTGGTCGGAAATGTTGAGTGCTGGTCGGGGCCGACCAGCGCCGACCAGCGTGGTGACATCCCTGCCCATCTTATCTATCTTTTGCATTACAATTTGCATTTGCCGGCTGGGACCCCATTGACTCCTCCCCCGATTGAAACATTGTTCGTACTGACATACTATAATGCACTGTACTCAATAAATTTGTGCTCCAGACCTAGATAGACATTAGAGTTGCACACATATATATATTATAATTTTAATAAATAATAAATTGGTTGGGGTGAGGGCGATTTTTTACTGTACAATTTACATACTGAAAAATTCAGAAATCATGGTTTTTCTTAACGCATTTAATACCTATATATTAGGGTATCCTACAGCAGTATAACAGCTTGTATCACCTTAAAATTTGGTTCCAACGAAAAGCAATGATGATCCATCCCCTCATTGCGTTGCGTCCAAGCTTAATTAATAACAATTGTAATGTTCATGTTTTATCGCCCACCCTTTTAGGTGCTGTCCGTTGCATGCGTCGTATCATCACCCTTAAAGATGACTTTTATTATCGTTACATTGTGAAAGGCAAACTTTTCGAGCCTCTAGTCACTGCATTCCTGTCAAACGGCAGCAAGTATAACCTTTTGAACTCCGCAATCCTTGACCTTTTTGAATTTATCAGAACGGTAAGTTAGTTTAGCAGTTTTTGTATTTAAATTTTAAATTGGCAACTCGATAGCCACATGACTCATTTCTACACCTAATATCTAAATTTAATTTTATTTAAATTGATGTGTAAAATAGTTTGCTAAATGCTAAAACAGTAATGAAGCCGTAAAAAAAAATTAGCGTTTTCTTGTGCTTGCTCATGGATTGCAAAACAAGAGAATCGTTCATGCATAACTTATTACTCATTCATGCATTGCATATTACTTATTCATGCATAGCATTTTCTTGGTATATTTCTTTGTCACAGGAGGACATTAAACTTTTAATTGTTCATATAATGGAGGAACATGGCAGTGCCTTTAAAAAAGTAAACTATGTGAAAACATTTCAGGGACTTCATACAAAATATGAGCAACTAAAGGATAGGGAAACAAACAAACCAGATATCGACGGGTAAGATATTCAATAAAAGACAGAACGAAATCTTAATTTGATTTTGATTTATATAGCGCCATTCTGATCGTTGTACGATCATTGCTCATGGCGCTTTGGACGTAGATGTCACACTTTTCAACTACAAATTTGATTTGATTTATTAGCGCCATTCCAACGATCATTGCTCATGCCGCTGTGGACTTTTTAACTACAGATTTCGATTTATAGTAGCTCTAAAAAAGTGTAATATTGTAAATGGAAAGGAAGGCAGGGGGACACTACCTTTGAGTAAAAGTAGTAGGTTGACCTTAATCAGTTGCATATACATTTGGCCAAATTCACTTGCAATTTAACAAGTTTATTACCCTTTTCACATTTCTCTTTCCAAATTCCAGTTTGCGACAACCAAGCTCGTTTCAAAACAGTCGGTATCGTCGCGATGCAAGGGCATTGGACGAAGAAGAGGAGATGTGGTTTGACCAAGAGGATGAGCCTGAAGCACCTCCAGTCGCAGAACCAGCTGTAATATTTACTGATGGCGTTGTAATGCCATTAGAAAAAGGTTTGATACAATTTATTGAATTGGATTCTTGGTATAAGCTAATGTATTTAATTAATATATAATTTATTGTTTAAAGGTTTGCCTGGTGAAATCAATATGTTGTTTGGACTTTGTGCATTCTCACTCCCGAGGACAATCAAAGTATATTGATCGAAAAGTCAAGAAACTCGAGACCACCATTCTATCAATTGTTCTATTATAGATTAAAAGTAACTTTTATCATATATTATATAATTGCCTGGTTTATCTTAACTTCTATAATTTAAAATTTTTTTATTTTCTTTATTTTATGTACTTTCACTATTATATATTCATATTTTAGTCTACTCTGTAGCAATGTTAGTATACTTAGGCATACGGGAGTCACGACTTAAAGTTCAGTGAACTTACTGTGACTTCCATCCACCCACATTTAATATATGTTATGTAAATGTAAATGATATATATATATATATATAAGTGAGTGGAAAAAATAAATAAACGAAACAAACGAAACGAAACTTTTTTTTATAGATTTGTTAGAGAAATTATTAAAAACTCATCTTTTTGGCCAGGCTTATACATAGTCATAATTCTTTCCAATTTAAATTTGAATATTTATTGTGTATTTAATCTAAGGTGATGGCATACTATAAGGTCATTCAAAAGCGCTTTGAACACCTTTGGTGGCGAAGCGAGCTCTAGAAATCTGTATTGTATATATTTTTGTTCTCTAGAAGAAGAGCCAATATTAGAAGAACCAAAGGAAATGGATAAGGAGAATTTTGACAATAGCAACACAACGAATGGCCGACCTGTCAGTCCTGCCAAGTGTGTCCAGGTAGAATCTGAGGCTACAACGCTCTCTCCAGTACTGACGAGTAAAACGATTCCCACACCGACGACGACGACGACATCTGCGGAAGTGAAATCAAGTAGTTTAACAAGAAAGGTAGGTGATTTAAATAAGAAAGCAAAATAACCCAGCTGTGAGAGCCTTTAAGGAATGTAATAACATGTTGCTGAGCTCCAGAGATCAAAGGGTTTATCTGTGGCTGCAACGGGATCAGTGCCACACACATCCAACAGACACTGTGCGCCATGGAGAATATGTACATAGTACAGTTCTGTTGGTATTTGTCACAGCCAGACATAAAATCAAAGGACTGTTACGAGTTCCTATCTTGGCAAGGCGAGTTCAGTGTCCTGTTGTTAGATAGCTTTAAATAAACCTTGGGTTTCACTAGCAGGCAAATAAAAAACTGTTCAAATTACGATCTACAAGGTAATACATTATTGATCTTATGAAAGTTGTTATTCATTTTAGGGAGGACTTGTTGATTACCCCGACGAAGATTCAGACGAGGATGAAGATGATGATTTACCTGTTTCCAAGCGACCACGCCTAGCAACCTAAAACATTACAGTTATTGAACTTGTAATGACGGCTCAAAATTATTCAAAAGGTCATTTGAGGTCGTGTAAACATGAACATATGTTGTCATTCTTGTGTGAGTGTTCACCATCTATCATCAGGAAAATATGATGATCATGGACCTGTTTGTGGACCTTCCACAGTATACACTGGACTTCACAAACCGGTTGTACGCCGGTGAAGAAGATTGTTAGCTGAAGGGGGCGAAACTACACACCCTCTTAAATCATGATGAAAGCGACCGGTGTTCATTGAAGCGTAGAAGTTAGAGGCGTGCATAATACTGCAAACATTCCGAAATTCCATCTGGCATTGATTTCACAAAAACAAAAGTACCGGAAAAATGTGTCGAATCAAAATCACCAATTGGTTTTGTTCAGAAGGAATATTATTTTATCATAGAATGTATAAACAGGAAGAGTGTGTAGTGTTGCGGAGTGCAAAGCAGAAAGCTGGTCTTGCAATGTGAAATATCGGGATTTATATTATCTACACCAATGTTGAAATCGAAGGAAGCTGATATATTCATCTTTTCTTTGGTTAATAATATTCATGATCAGTTGATGAATATTCATTATTTATTGATTCCTGATTTGCATAATCTAAAATCACATTGTAAATTATTTTTTTAGTAGCCAGGTCGTCATTTAAGATATCTGTAAATGTTGATTATTTCTTGTTTAAAAAAAATTATTCAATAATTTAAGCCCAAACTTGACCAGACACAAGATTTTCTGATCAAACCAAAACACTCTTGCTATGTGACATGTGTTGTACTATATTCATTCACCTGCCATGATATTCCCGTTTCTTACATGGGCAGTGCAATTAGTGATGATATATCAATTAAACTAATTTTATCTAATCATTTCTTCAGATACTTGATGGGTTGTTAATTTATGTTGACACTGTCGACATTATTTTTGATAACCTGTATATCTTAGGAGTAGTTACTATGGCAATCCTGTTTATTCCGTTACAAATCCAACTGTACTACTTGTAAGCATTTCTTATTGGGGAAATAATTATCTAGTGTTTTTTTCAATCCAAGTGTAAAACAGCTGAGCGACGATCTTTTTTAATGTTTTTTTTTAATGATATGGCTGATACAACACACCTTTTACATTGCACGAAAAACACCAGAGTTTTTACGCACGCACTCGGGGCTTCAACACCTTCATTTTGTAGGGTGTGCACTCGGTGTGTGTAAATTCTGGCCGATACAGAATGGGTAATATTGATAAATTTTGTATAATATTCCGAATTCAATGAAATTAGAGGCTATTTTTATTTGATATACTACAACACATACAGAATGGACCACCAAGTAATGTCTAGCCTTCTGCAAATGAATTGTCAAAATTTTCATTTTACAGTAATATTATCTACTGTGTTGCTTTAAGCTCTGTCTACACTATCGAAAAAGTTTGACAAAAATAGTGTGATGTGCCCAAATATGGTAATGATATACTCAAATATGGTAGTGGTATGATATAATCATGCCCATATGGGCACATCACAGGTTTTTGACACATAGAGTTAAATTTGATAGTGTAGACAAGGCTTTACTGCAGTAATTAATTTAGTTGATGTTCAAATAGACTAAACACTGCATACTAACAAAATGAGGTACAGAGTATCAGCTACATAACTCCAATCATGATTTCTTTAATTGAATTATTGTTCTACTTGACTGTGTTGAGGTAGATGTGTATATTATTTATATATTAGTGGTTTTTTTAAAAAAATATTGTGCAAGTGTTAAGCTTTTTGTTATATATTTTGTTTTATGTGATAAACCAATGCTGCCATATAATTATAATCTGTGTTTTATGTGTACATTTTAGAAGGTAGTCTTGGGTTGTAGATTCCTTACCAATTTAGGTAGCCGATTCGCGTTACTGTACATATAACTTGTTCAGTGTCATTCAGGAAATTCTGTAATATATGACACCTGTATCATAGGCCATAAGCCTAACCTTAAAATAACACGGCGTCACATGTGACAATGAAATTTGCCTATAATATACTGAATAAATTATGCCAGATACAGTACAGAGAATCGGGTGTTTTAGGAGACTACTTGACATAACATAAAATTGTAACTACCTACAGTAAAACAAAACATCACTACTTTAATATTGATATGTAATTTTGAAACATGTTTCACTGTAACTTAACTGTACCTTTTTTACGCTCAATTATCATTGCCACACATTGAGACACACACACCCAATATGACATTTAATCCTTTTGAACAATCTAGTTTTTCACAAGTGTTTTCTTCTCATTGCAATTATATTAACTGACATTTATAGTAAATTTAAAGGTCATAGGTCATATCACATTTTTAAAACATTGATATTTATTTACTCAGAATAACTAAAACCGAGTAATATGATCTCATTGTTTTCTGGCATAATGCAAATCTAAAAAATCATATTTTTACTGGATTTTTAAAAAAAACCATGTGTGCTTGCTAGTCTGACCAAAGACTTTGATAGCATATTATCTAAACACCACATTTTGTTTGCTTTTAGGGTTAATTTGAAATTCCCGTTCTCTTGGTTCTCGCCTTATTATCTTTAAGCACACTCTTTTAAACGTACGCGACTGGATTACTTTCCAAGTGGTACTCGAAATTACTGATAAAGTTAACTCTGCCAGTTACTTTAGAAGTGATATTTTGTTCCATAAATGTACACACTTTTAACACAACAATTATGATTCTACACGCAATTAATGCTCTATCTCAAACATATTTTTTACAGGACTACCACTATTTTCACTACATTCTGTTTGCCAAAACGCCCATTTACACTAAATATTAATTATAAGAGTACTAATAACAAAATTGTATGGAATTCTAAATTTTGTAACACTGTTTAAAAGAATGAACATTACAAAAAAAATGTGCAGGGATTTTTGTCCTAGTCTGTCTGTAAATATTTAGTGGTTATGTGAAAAAAATACAAGCCACTGGAGCATACCAGGACAACTTTAAATAACTCCTGGTTTCTCTATCAAAGTGTTTTAATTTTTTAAGTTGTTTATTTTTAGATGCAATGAATGAATGGGGGTGGGGTGAGGTGGGGTGGGGGAAAGACGTTTTAATTTAAACTATTTAGTGAATATACCCATTATGTCCATTATGTATAGCAACTGCGATGAATATTTGTTGATTATGTAATTCATAGTAACTGAATGTTATTAAGAATTGTTATTAAGATTATTTAAATCAATTTTACATCCTGCGGAGACTGAAAACTGATTTTACAGGGACACATACAATTCTATGCGTAATCACTGTATCCGCGAATGCATCTAATGCTCGTAAAATCAACGACGGAACCGTAGATTGTTTTAGTCTATTTTTGAGTTGCAAGCTTGATAATAATTGCCTCATTTTATATGTAATTTCTTAGGATATTTGTATGTGTATGTGTTTTTTTGATGAATTGTTGTACAAGGTGGACAACCAACGTGAAAGCAGAGCACACACCCCAACCGATAATTTTGTAATTTAAATGTCATAGTTCAAACCATGTCAAACAAGTCAATTGAACAACCAATTAAATTTTTGAACGTGAAATTTACACTTGATTTTTGTGTTTTCGTTGAACGAACAAAATGTTTAGAATTGTATTGTCTCCACGCTGTGGAGAATACGTACATAGTACAGTACTTTTGGTATTTGTTGCAGCCAGACATAAGATCAAAGGACTGTTACTAGTTCCTATCTTGGCAATGCTAGCTCAGTGTCCTGTTGTTAGATTGCCTTGATCAAAAAAGTAGTTTATAATTTCATTTTAGCTGTAAAAAGGGAGTGTGCCCCTCAAGTGCAAACCCCCTGGTTTAAACACAACAACCAACCTAGTGTTATCTTCTTTCAAAGCAAACTAGTGACTCTTTTGCTTTTAATATTTATTCAGTACAACTATAATGACAACATAAGCACTAGGTTTTACACAATACCAATTTTCAAACAATAATCATAATTTCTATTTAATCATGGTGATTAAGCGTACATTTTTGGAAAGATTTTAGGACAAAATATTGTTGTAAAAACATTTCATTTTCTTGAGTGGGGATACAGTAGGTATCGGTCGTCGTACTTGCCCAAAAATCCCTCTAGGAAATGGAAAGTACATACACTTTGCATACAATAACTACAAATATATTTTTTAAAATTATACATCTACAACAAATAGTTACAACTACGAATTCAAGGTATTTCATAAACATATCGCATTATTCACTCATTAATAAATAATTAATTAAAAAATATCAATAAATATTTTAAATATAAAACCTCATGTACAGTATTTTAATATAATACTTAGTGACATCAGACAGTATCTGATAAAATACATCTATAAAGTCCATGTTTTTATTAAATAAAATAGTTAATATTTTCAAAATATTTTCATAATTTTTAATATTTGTTGACTATAGTTAAACATTGCATATAAAGGAACTAAACTAAATTGTTAAAATAAACATTATTTTAATGTTACTGTCGATTTAGAAAGATAACCAATCAAATTATATTATTATTTTTAAATCATTTACAGGCTAGTTCATGTACCAATGTGTCATTTGTACCAACAAAACTCTCTGACTTTCACACATACAATATAATTGCCATGAAATATAAGTAGTTTCAAAGATTATTATCATTAAGTAGAGCGAGTGATATTTGCAACTTCCCGACAACTTCTTTGCAGCTATTTCTGAATGACCTCCTGTTTAAGACGCTCTGCTAACGCCATTCTCATCTTCAGTTTCTTATCTTCGGATTCTTGGTTACCACTTTTCACTTTAACGTCACCTAAAAATAGTTTGTTTAGTGTTTAGTACTTTACTATAATACAATACCATACTATAGGTGGATGTGAGGTGTCAATCCGCCTCAGCCTTGTCCACACTATCAAACTTTATGTGACAAAAATAGTAGTGATATGACATCATCATGTCCATATATGGGCACATCACATTTTTTTGTCACATACAATTGATAGTGTAGACAGAGCTTTAGACTATCTAGGATAAGTTTAATAACATGCATTTACCTGCTGTGGCATTCTTTGCAGCCCTGGAAGATTGTGGCCTAGCTTTTGACTGTTCTTTCTTTGAGAAGTTGTTTAACGATTTCTCACGTTCTTTCTTCTTCATCTCCATTAGCTGGTCACGTTGCTGCTTTAGGTAGGCTTCTCGTTTTTTCAACTCTGCTGCATCAGATGCTTGTGAGCTATACTGTTAAAATCAATCAAACGATTTTACATTACAGAGATGCAGTGAATTATACCCTTTTCACATCTGCATAATGTAACAAGTTGTAACCAGGTTTGCATAGTGTGAATACAATTTTGTGGAAAACCCCAGAAGTCCTCTGTGAAATCTCTGGAGAAAAACACACTGATGAGAGGCCTGTTTTTGTTCTGAGATATTCCGAGTTCTTACTGAGCGTGCATGTATTGCCCTGGTATTAAATTGACCAATCATAGTAATCGGGTCCCCTGTGAAATCTCTGGAGAAAAACACACTGATGAGAGGCCTGTTTTTGTTCTGAGATATTCCGAGTTCTTACTGAGCGTGCATGTATTGCCCTGGTATCAAACTGACCAATCATAGTAATCAAATAGCATGAAATACACTTTCCTTCCGAGATTACTCGGGGTTCGCGTATGTACTTGAAAGTGTATTACAGTAGGATTACAAATCAGCACAGTTGACTATGCCTAATCCTTCATTTAACATGCATAGAAACTTACTGTATGCACAGGCCTAGTAGATTCACTGGCTGCCTCAGCCCTAGCACTGTCCAACCAACTTGCAGCAGCATCGCTTCCACTCTGTACTTTACTAGGGGCTGATTTGCTTGACAGTGGTGGTGGTGATTTGCTAGTTGTGGGCAATTTACTAGATGCGGATGATTTACTGGATCCTGGTGCAACCTGCTGTCTTGGTGAACTCTTAGAAGAACTTGCTTCTGGTTTTATTCCTGAGCTTGATTTGCCTGTCTTTAATTCAGTACTGGATTTCTGTAGTTCGGATAATAACAATAAGTATTTAGTAATAGGTCCTGCATGAATATTTTGTTAATTTCCCAAAGTTGTTCACGTTTTTTGTTTAAGTAATTCATTTTATACAAGCATTTCTATGTGGAGAGCCTCTCGACGGTTATTTTTATTTATAACTTTTAGGTGATCCTGTCTCATTTATTTACTTTTGTGCTGTTTTATGTCTTACTTTGTACTGTATTTGAATTGGCGAAATTAATAATATGACACAAGTTAGCATAAACATAAGCAACACATAGTATATTGTTTTGCTTTTGTTTATTGTTATAGATACCCTTTTTACTACACAATGAAAACAGTTTATATGGCATTACCACCCCTGGAAAAATGTGCATAGGTGATACATAGGAGATGACATGGATAGGGATTCTGTCAAGGATTTTTTAAATAGTGGATACCTTTTCACTTGTTGAGATACCTGGAATGTCTTTTAAAGAGGTCTGCTGAGCTGCTGTTGTCTTTGCCATCATCATCTCCTGTTCACTGATAGACATCTTAAGAACCTATAGTAGACAAAAACCAACAATGTGTATCCATGAAAGTTGAAGTCTCTTCAAATTTTGGCATGGAGTAATAGCAAAAATTCTAAAGCATTGTCTACACTATTACACTTTATGTGACAAAAAAAATGTGCCCATATATGGACATGATGATGTCATATCACTACCATATTTGAGCACATCACACTTTTTTTTGGTCAAACTAGTTTGATAACGTAGACAGGGCTTTACAGGCTACAGTGATTTTAATCACTGTTAATTAAAATTCAATAAATGTGATGTTATTAGCTCCGCTAGAATGACGCGAGGTTAAATGCTGTCAATCACTTGTGAGCTTATTTGTTTCTATTTGTTAGTTAGCAGGATTACTCAAAAAAGTTATTGCTCGATTTTCATAAGATTTTAAAGGATGGTTTCATAGCTGTACAGGAACACGTCATTCAATTTTCATATTCATAGACAGAGGTTTGCGCTCTCTGAGTGCCCATCTAGTTCTTTGTTCATACATAATATAAAAATAAGAAAAATAGCAATAGAATTTCTAATATTAATTCGATGATATGAAAGAATAAATAAAAAAGAGTGATTAATTTCGCATCAGCAAACTATTATATCTATAGTAGCAAATTATTAGCTCAAAATTATCATGTTATAAGAAAATTTATTTTTCATTTGGTAGGTAAAGCCACCATTTACCAAATACTCAGGTTTAGGAAGGTAGGAAAACCACAGCAGAAAGCTAGTAGAAATGCTAGCTTATGTTTGATTATAGTACAGTTAGCCAATCTCATGCATTTTAATATTGCATGCTATGCTGAATACCTTTTCTAAATTTTCTGTATCCATTTGTTCAATTGATTTTTGCTTGGTATGTTCCTCTATACTGTTCTCTATTACCTTACAAACAAGGTTTGAATATAAAATAATGTATATTACTCCTGACTATATAGAACCGATAGTTTAAAATACCAACATAGAAATAAAACCACTTCAATCAACAGCTAATAGGATATTAAAGGCCAGGTGCGGGCAAAAAATATCTATTGATCATACATTCCAATAATTATCGATCTATAGTTTCCCCTATGCTTCATAATTTTTTGGGATTTTATTTGTGTTACACGAGCTTGTTGAAAATAAGCATTTTCTTATCAGTGGGGGGATAGTTCAAATTACACAGTAAAATCTCTATTCTTTTGTACACAAATTTTTTAAATAGAGAGGCATTTTAAAAAGCTATGAAAAATAAACGGTGTGGTAAAAAATGTTATCAGATGACTAAATATAGGTAATGTAACTTGAATATTACATTTCTGATATTTTTATTCAACTTCAGATTTTTATTTTCATGCTATGGCAAAAATTATCCACTGTATATCCACCATATTTTTTCACCGTCTAGGGAGTCATCAGACATGTTATTACATTAGGTTAACTACCTAACTACTGAAAAAAAGTCTTTCTGGTTTTTATGGAAAATTTTGCCAAAATTTTGTATTTGACCATATTAAGGGAAATTCATGTTTTTTCGTCTCGATTTCTGTTACAAATATTTGATTTATGTACAATTAACCAAATATTATATTTAAAATTCATGCCTGTACCTGAGCTTTAAAACAAGTTAAGCTCTGTCTACACTATCAAACTTTATGTGGCAAAAAATGTGATGTGCCCATATATGGACATGATGATGTCATATCACTACCATAATTAGGCACATCACACCTTTTTTGTCAAACTAGTTTGATAATGTCGACAGAGCTTATTACAAAACTAGGATTCATATAAAAAAATAAAAAAAAAATCTGCTGAAAATAAGAAATAGTATAGTTATTACCTTCGTGCAGGAACTGGTATAAAATAACAAAAACAGTGAAAACAAAACAAAATACATTAGGAATAATCAACCAAATATATATTTACTATTATAAAAATATAATATAATAAAACAACTGGTTGTAGTAATATCAAATAGTAACTCACCTTTTTCATCATATCCTCCTCTTTTTTTTTCTCTCTCTCCAATCGTTCCGCCTCTTCTTTACTTGTTGCTAAGACCTTGTCGAGATTCTGATCGACAGTTTTCTCTGCTTGCTGCCTTTTATACTCAGCTTCTGACTGCCTACAAACATTTAATTTTAACTTTTTTGTTAGGATTTGAGATTAGCAATTATAACCATCACACATACAAAATGCTGTACATAGAGCATAGAAACCATGTTATATCTAAGACTTTCTGGCATCAGACAAGCATCATATTAACCATTGGTTATGCACTTGTCAATTGTATGACCCTCTATATGACCACCGGGAGAGGTGTGTCATGGTTGCGTCATTTACAAATAGGTATTGAGGCATGGGTGCGTAAAAAAACCTAAATGGTACATCACATTAATGAGCAATTGTGTGTCAATATCCGTCACTTTACCACCACCATATATTGAACATGGTCACGATGGGTGCATCATGGTCACCTAAAGGCAAGTCACTTTTTTGATACAGGGGTGCATCATGGTATTCATAAGGTATGACGCACATAGGACAAATGACGCACCTAGAGTTGCGTCATTTGTCATTACAAGTCCATTATCCATAGTTAAATTAGAATGAAAGCAGTCCTGTTCATCTGAAAATTCTTTCACTGTTTAACCTACAAAATGTTTATTTGTTTAACCTACTTCATAACTTTCTGCAAAATCTCTTCATCATCTACATAAGCCTGTTCACAATCTGTCGGTCTACTAGGGCGCATGGCAGAAGGCATGACACCATTTCGTTTCTGGATCATCCTAAGCGCCTGCAGTTCTAACTCAATATTTCTCTGCACCATCATCGTCTTGAATATAAGGAAGTTATCTGCAGCCATTACTTGCTCAAATAAAATCTAAATACAAAAAATTCATAGTTATTTAATTATAATTGAGGTGTCAATTTCATTAGAGCACCAGAGGACTTATTAATTAGAAGATGAATGTAATTAAAGCACCAGAAGAAGTCCTAAAATTTCATTTCATTTATTTGGTTGACAAAAAATGTCTAGGGCTTCTAAAGAGACAATGAGGCTCTGTAGCTCGTAAGACAGAAGTCCCAGCTTAAAATGTATGTCAATATATATCGCAAGGTGGTTTCCCGATTAATCATACGATAAAAACGGTACTGGGTATGACCAACTAGCGATCATGTTCCCAACTAATCATCCATTCATAGAAGTACTGATGAAGATGTCAATCTGTGGCAACAGTGCTAATATAAATCAATCAAATCCATTTATTGCAACAAAGTAAACATTGTTGAATTTGCAAAATTGTTTTATCAATAATCGTGCTAATATTATAAAATACCACAGTGGTTTCTGATGCCTCAGGATCGGTGGACTGGCATGCCTTCACAAATGCTGTTGCGTCGATCTGAAGATCTTCAATGAAACTTTCCAAAAGATATTCCACCTAAGACATAACAGAAATTATTTTAACAGAAATTATTTTAAAAAGAAGGAATCTTAAATATACAAGGCGCACTCACAACATTTCCACCATATAATATTTTTTGCTACAGTAACATTTATTATGAATATTTATATATACACTTGCACTGATGGAGGGCTAGTGTTGCCCAAAAGCTCTGCTAACTTTTCTGGCTGTTTTTCTTCTCGTTTTGATTTAGCTTTTCGCTTTTATTTTGTATCTCCATTGAGATCCAGCCACTGATACCCACAGCATTGTCATTTTTTTCAGTAATTTGCCTTTGGATTTATATATACACAGTAGTATAAAATATGAAATAAAAATTTACCAATTGTTTGTATCTGTTGTGTATTGCAGTATATTCAAATTTGTTCTCTTCAGATGTATCAAACACTGAAAACAATAATTAGTAAGTATTTATGATTACATTATGGCTAAAGATACGGTACCGTATCCATACTTTTAAAAACTAAAGGTACGGTAATTATCTTTAGCAACGGCGTTATAATTAATAGGACCTAGGGCTACTGTGCAGTGTAATAAACTATAAATAATAATAATGAAATGAATTTCAATTTATTTGTTGATTGAGTACTGTATGAAAATTAACACTAACTAATACATTCACAGTTATAATTAAATAATCATAATGCCCAATCAGGACCTTTAGCTATTTTTTCTTCAAAATTGGTTTTTATTAGCAAATCGGTTTGGTTAATTTCGGGAATATAATAATGTAAGCTAGGCCTACCCTACAACAAGGTTCACCAGAGAGCAGACAGAGGGCGATATATGGATTTAACCTATCATCACAAACAAACAACACGACGACGACGTGACGGGGATAGCCTGCGAAATTCAACTCTTCATTAATACCATTTTAAAGACATTTAACACCAATATAAATACATAGTTATTTACTAAAACATACCAATACAATTTTCTTCTATAAATGTCATAATAGGAACCGTCCATACTGGACTATGCAGGAATCCTACAATAGTATCTGAAATCCAATCTTCTGACGCCATTGTTTACTAGGGAACTAAGAAGGCTTGAAGACAGATAAACCAATGAAAAGCGACCTACAATCAACTACTAACTCTTTAAATTATATTATAATACGCTTTAAAATATTAAAAATTATTTTATGTTAATAATATATTAATATTACAGAAGTCGTTAAAAAGTTTAATAACTAAATTAAAGATCATTTATTAACATATTTTCTGTGTTTTCAACCTTGTTTTTGCAGTAATAGTTGTCTGTTTTGATCTGGTATACTGTGGTGGCAGCAGAGCAGCAGACGACACATGGCAAAAATAACTTTTTAAAAAGTGAGCTTAGAGGAGACGTCAATCAAGTGACATGAACCATCTTTCTTTTGCTGTTTGTTTTTGGTCTTTTATACATAATGGTTGATATAATTGAACAAACCAAGGGTTGCCCTCGGTGCAAAACTACAAAATATTTAAACCCATCATTAAAGTTGATGGTAAATGTCTGTGGACATTCTTTGTGAGTAGTACAGATACACTTGTTACCTACTTCTTGTGCGTTTCTACTCTACCAAACAAAGTAGGCTAGGCTATGGCCTAGCAAGCCTAGCCTACTAGGCAGGCCTTAGTGAGCTTATTAGCTAGACCTAGACCCTACTGGGCTTATCTAGTAGGCCTAGCTATGCTAGTAGTATAATGGTATAACTCTAGGCCCGGGACACAGGAAGTAGTAGTCTTCCTAGTATTATATTAGTAATTCTGCAACTTATTTATAGAATTAGAAATGTTTTAAATTAATATTATATTAATTATTATTCCTGTTTCAGTTGTTTTCCTAACTAGCCTAGTAATATTAATAATGAAAAATAATTTGTCCTATTAATAAATATGCCAATGATATAATATTAATTTTTTAGATGTGAAAACTGTGTTTCATTGTTGTTTTCCCGTCAGTCTGGAGTGTGCCCGCAGTGTAACACGGCCCTCAGACGTAATCAATTCCGACTTCAGCACTTTGAAGATGCTGCTATCGAAAAAGATATTGATATTAGGAGAAGAATTCTAAAAGAGTATGTTTGAATTTCAGGCTGTATTTAAAATAAGCGGTCAGTCTAATTACCGAAAACAAACCTAAAACAAACCTAAAATAAAATAGAATATTCTAAATACCGAAAACAAATTTGTATAATTTTTTTTAATGTCGCCCTTTACTGATGGGTGTTTCTAGAGCTAAGACCATGACCTGACAGAGAGAAGACCGCGTGCGTAAAATCCAAGGAAGACCCTACGTAATGGTATTGTGCACAAAATACAACTAAAAATCGTACAATCAATGATAACATCGCATTTACTTACAGAATCTATAAAAATATTTCGATTTTTGATCCAGAAACCAACGCATTTAGCACACTCCTCACATTAATTGTGAATATGTTAATTCATAGTCAATAGAAAGTAGATTGACTATAATTAATCATGATCAATTTAATCATAGAGGTATCTATTTTCATACCTCCATAATTTAATTATAGATTTTCAAAGATAATAATACAAAAATGATATTTTAAGAATATTGATAGTATTAGGGACTATAAAGTATACTTAAAACAAGCTCACGATAAAGGATTCACAATAAAATTACCGTAGTTGAGTAATGTTTGTATCCTTATTCACTTCAGAATTAACTTAAGTGATGAAAATGCAATGTTAGGTAAAATCATGCTGTTTTGTTTTGTAAGTAAAATGTAGTCTACGGTGTATATCATTGAATTTGTACGATTTTTAGTTGTATTTTATGAACACTACCATTTCGTAGGGTCTTCCTTGGCTTTTGTGCGTGCGGTTTTCTCTCTGCATGGTCTTAGCTTTAGAAACACCAATCAGTAGAGGGTGACATAAAATATTATACAAATTTGTTTTCGGTATTTAGATTTTTTTATTTTGTTTTCGGTTTGTTTTCGGTTGTTTTCTTTTGTTTTCGGTAATTAGACTGACCCAAAATAAGTGGTGTGTAACAAACATGAAAGTGCTACAAATGCCATATTGGTCAATTTAGAACATCTTTATGGAATGTCTAGCTGCTAGGTTTTACTTTAATGTCATTTTTTGTACTTAGATACCAAGTTTTTGTTTGATTGAGACATTTTAATTGGGGAACATGTGACTGAAATTCTCTCAAAACTTATTTCTTTAGTTTTAATAAACAAGAAGATGACTTTGATGATCTAAGAGAATACAATGACTATTTGGAAATGGTTGAAACTATTAGTAAGTTGTTGCTGTTTTAATTAATACTCTTTTGTATGTATCACCCACCTTTTTTATTGTAGTTGAATCATTAAAAAATCTTCCATTTGTCTATTTATTATTTCTTTTAACTGGATTGAATTTTCAGTAACGTAGTACTGTACTGCTTTTTAAAATGGTCCAGTTACAAAGTTTAAAAGTAAAAAATAGTAAAAACAAGTGATAATTTCCAATAATACTACCACCAAACTATATTTCATTTATTTTAAAGTTTATAACTTAGTAAATGGAATTGATACCGAAAATACTAAAAAGCAAGTGGAAGCATACAGGCGGGAGAACAAAGAATTAATATCAAAGAATCGTACAAAATATGTAAGTGTTTTTTAAAAACTAGCTAGCTTTAACTTTACTTTTCACTAAACAGTATCAAACTTTATGTGACAAATGGAATGTAATGTGCCCATATATAGACATGGTGATGTCATATCACTACCATATTTGGGCACATCACACTCTTTTTGTCAAACTAGTTTGAGTATTGTTTTATCTTTTTTTCAGAGCAGAGATATTACAGAATTAAACTTTCTTGTGGAACAAGAGAAAGTTGAAGAGGTTGAAAGAAATCAACGACTTGCAGAAATTGAAATTTCAGAAAAAAATACAAAGAAAAAAAGCAAAGAGGCATTACTTAATGAACTTGTGAGTTTTACAAAATTGGTAAAAAATTTAACTAAATTTAAACCTATTAATAGATGCTACCATATGCTAGGTTTCAAACCTACTTTTAATTGTATTAACCTCTGTCTACACTATCAAACTATTAAAAGTTTGATTTTCCCAAATATGGTAGTGATATACCCAAATATGGTAGTGATATGACATCATCGTGTCCATATATGGGCACATCACATTTTTTTGTCACATAGTTTGATAGTCCACATTGGAAGTGTATTAGAAAACTGTACAAAATCAGGTTCGAATCTTTGGTTTACACCTTTTCAAATTATTGTTATAATATTTTTTTCAGACATATTCCAAAATGCCAGCATCCCAAGTTATAAGTTCACACATGGCTAGGATAGAAAGTGAAAAGGCCGTCAAAAAACCAGTTACTCAATTCTCAACTGGAGCAAAACTGGTAATATTGATATAAATTTCTAGATTGTGTTATATATGTTTCATGTATCTTATTCCAATCATAAAAATATAAACACCATTTTGAGGTCAGTCTCTACTTATACTGTACCTATATTAGGATTTTTTCTCAAAATATTTTAAATTAAAATCCGAGAAAACTTTCCACAAGCAACCACAAAAATATGATTATTTTCTTTATTTTACTTTCTAACTAACTATCTTTTTAGACATTATTGAAATTGGAAGTAAATGTGGGTTTTCCCCACAAAAGAGAAAAAACAACTGATTATTTAGGTAATTATCTTAAATTTCAAGATGGTTTGTTTTATCAGGGTGGTGGTTTCCAGACTGACTTCATGCCTATTACACAAGTCAAAGAGCCTCTTTATGTGTATGAACAAGAAGAGGTAGATTTTCTTGGCCCAGCGCCACCAGATCCAGAGGAGATTGAAACTGAAGGGTTTGTATTGAGTGTTCCTTCCCCCCCCCCCCCCCGTCATATTGCTACCATATTCCGGCACAGTAGAATGGCACTAGGTCAGGATTGAAGCAAGTAATAGGTCATTTTTAATTGTTTAAAAACAGTTTTTTTTTTTTTCATTTCTTTATTCGAATTCATAAAATAACACAACATAAAAAATACAAAGAATGAATTCAGGGTAACACAAAAAAGTAACCAAAGGTCAAACTTATTTCCATTGTGACCCTTAAGGATAAAAACACCATAAGAATAAACATTTACAATAAACAATAACACATGTAGCAACAATATAAATATAAATTATAATCTTTCACAGAACAGAGAAACATTTTGTTTTATTCTGTATGATCCTCTTCTATTTGTTCATTTAATAATTATCTTCTCTATTTGTAGGTTTATGGAAAATGTACGCTCAGCCACGCCTACCAGTTTAGCTGGTGGATACACTCACCGTTTGGCCTGCCAACGAGCCCTCCAGGAAGCCTTTAGTGGCCTGTTTTTCTTCCCTGCCAAATTTATGGACGCTATGGATTTTAGCTAGGTAAATTTTATGATTTAAAATTTGTTGACATTGTTCACTACATACAGCTGACTGAAATCTGCAATGTTGCTTTCTGTTGGAAAGCAGATTATAGTCTGTCTGTATTTCCTAATGAGTTATTTATCCTCATTCTCACTCTTGAGGACGATCAAAGCATATTGATCGAAACATCGAGAAACTTAAAAGTTCTATTTTAGAACTAAATATACGTGGTGTACATTTTATTTAGCCGTGTAAACCTTCAAACAATATAAATCCTCATGAGCACATAATTGAGCTGCAATATCATCCATTAAATGATGAAATATTTTTCGACTTTAACTCGAAAACACTCAAGAACACAAGCAGATGGCAAGGTTTGAACAATTGCAGATTTTTTTATAAGGAATTTTGTGTAGGGTTAGTAAAACCAAATATTTGCACCCATGATAATTACGAATTATACAGTGTTTATATTTATGATGATTTGATATGAAATTTGCTGTTCGGTACCCATTAGTACTCCTTCCTAAGTGATGCGAGACAATGGGGGGATAATACTTAACATGAGATGACAAGGAAGGCGTCCCTACCTCTTTGTGATGAAATGTGCAAATATGCAGTATACAGCCAAACATTTTCACATTAAAAAGGCAGTAGCGTTTTTATGCTATAGCACAATATCGTTGATTTACTACGGACCAAGAACTTCAACTGATGTACGAAGTTTATAACTTCACATATTTTTTTATGGAGATCTTGACGAAGGGGAAAAACTAGCGGTTTTTTTAAATCATGACAGAGGAAAGTTTTTGTGTTTCGCAATAAAATCACAGCATTTTATTTTTCAACTTTACTGTTATTTTGTACTGCACTCAAGAACACAAGCAGATGGTAAGGTTTGAACAGTTGTGGAGTTTTTTGTGAGGAATTTTGTGTAGGGTTAGTAAAACTAATTGTTTGCACCCATAATAATTAAAAATTATACAGTATTTATATTGATATATTTTCTTTTATCAACTTTTTTCGGTGGCGTTTATTCCTACTGCTGTTGCATTTTAAAAAACTGAAACTTTTAACATTAAACAAAAATAAAAACGTTAGTAACGTTTGTAACGTCGGATTAAAATATTACTGTATATTTCGTTGTCCAACTTGTTTCCCCAATTACGTTTCATTTTTCTACACGCTTTAAGAAAATGTAACAGCCCCCTCTATAATTGGATAACGTCAATACTTTTACGTGACTTCTATGACTACAGATTTGATAAACTAATGAAATATATTGAGAAACAACGTAAAGATTGAAATAATATTTGTACTTTGTTATCGTTTTATCCCTGATATTTTTGTTATAGGCATACCATGGAGGTATACTATTTTATACCTCCATACAATACTTAGACACATAGGCCTCTACCCGCTCTATTTGTAATATTTAAGCGCGAAAAAGCTTTTTAAGTTGTAACAGGGATAATGTGCCGGTTACAGTTGAAAGGAATATGCATAGAAGAGCCAGTATTTGAATGAAATTAACAATTTACTAATTATGCAAATCTACTCGTCGGCACTTTTATTACACAATTTGTTAATTTATTTTGTAAATAGTGTTTATAAGAAAGGAGTGTTTATTTTTGGCTGTTTTACCGTATAACGCGAGTGAAGAAGAATTTACTACTGTGTGTATGATGAGAGGGTCCTTGTAGTGCGTTTGTAACCAATTGCATGACGAGGAACTCTTAGTACCATTTAACCCTAATTTCTTTTTAAAATAAGTAAATATAAAATTGTATAATAATTATGTATATTTTACAGTTTAATATTTAATAAAGTATTTGAATAAAATAATGATATAACACATAAGCGTTTTCAAGCACTTTCTATAGGGGTCAAATAAATTGCAAACCGCTCTAGTTTTTAGGACGAATTAAGAATCCATTAGTGCTCCCTTAGGAACCACAAATGACAACTTAACTACCGTGTGTACTTTGGCTTAAACTTAGGAAACAAACAAAGAGGTGAATGTTGTGACCGCTGAGCCCAAAACGAGGTAACGTTTTCTGTACCAAATTCTGAAAGATCATTTCAGACAACACGTGGTTATTTTTGGACGTAAACTCGTAAAAGTGTACCTTAACAATTGTATCTGGATTTTATCCATCAAACTTACAGCCTGTTAATTGCTCAATGTGACTTTTATTTCTGTTGACTTTTAATTGGTATGGAAATTATTTGGGTCGCATACGGCCGGTGGTTGAACCGATATGTTGGAATAAGTTTCGGTCCAGTTTCAAAGAATTCACAAAGGTCTAAAAAGTGTATAACTCTTCCTTCTTCTGTACGTATCAAGGAATTTGTTGTATAGAATGCATATGTGTGGTCATTTCAGTATATCACATTATTATAAAATATCCAGTTATGTTAATAAAATTTATATAAACACAACAATTTTAATTCTATAGAAATTTGGAAATGTTTTGTTTACCATTAGGCCCTGAGTTTATTATTTATATTTTACTTCTTGGTTGTGCTTAAGGGACACACATTGTGCTCTGCTGCTTACTCGTAATTTTGCATTCAAAGTATGTGAGAGTATGTATAATAATACAAATAGGATATAACCTGGATTTTACGGATCCTTTATTTTTATTGGTACTACGCGACTTTATCTTGGTTTAGGTAGATTTTTTTTAAACGTCTTCTTTATTGTTTTGGTGCGCTTGACGCAATTCGTTCGTCGTGGTCTAAGTGTTTGAATTATAAAAAGGCGTAATGCTGATTGCTATGCAGTAGTAGGCCTATAGAAAGACATACAATATGTAAAGATTAATACCGGTAATACAGTACAGTAATTGCATTTTTTACATCCCAGTTTAAATCTATATTGACCCCAGATTCCGTTCTGTTGCCAGATAAATTATCATGAAAATACGTTTAGTGTTTATAAGAATAGAACCACATTCACACTAAATGATGACAATTATTTATTTCGGATTCCATTCACAACGTATGTGTGTGACCGGAAAACGTAAATCCGGTCTACACGATCAAACTTTTTATGACAAAAAAATGTTATGTGCGGACATACGGACATGATGATGTCATTACTACCATAACTGGGCATATCACTACCATATTTGGTCACATCATACTTTTTTAGTCAAACTAGTTTTATAGTGTAGATAAAGCTTAACGCAGCTCGGAATTTTCGCTGGCCACCGGACCAAATCCAGGCTTAGTGTGAACGTAGGTTAATTAAGACACCGCCCGCTGTGTTGTAAACCAATTGCATCAATTACAAAATAATACATCGTATGCTTAGTCCAATACCTTGGCGGATATTATCGATTTTGTGAGACTCTGTAACAGACTGATCCCTTTATTGTTTTTTTGTAAAAAGAGTCTTGTCATGTTCACTTACCAATGATCTTGTTGATGCATGTTTTGTGCTTGTCACTATACAATTCGAATTAAATTCCGTAATCCGTTAATAATACACGATGAATCTGTATTTGTTTTGCAGCCGTATGGGGTGCCTGGTCTTCGCTGGTATTGTTAAAGTTTGAAATTCAATTGGATCTCAATCGTAACAATGTTGAATGTTATTAGTTTGCTACCGTCTCGCTTAATGCTCGAAATCACCCCTATAAGACCCACATAACAATCAATAACCCACTTCAATAACGACCCTAATTAGTTGTTGATGACGACTAATTAACAAACGGACACTAAAAAAACTTGTCTAATTAGATGCTGTGGAATCAATAGACACTTGAAAAACAAGGATAATTACATGTTGATGACGAATGATTACGAGGAGGGTCCTAAGAAACTTGTGATTAGATGTCGCTGGAGAATAATTAAAGTAAATAAAGTAAAGAAAAACTACAAATACGTGTGTTAATTAGATTTTGTAGAATAATCATGAGGATAAAGTTTGTTTAATTACACGTTGATTAAAGTTTAATTATGAACTAGAATAAAAGAAATTGGGACTTATACTTTTATTTGTTGATAAATAATCATTGGTAGGCACGCAGTGTTTCTTTTGATAAATAAAATATATATTATAGTAAAAACATAGTTGGTTACATAACATAAATCAATTTTATCGTTAAAAATTACAAAATATTTTGATATAAAAAATATCGAATAATATTAATTAAAGCATTTATAATGCTTCATATCCAAATGAATGATTGCTAATAGGTGCAGTACATGTATAAAACGACTGTAGGAATTAAAACAACTTTAGTAAACAAGTTAAAATTTTAAAAAGTACAAATAATATACTTTCAATGATTCACATTTTTAAAATACAGTTTTTATTAATAACATCATATACGCGCCCTTTCATGTATGTTTTATGTAATTGTTAGAGCAATAATATCTATTTCGTTGTTGCACAAAAACACATTTATTTTTGTGTTTTGTGAGCTCGTCCCAATTTTATTTTCTTGTTTGTCGTAATGGTTTACCATTTTTTTTTACAAAATAATGTTCGTATCATTTAATTCTGTAAAGGCATGAAAACCATGATTCGATATGTTTATTTGTGAATTGTACAATTTTGTATTTTTGCAATCCAGTTCGTTTTATTCGTTGGCTGCCGTTTTATGTATTTTATACCGAATAAAATAAACTAAAATTTGTGTTAAGGAAGTCCGTGCAATCATGAAGACATGGTGCAATATAGTTTGCATTGAATTTATAGAATGTTATATTGAACGTTAGGCCTATTTGAATTTTCTAATAATTCGATAGTACGTTTGCTTTACTTAGATCACTAGTTGAATCATATTTTTATTGTTAGAAATTGATAGTTATTCTATTAGTATTAATGTAGGCCAACATGTCAATTATCAAAATCCACTCAGAAACCTGATACGATATCCATAATTTCACGAACAACTTTCGAATTACTGACCCAGGCCTAGGGCGAGGCACGAAACCATGCCAAGCGGACTGAGACGAGCTAATAATATAATGACCGCTACTTAGAAAGCATAAGCTGTTTACATTAGTTTTCTTCTCTTGTTTCTTGTGTTTTTGTAGACAAATAAAAACTCAAAAGAAACAGAAGTACCTACTAATCAGATAGATTATCCAGGATTTCAGTATTGTGCTAAGACGTCTTTATTTTGTAATAAAGCGATTGAATTCGACTAAAACAAAGGGACCCCATACGGATGGACTATCCCCCTGTATGAAAGCGACCACTGGTATTCAAAGTGGGTTCTTATCTCAATAAGAACACGATCTTGCTTGCACACTAGGACCACTTCAGTGACTTTATTCAACACAAGAGGTGTTGTTGTCTGCCTCGAGTTTTAAACAAAAAAACAACAAACTTAACAAAGCTAGCCCCACTGGTCCTCATCGGATCGATTTTTGTAAGGTGCTAAAAGAAACGAGATTTCAAACAAGGTGACAGATTATCTCACATTATCTCATCATTATAAACTTATTAGGAGTTTTTGATTTTTATTTTGATGTAGATTTAGAACACTTATAGGCCCCTAACCAGTGAAGAGTACTTTTCCCCATTTTCAATAGGTCCGAGGCCCAGAGAGTTTAATCAAAGGCATAAGAGATTTAGCGCCTAAAGTAACCGTACAGATTGTAACGGGAGTAGGCCCAGGCCTACGTATGTTGGGCTGGCGAAAATAAAATTCTAAATGTACTTAAATAAATCACACCCATGGCTTTTATTTTCGTTATACATTATGAAGATAAGAAATATAAAGGAGTTTTTTCAGGCCTATTTTAGATTCTCTGAACAACACGGGTTACATTAAATTATTTCCTCTTGTTGACTGCAGACACGTCGCAGTCTGCGGTAACACAAATTATTAGAGAATGTCATGTATTGCATCATATTTATATGATTCGTTATACTATGCAGATAAGAAATATAAATTAGATTATTTTATCAGTCTTATTTTAGATAAAAATATAAAAAATATTGCCATATTAAATTATTTCGCCTTGTTGGCTGGTCCCAGTCTGCGCTAATAACACAAGTTAGGCCTATTGCAGAATGATGTTATCGCATCATATTTACTATCTTCAACGTGCGATTCATTAGTGTAGGTTATAAAATATACAACAGGACAAGCAAACACAATTTATCTGGTTGTTATCAATTATTATCAATCATCAAAACATTTTTATACCGCTAAACAAATTTCTAAACGTAGATTAGGTACGGTAGAGAGCTGGGCCGCCCGCCGAAGGCCCTGCTTCGCGAGGCCATATACCACCCCTAGAAACATGTGCGGGACAGTACTTAACGTAGGCCCTGCTGGTTCTAAGAGTAAACGTCCACTTTCACAATGGTAACCACTGTGCCTTAGGTGTTTTCGGCGATTCTTTGGGTGGTATTACAGTCATTACCTGTGTTTAGTTCACCTGTAATGATAAGACAATGAGTTAGACGCATCTTATCTTAGACAGGTGTGTTCTCACTAAACTCCCAAGGACCAAACGTGTGTTCTAGAGATAGTGAATAGTGTGTATATTTTCTTTGAAAAACATATTATTGAAACGTAAACACAAAGAAAATTAATTGTGAGAAAAAAAAATGAATTCAAACAAAAGTGATTTGCTGATTTGCTAGTAATTTGATTAAGATCCACAACTTAAATTAAACTAAATTTGTTTTTATAATGTTTGGTATTCTTTTCCACCATTCTTCAAATATGTATCTTGGATTTTGAATTAAATAGAGACTTCGGATGGCCTGGGCCTAAAGATTTCTTAGATTGAATTTTGCAACGGTTTGTCTGTATAATGGGCCCTCTGTTCCCCCAGTATAACTTGCGTTACTTACCCTCGTGTGACAAGAGTTTCATGTATTTCTTCGCCTGGGCTGCCCTGGATAACACCTCACACGATTTCTCCATTCGTTTTTATTTTATTCAATTTCTTTCTGTTTTTCTAGATTCGTTGTCGTTTAGAGGGGTTTTTTAGGAAAACTTTAAGTCGTGTTATTAACATTGTGTGTAAAGAAAAATAAATAAATAACAAATTCTGAACTCTCGTTTTTTTGCGTTGATCCGCCTATTCCTAAACAACTAATTTAAGCCTAGTCTACACTATCAAACTTTATGTGACAAAGGGGTGATGTGCCCATGGAGACGACGATGTCAAATCACTACCATATTTAAGCATATCACTACCATATTTGGGCACATCACACTTTTTTGTCAAACTATTTTGATAGTGTAGACAGGGCCTGATATCCAAAATAATGTATTTTAATTTTAATTTCTGTCACCCGAGATTTATTAAAAATTACTGTTTATATGCCTATTACTGGGATGCCCACATTCATCTGTTTGTTTTTGTAGTTTAGGGTTAATTAAGAATGTACCCTATTCATTGAACGAATCAATACATTGACTTTTTTCCTTAAACTGTCAGAAAGACACAGAACAATCATTAATACTATCCCTCATCATCGTCCCAATATCGATAATAATGCATTCGAATTATTTAAATTGTTGTAACAAATCAATTCAATTGATCCAGACAATGTTATGTCCTTATCGTTACTATTCGTTTGCCGGGTTCGATCGATGTTTTAACCCCAAAAAGATGTACTTAATTAACGAAGCAATCAAATTAACAAGGTTTAGGTATGTACCTACAAACTTACTGTCATTCAGCTTATTGTAGTCAACACCACCAGGTCGATTAGGAATGTTTAAAAACTATGCACTTAAGAATGAAATTAAACCGATTTATGTCAATAAATGTTTTTAAGGCCTAAACATTTCTTTCGAGAACGTATGGGGCGCCGGATAGGCCATATTTTTGGTTGTATTAACAAACACTACGACAAACCACTATTCGGGGTAGACGAATTTAGGGAGAGACACTTTGTTGGGTCCCGATCGTCACCCCTTTATCCCTGTATCAGAATATCAAATCAAATCAAATCAAATAAACATTTATTTCTTTCATTCATATTTGAGTAAAACAAAATTTCTGATATTTGATATATAAATTTTATTTTTTTTTAGAGATATAATACAGTAAATCATAATGTATAAAAAAAAGATGATTCAGATACAAATAGAATACACGGATAGAAAGAAATTATCGAAATGATTGTTCTTTTATGCATCGGAACGAATCAAAAAATATGACGGTTGTTGACTGTTGTTTTTACCCCATTTTATTGACCCCTGTCGTGTTGCATCAATCAGCATATTTATTCAAGTCTACAATTATGTTTGACAGCGGAAGGATATGAAACAAGTCTTTTTATCCGATTCACTCCTGTTTATTTCAAAACTACACGTGATAATACTGCACTTAAAAAGAAACCCTGCGTCATATTCAATTAAACGCTTCACTTGCGGAACCATCAACGACTTCTTAAGTTTTTGCAACAATTTCTCGGCCAATGCCCGTTAGGTCATAGGGTCGAACGTCACACCGCTAGCCCGAAAGCTAAAATATTGGTTTATCGCTTGCTTTTGAACACGATCGCACGATCGTGCCGCGCGAAGGGGAATATCTTTGCAGGTTAATACATAAACATGTCAACATAAGAAAATAGAAAATAAACAAACATATGAAATAGAAGCTGCAAACTAAAATTAGGCAACACTAACCATCTGTGTTAGAATAGGGTATCTGACGGTGGAATGTGCGATCGGCTTGATTGCTGAATTCTGTATTTTCAATTGTTTTAGATCAACAAGGGAGATCATAACATAAACTAAGACCTATATTATTGCGGCTCACCTTTCCAAATCTAAAATTAATTGTGGCACTGTGATAGGGCCTACCTAAAGCGTGATTCCCTCACAGACCCCAACACAAGTTTGGATGACCACAGTCCCCCTCCTCTCCCCCCCCCCCATCGTTGGTTATGCGTTTCTACGCATGCGTACGTCCTTGCGTTGCGTCCATAGAGCCAGACTTAAATAATGACTTGATTTCATTTATTATTTGTCCGTTTTTATGTTTTTTCGTCGACGATATTTATAATAATAATCTTAATATTGTATAATTGTTATGTTTTTATTTCTCAAACCGAAGTACTGTACTATAAAATATTTCAGGTACATGAAAAATACCAACAAGGGTGTGGTCGGTCGGTTGCAGAACTCATGGGTGTAAAACCATCCGAGGAAACGGGTCAATAGAAAAGGTCACCAAACGAAAGAAATATTTAGTGTTGTCAAAATAGGCATATAAGAACTTTAAAACAAAGGGGTAGTGTGTAATTGATTTTTACGCCAATTGAAAGTGTACTTCTGCCCAAAACAAATCTGTGCTGACAGACTGATAGTTAGGCCTAGACCACCAGTAGCCGTGAGTTTAAAGCGACGACAAATGTCTTGTATTTGGGTCTATAGATGGCATTCGACTAGAGGTCGTTCGCATAGTGCTACTTGGTAGTACAGTTCTAAATTAACAATTGAGTACCCTTAATTAGACAGTAATTGTCGCTAAATTTGACTCGACCCCATTTATAGGAAGCATCCACTTTCCCGGGCGGTTCCACAACTATAACATTTAATCAAACTGTTTATAGTTTGTTAGCAAACCATAACGACATAAATAGAGTATTACAAACATATTTTTTCGATCAAACAATAACGTTAATGTAGTGTTGTGAATTTGTTTCTTCATTGATTAACCCAGAGGTTGGTTAGACCCCATCGAGTACTCAACTCAATGACTATTAGAAAATCAATCGCTGCAACAACTTGAAACAAAACCAAAACATGTTCATCATTTTTGTACAATATTTTAGTAACACGTATATACCTCTTAATGTTTTTAAAGAATTAGGCCTAAAGAGCTATTGTCCCCCGTTCCCGTTTTTTTTCTATAGAAGTGATTAACTTTATTAAAACTACAAAATGGCCTATTCAAAGTCCGATTTTATTAAACTGAATTTTTCATGTTTTTGAGAGACAATATGCTAAATAAATAAAGTACAGTACAAGATTCGTAGACCAATTGTACCTGTAGTTTTTCTGCGCTTAGCTAATTACAGTACAAACAAGGTTTTGTGCTTCCCTGCCATGCGCCCTCATTCAAGTTCAAACTTTCTCTTAATATTTTTACATAAAAAATCAAATCAATATTTGTTCCAATATTTAGTGCGATTACAGACCTTGTTATAACAAAGTTACCCATGGGTCTGACCAGGCTTCGGTGTATAATATAAAATACCCATATTGGCACACAGTGGCGTAACGCAGAGGCACAAGGCCCCTAGCTTAGGAACCCCAAGTGGCCCTCGAACGCTGGAGGCCTCGGGGGTTTTTACCCCTTTTCGACATATTTTAGTGCCTGTTTTTTCCCTGGACACTACTTAGGGCCCCATAAAGTGTGGAGCCCATGGGTTTAGCCAGTGACGCTCATAGCCGTTACGCCACTGTACATCTCAGCCACAAGTATGCGTCACGTTTTCACTGCTTCTTCATTCACCCTACTATTACTAACCTTTAAGTTTTTATTTGTTTCATGTTTACCCCACAATTGTTCATCCACCTCCGCATAATATTAAGGGAAGTTTATAACACGGAAAGAAACATCGGGTCATTGTTTTTTTTCAAAGCAAGTTATCTCACGACATAATTAAAACTAAGTGATGCATTGACTCGTGACCAAATGTTGGTTCTTTGCCGATAAGATGAGTACATTTATTATTACAAGGGAAGATTGTTTGTTAATGTTATATATATTAAATTATAATTGTATACTGGTTAGATCTGGCCTGTTCGAGTTTAGTAATCGTCACGTAGGATCTCGTTATTATTTGTATGGGTGACACTTGTATCTTTAAATATGTTATGTGTTAGTAGGAGATATACGTAAATTAATACGACATTTTGTATATATTAGTTAGTATTATGTTTGTTTTGTTAAACATTTAGAACGTCTCTTAATTTAAAAATATTAACAATTTATAATACAGCCTATTCAATACGGGAACTATATAAATTTGAAAACCGTGGATTTCTTGTCATCTGTCCACGACGCGACTCGTGTTAAGCACTGTCTACACAAACTAGTTTGTGCCCAAATACGGTAGCGGTATGCCCACACATGGCAGAGATATGACATCATCATGTCCATATATGGGCACATCACATTTGTTGTCACATAAAGTTTGATAGTGTACACAAAGGTCGTTTGTAAGTTAAATTTTAATATAATTTAAATTCAATTTTTAAATTTTAAGTATATTAAGTTCGCAACACAAGTCGCGTTGTCCGGTGATGACCGCCCTAATGATCGATTAAAAAACCCATAAAAAAATAAATATAAAAATTATATTCATCTATTATTTCATATTATTAAAACAATCTAAACATCTATGTCTATATCAATTTAATATTACTAACATTACAACGCCAAGATGTCTGTTCCTATCAACATACCGACACTATATGTGACCGCAAGGAAACGGTGAACGCGTGTGCTATTCGGTAGTATTGTGAGGAGGCCTGACTTAAAATCACCAGGGCTGCAAGTCACCGGGGTTCCCTATCAGTCAGCCTGCAGTGATGTGAGCTAGTAGGCTGAAATTCACCGGGTTTCCCCTCGCAGCAGAAAATCTAGCCTGGCGCCGCCACGCAGGCTGCGTTTTACAATACCCTTGTGCATTATTGTCAGGCTTTGACGGCTTTTCCAATAATACGGACAAACAATCAAATTCCAACAGGTAATATGAAATAAACCGCTAAATTCCAATGTTAATAATCTGTCCCTGTCAAATAGTGTTAATATCACTCTCTTTCAATGCGCTTCTGTGTATTATCAGCACGTAGTCCCAGTTTCTTTTAATTTTACTATCCCTTCAATAAACTACACTTATGCAAACATAGCTGAAAATATGTTTTTAAAAACGATACTGATAAAATGTGCGCGTGTAAAAGGCCCGAACTAAACCAAGACTCGAACATGGAATTTTCGACTCCATTATTTATGTTTTATTTAGTTGTTTATCTTTTTAATTTAAATGAAAAATTAAGAAATGTTTGTAATTGTTTTTGTGGACTTTTTCGATGTTCTTTTGTCTAGTGTTTTTATGTATTCCAGTCTGTAAATTGCGCCCCCCCCCCCGCTGTTTATTGTGAATTAAAAAAATAATAATAATATTAATAATTAAAATCAAATTGTTTAAAACATCATTGAAAAGCTATTTCAGGCAAAGCATATCACAATAAGGTAGAAAAGAACCGCAACAAAATAAATAGGAAAGTACAGTACTATAGATACGTACATAAATTCCAAAAGAAACGTTGCCTAACAAAATAAAAAACGTAACAGTATAAAACAAAGTCACAGACGCCTTTGAAATTATTAAGAAAGAGACAACATGTTGTATTGAAAATAAATAAAAACGCATCTGTAAGGTATCTCTGAAATGTAAACTCATGTCATAAATATGTTATTTATATTGTTTATTTTATCAACAAAATCCTGCTAATATCGGCTCTTAATCCGGTGCATACTTTGAGCACCACGATGTATATCATCTGTAACTGTCAACAGGTCGTTCGGTGGTGTAGGGGTGCTTAGAACCAGGGAGGGCAGAGTCCATCATGCCATGATTTATGTCTTAATCTATGTTTGGCAATATCGACGATTATAGTGGAACTCAAAAAGCATGACAGATACATTATTAAAATGTACAGTATCCAGCCTGCTATGTAATTGGCGATTTACTTGTATGAAATTGTTTAAAAAAAATAAAATAAGCATAATATGCTTATTATATCAACCGGAATATTTGCAAATATTCCGTTTCTAACGGTTCTATAGCGTCTTTCGAATAAAAACTATAGTTCAGTTATTCACCTCTCAATCATAGGCCAAAGACAAAATATATGTTATCAGGCGACAGGGGTTGTGGAAGTGGTTGTGGTATAGCCTATCAAAGTGGTAGGCCAGTTATTCTCGGCCTGAATCCATGAACAATTATACATGATTTACAATCAACGTTATAAAACAGCTAAACAACTGCTGTTAAAAATAGTTTTAACTCATGTACTGCAGAATAGTTTTACGCTGAAACAGTACAATTATTTGAGTCTTTATAGGCCTAAACAATGTTGGCATAATCCTAGGTATTTTTTCAGAGAAAAAAAAATCAATTTTAAAATGTATAGGCCTAGGCCTTGACAAGAGAAGCAAAATAGAAATGATAGATGGCATTTTTTAGGACAATTGAAATAAAAAGAATTATTTATTTGTTTATTTTTTGTTATAGGGTTACCTACCTGTTATCGTTTTAAAACGGGAAACCCCTCCCATATTTCATTCTCTTAAGTCGTCCTTGTTGACTCATGGAGCCCGCCATAGAGTACCGATATCCTAATATTATTACGCCATTGTTGAAAATCCCAGTCCCTTATTTTTCACAATAAACCAATCGGGTTGAATCTATGGTTGAATCAACAACATTCACTAGCATATCAACCTATTTACGCAACGCAAGTGAATTGACCAATCACAAGCGATGGCTTATTCGCTTGTGATTGCTAACTGTCTATAACTTCGCTTGTCATTGGTTAAAACGCTTGCGTTGCGTTTACGTCCTTGCGTTACGTTCTAGTGGGAACCAAGCTTTACAGAAAATATATTACCTAATATTGTGATAAGTTTATCCAAAAGATAATATGCCCTGTCAGTCAGTGTGATTGACAGATATAGTTTGCATACATCACCACCAATGTTCGCTGTATTATATTACTCCGTAGTGATTACAGTTACTCGTAATAATAGTCAAAGATAATGATCAGGTTTATTAAATATACAATAATTTACACAAACTCGAATTATTTTTTACTTTATTTTTTGATTAATCGATGAAGTATGCCAACCAATGGTACACCATGGATAACTATCATGTTCACAACGTTTAAGATTATGGGTTTCAATAATTACAAACATCTAGGCCTATAAAATAAAGTGTAAACCTTTTCAACAAAGGTTTGATAACCCCATTTGTTTTATAGTAAGATAAATGATATGATTTGTAAATTGCAGTACAGTAACAAATCGAAAGAACAATCATTTTTACATAGAAATATACTATTTTTAAAAGCAAATTGTTACCCATCAACGATTGTACTTGTATGATAGGCCTAAAGCTCTGTCTACCCTATCAAACTTTATGCGACAAAAACATGTGATGTGCCCATATATGGACATGATGATGTCATATCACTGCCATATGTAAGCATATCACTACCATATTTGGGCAAATCACACTTTTTGTCAAACTAGTCTGTGTAGACAGAGCTTAGTCATTGAAAAGCAAGTGACATTTTTGTAACATTCTATAAATAACAGTAGCTTTATTTTACGATGGTGGTTGTGCATGCTGAAAAAAATGTATTAATGTTATCAGTTACCCCAATTATAATTTAAACCCGGAGCTGCCCTTTAAGTTCTCCTTTTTAAATTTTTAGACCACAAGTCCTGCGGGATTAGATATTAGAACAAACGTGATGAACAGGTACACTGAAACACAGAAATGTCGGTAAACAGTCACTTCGGTGTCTTTTATCTTCAAATTTAAAATGTTTCGAAGAGGTCCTCCTTCAACATTATGACCTTCTTTCTGCAATACCTTAACCAAACTCACGTGGCGCTGCCTGGATAAAATGTTATAGGCCTAAAAGATGACCTAATTTTCACAAACCAGTGGGCCTGAGGTTGGAGTTCGTTTCATCCAAAACGGTTTATAGAACTCAGAACCGGATCAGAACGCATACTTTTAATAGGCCTATTCTTTAACTCTTCTATATATTTTCTCTGTATAATTATATATATATGCGTGTGTGCGCGTGTGTATACGTATATGCCTATATAATATATACATACGTACGGCTTAGGATTTGTTCTTTACCCCTCAAGTGTCAGTATAGGCCTATTTTATATGTATATAAATATAAACTTTTAGATATTTTACAGAAATGTACTGGAAATATTAAAAAATCATCTTAACTTCTTTTTATCATATATAGAGAGAAAATTGTACATTATATTTTATAGATCTGCTATATTTACACTCTTCAATTTTGATTTAGGCCGCTACATGAAACATTTTTGATTGTACAATATAAAATATAAATGGGTTTCCCCTACGAAAGAGATACAAATTAATATTCAGGCCTACTGTGTGAAGATATACATTATATCTTCTATTAGGATTATAAATGATTATGATGGTGGGTGAGGCTATAATTCATGCAATACACTGCCGATCTAATTTTTTTTCTCACAAAATTAAACCTTTTTTCCCTGTTTTTTTTGTATTCAAGACAGGACCACAATGCAAAACCGGTTTTCTTTTACCGGATTGTGTAATCCTGTATAAAGATGTTGTTAAATAAATAAATAATAGTCATGGACGAACAAACAATATCGACGTGTCTGATTGTCCATTCCGAAACTAATTTTTAACTTTATCAACAAGGGTGATATATCACCTTATAATACCACACGGAAAGTAACCATTTGTTGTAAAATTTCTCGAGTTTTATCGTTGTCTCGCATACCGCCAGAATGGTGCTGGGCGTTGAAAGACTTCACTTTACGTCGTGCCTTAGGGCTAGATAGTCGGGGCTAGGCGAGCGAATATAATCGTTGAATTCGGTACTGAAATATAATCAGTGCGTTCAGATCTGTTTCGTCAAGTATTTATTTTAATTGGCTTGATGGGTTAAGCCATTGGCCACTCATCAATAACACAGCTTTGTTTTTAGTCGTTGTGTAAACAGTTAGTTTTAGTAATGAAGTAATGAGAAGTAAAGGGATTTTTTATGGGCTATGCGCGCACGACTGGCTACGTTAGCGGCGACTAGACTCCAAGAAGTGATTTGTCGGTCAATTTTCTCGTTTTCTGTGTAATGTGGTTTTATTGCCCTCTATTCTACCAAGGTTGCGTTTTCGTCGGTCAGCACTTTGCGCACCACAACAAAAACATGTTATCAAAATTGTTTATATTTTTCTTTGCCATTATAGGTTTGTGGGTGGCGCAACTTAGTACCGTGTAAACTCATCATGATCCGTCATCGTCACTCTCTCATCTTCTCAATCCAGGTCATCTAAGTCCCCAAAACCACTGACCCTAATACTTAGCATACAACTTTTATATTTAAAAAAAAACAGGCTTTTTAGTTAGCTTGCACTTTAACACAAATGTGTGACTTGATTTACTTAGGCCAATTAAATTAAAGCTCTGTCTACACTAAAAAAAATGTGATGTGCCCATATATGGACATGATGATGTCATACCACTACCATATTTAGGTATACAACTACCATATTTAGGCACATCACACTTTTTTTGTCAAACTAGTTTGATAGTGTAGACAGAGCTTTAGGACCCTTAAAAACCAGTCAATTATCCTATTTTAGTGTGATTTTCCGTTTTGTATTGTTTGTTGTATATATGGAATTTATTGTGAAATAAAGTGATCAATCAATCAATCAATCAATTGTAGGCCTATCGAAATGTTCACAATTCTGATATGGAATATGTATTACTACAATGCAGTGCATTTGGTCAATAACATTCATGCAGGCTACGTACGTACTACCAACGACCTATATAGGTCTATGGTACTATAGTACGACAGTATGCCTGTAATATCTATAGGCCTTGTATAAAATGTTTATAAATAAATATTTTTTCAAGCAATATATAAATTTGTTATAACAAGGCGGAGATCTTTCCCAAAGTTTTTCCATTGTGCTCGCCTATGTCATAATTAATCCTAATTGATGTATATAATATATATTAATTACTGGAAAATCAATATAAAGTAAATTATTAATAGTCATAATTATATAAAAATAGAACGCGTCATCCTGATTAGTATGCATCACGTGATCGTAAACCAAATTCTGACGAATACCAGTTTCTTGTGTAATTTCCTGGCGTGGCTACCTGTCTGAGGCGGCGGTCTATGGGCCTAGCCATAAGTCCTAATACAATACAATAAAATACCGTAACACGAGCCCCTGCAAGCCCGCCTAGTGTCTCACTTTTACACCCGTCTGACCTCCATCAGCAGACTCTGTTCCGTTAACGAAATTGTTTTGTTTTGGCCCTTAATTAGTTCGATTGATTACTTCTAATGACTGTTCTTAACTTATATTTGGAGCATTCAGTAAAATAAACACTTGTTAGCTATGATCCAGTATAATGTTTTTACAGTTATAATACCGATTACCATTGACGTCTGTTTACCGTTTCTTTATAATTAAAAGTTTTAATTATGTGCGTGTCGCCATCGGAAGTAATGACCCCATGTTTGGTAGTAATTTAAGTTTATTGCAAATCAGGACTGTAAAGTACTAAAATATTTAAAAGAGGTTTGAGATGACACGAACAACTAATATTTCAAAATCATTTATTTCTTTGTGAGACAACATTTTTATGAGATCATTACCTCTTATCCTGCTAACTATGAATTACTTCTTCTCATTAACTAGACCTATAAACAAATATAATATCATTTTATCATAATTATAACGAATCTCAATTTGTTATTGAATGCATATCTTTACGCCGTTATAGCTCTGTAAATATAATTTTTTAAACTATTTATATAAACAATTACAATTAAAAGTTAAGATAAAAAATATATTTGACTATTCAATTGAAACTGTAGGCCTAAATCTATTTTTGTGTGCTTTATTTGGTAGTTGAAGTTGGCGATAAAAGTTCATAACATAACAACAAATAAGATTCAGATTTCTGAATATTTGTTTCATTATATTTCACGTAAACAACAACAAAACATGTATGAAAGCAGAGAATCAGATATGTCTACACTATCAAACTTTATGTGACAACAACATTGATGTGCCCATATATGGGCATGATGATGTCATATCACTACCATATTTGGGCATATCACTACCATATTTGGGCATATCACTACCGTACTGTATGGGCACATCATACTTTTTTTCAAACTATTAGTATAGACAGAGTTTTAGATATTTTGGTAGAAGTGTCATTCGAGCTATTTTAATATACAAACTAGAAAAAAAAACATATTTAGACATGTCACCACCTTTGCCTTTTGCTATTGGAAGAATAAACAAACGGAAGTATAATTCATCAAAATATTAATTTGGATTGAATATAAAATTGCGACGATGCGTAAGCCAAAGTTTTGGCTGATTTAGCGATTTTTGATTCGCTGAAGCGTACGGCATATCCAGCCTCAAAGCCCGTCTGTGATTATTAAAAATCAACGTAGCGCAGCAAGACATACTGTTTATAACGCGTGCTATGGTCGTAAGAAAACAACTACATACGGTTATTCTTTTTACTTATTCCAGTCTCGAATGCACCTAAAATCAGTCACAAAAGGCAAGGCCATTCCATCACACCCTCTGATTTTCAACTATTATCAATTATGTCAATAATATTTCACCAACGTCTGCAAAAATCGCTTTCATGAAAATGTGTTTACTTTAGAAATATCAATTTTGCTGGGGTGCAAGGTCTATTAATCCGCGACACGGGGTTTAAGTATGGTGATTAAACACGGGTAAACACGTTGTTTTTGTTATGCTACATACGCACCTATATCAGATTACAGGTTTGTATTTTTATGTTTAGTAAGTTTAAAAAGTTAAATGTAAATCCTTGTCGACATAAAACCTAGACATTCCTCAGTATCAGGCAAATTCCGTAATACAGCATCTCTTATGTATCGCATATGATACCTGTATCGCGGATTGCATTAGGCCTACTGTAAATTTTAAAACCCAGACATTCACCCAGTTCTTCCACAGTCAGGCAAATTCCGTAATACAGCATCTCACATGTATCACATGTGATACCTGTATTACGGATTTAATTGCATTATACTGGACAAAGTTTAGATACAAACCGACTAGAAGCGAAATTAGTGTGATGGTAAATGTTCCAAGAAAATGGAGTTAGATAGTTTCTTCATAAAACGATAATTCCTAATTGTTTTCTCTCTGGAAATAATGTATAATAACTTTGAGGACGTAATTTGAAGTGTAATTGCGAAACGGTAAAATAACAAACTAAAATGGTAGACATGTGCCCCCGAAATTCCGTCGGTCACATAAAAAAGTTTGTTTTCACAGAATTCCAGTACATTTCCCCAACAATTAGGGACTGACTGGTGGTGAAGTTGGTTTCCCATAATATTAATTAATGTCTTTTCTTTTTTAGGCCTTTGTTATAAAAATAGTAGGCCTATTTGAAAAAATAAACAGTTCATTCAATCATTTAAACTTAGGCCTAAACTTAGTAACCCTTATATTTTGAACTGTATATTATTTTGACAATTGATAAATAAAGTTGAAATGAATTGAATTGTTAAATTAAATTTAAAAACTAATTGTAGCTATTTTTTGTAGAAACACTTGTACTACTGACAACTTAGATACTGTATTTATTGGTCTAAATATAAAATTAAAATGCTTAATTACAAAACTAATAAAACTCCGGAAGATAATAATTAGTATTTCTTCTTGTTAATTTTGTTAAAACCAATGACTAGAAGCGGTCTAATTGTTTGTTTTCTCAGATAATCAAGAAACCGCTTTTAATGGCGATGTTCAATGAATTCACAAAACCACTGTAACCACGGCGGCCGTCCCGATTGTAGAAAGAATAACATTATCATTACACAAACAGTAACGTTTGTCTGAGTTGATTTATAGACACGAATGAAGGTCGTACGAGCGCAAACTAGGTCAAACAATTCTAATTTCTAATTTAAGAAAATAAACAATATAAATAGAGACAATAAAATATTTACCATATCATAAACCGATTTAAAGTGATCGGTGGTATAGACACAGATCACATTATTTAATCAAGCAGGTGAATGCACAGTGTAGAGGCCTATATATAGGCCAAAGAAAGTCGTTCAAAGTTGCAGGCGCAAAAATATGGAATAACCTACCTAACTGAAATTAAATATGCCACAACAATTGCTTCATTCAAAGCTAGATATTATTATCTAATTCTATTTTTCACAAAACTAAACTTTTTTGACCTGATTTTGTTTTTGTATTTAAGACAGGACCACAATGCAAAACAATATACAGTAGGCCTATAGATAAAAAAACTTTGATTTTAGGCTTTTTAATAAGACTTAATCAACAGTATGCCTGCATTATTCAAAATCATATCGTCAATGCATCATACAAGTCTTCTTTCGTCTAGCTCCACCATAAGCTTTACCAACTACATTTTAATTATTTCTTTCTTTATGAAAAGTTTAATCAAAAGAAGGGAATCCCTTTTGTTAAAAATGTTTCTATAATACCGAATTGAAAGAATGTTGAGATGATTATTGACTTTTATTATTGAAAACTTACAAACATGGCAAGGTCAATTATTGGTTCACAATTCTTTACTCCACTTAACCACCGTAATGATCACTACGTATTGTCATAGATAATACCTATATTTTGTAACCCGGTGAGTAAAGCCGAGATTTATGTGTACAGAAGTCCAACGAATAGACAATCGAATTTTAAGTGTATTTGTACCCAATAAAAAAAACTCTTTGATTTCGAATCTTGTAATCCAGAGATTGTGTTTGGAATAATCTACTGATACAAATATACCTCGGAGCAGAATTCACCCAATCCTCTTTGTGTCGTATAATCTGGATGTAAAACTTGGGAATCCGTCCTAATTAGGTGGGAAAAGGTTCGGACAAATGGATAAGAAGAGTCCATATTCTCCTACAAGTTCCCTTAGTGCATGTTAGTACATCGCTATTGTCTTGTACCGACCACAGTGTCCATATGAGTTTATAGGCTGCAGTATGCTTTAGGCCTTTAAGTGCATTCTCTATTGTTTTAGCACTTTCTCCACTCAACAAGCCACACAGACGCTTTGTGAGACGGGTAAAGTACATCTCCCTTGTTTAGAAGATGTCCTTAACACAAACGACTTATCCAGAATTAACTTAAAGCTTACAATTGTTTCAACAATTCTTTTTTCTCTTATCCCGAATTACCTCTACTAATTGAAGTAGATGATTGAAGAAAGTCGGCTGATTGCTTCTATGATTAAGCATTGTTTCAAAACACTATTGTTATTAGGTACTTGAAATGCAAGGTAATTTGTAACATTTAGCCGACTTATAGGACCTTATCAACCTTAATTACATTCGGCGGACTTGGATAACAAGTTAATTAAATTATAATTAAGAGTTTGTTGTGTAATTACGGATGGGGTTCTTGCTGTAACTATGGAAATAGGATAGCTCCATTATGTACCCATGGTCTATTTTTTTAAACTGTGTTATAATTCAAATTATATAAGGTTTTTTTAATCTAAGATCCCATTTGAAAACGCAGCATGTTTTCACCAACACTATAAATAAGAAATTGACTTTTAACTTTATAAATAAAAGCTTGAAAAACTTTATATTTTAAAATACTTTTGGGCAAGCATGTTCTTAGGCCTATTTCTTTGTTGGTTTCACTCTAAAATGTTGTGGCTTACACTTTTGACAAACCTATAGTGACTTCTGATGCATGATCATATTGTGAGTTACCACAATTGTTTTTCCTTAGATTTGATTTTTTTTTTTATTGGTCCCAGTCTTAATTTATTCTTCCTGCCTAAACTTAGTGCAATATTGAGTGTATCTAATTTCCCTATTCAACAGACCTAAACAACATTTTCTCTAATTTTATGAATATTATTTAGAAAAGAAGCGGACCGAAAATTATTATCGTAGTTATCAGTTGCCTCAATTCACTAGTATACTTTCAGTATTTGAAGTTTTTATTTTTGTATTTTTGTATAATGGATGTTTTAGCTTTTTTTCTATGATATGTATAGCTTTTATTTACTATAAAAGTTATTATAAAACCGTCAATAGAGAAAAAATACCGTTATCAACGTTTAAGAGCCTTCGTAAAATTGTTCAAAACTCTCTTAAAACATTCTATTTTAAATATGTATGTTATATTTAGCTTTATTTACTATAAAAGTTATTGTAAAACCGTCAGTAGAGAAACGGTATACCGTTACTATCAACGTTCAATTAGAGCCTTCAATCAAAGTTTTTAAAACTTTCTTAAAAATAATATTTGTTGTTAGTGTTAGCACTATATAAATTCGACAACATTTAGACCAATATTGAATAATAATATTTCTAATCAATTAATTAGCATCTTTACGATAAAAAGTAAATCGTATGTAATCTCTTTTAATCATCATGTTCCCTAACGGCGACAGCTATCATGAACATTATCACCTTCTGTGTTACGCATAAGATGGTTAATTTTTGTTAATCCCGTTACAATATTTCTTACCATGAGAAACAATCCAATTCCTGGTCCAGATTTTAAACTCGTATTGTTTCACAGACAGTAGCAAGTGTTTGGGTTTAGATGGTTTATCCTTCCCAAGGACCAACAGTGAAATATCTAAATCCTTATACCAATATAACAGAATTTAAAAGCGATTCGTTATTATTAAGTAAAAGTAACTAATCGTAGATTAGTGGGCCTTCGCTGTTAGGGCTGCAGCAATGATTTCGGTTTGGTATAGGCTTAGTGTAGCCCCTGTGTAGGCCTGTGAAAAGGCTTATGAGTTTTCTATAGCAAAAAGGGGTAATCCATTCTTTCTTTTTAAAATCTTATTAGTATCATAATACATGTCTCGCCAATTATAATCAGAAAATTACATTTCATGGTTAAATCACTACACGAAATAGCTTATCCAAGACTGTCCCATCTAAACTGGAACAAAAGTAACTTATAGCCAGTGGTTCATTATATAGGTTATCTCCAGGATTTTAGTAGGCCTGTGTAAACCAAATAATGGCCTACAACAAGATTAAACTTAATTCCATAAGTCCTGGACTTTTAATTTTTTCAATCTTACATTTTTCCCTGAGAGTGTTCTACGTTAATAATTTCAGTTGGTAGTTTTTGCCTTTCTAATGTAAGAATTAAAATGTTATGGTCCATTTTTAGAGGATTTTGCCAAGTACCTCATTTTAGTAGGCCTGTGTAACACCTAATAGGCCCCTAATGACCCACAACAAGCTTTAACTTAATTCCATATGTCCTCGACTTTTAATTTTGTTTACTCTTATATTCCCCCAAGTGTTCCACATTTATAATTTTAGCATTATTGCTCGGAATGAAAAGTTATATTTAGTATATATATATATAGTATATTTTAACTGATTTTATAAAAATATATATAAGTTAAATTTACTACTAAAGCATCTTAAATAACATGTACTTGACATCATTTTATATCATAACACCCTACCAGACGATACCGAGCGAAAATTAGCATGACTGGTCTCACCATTCCGATGTAAGAATAATTAAACTGTTATGGTCCGTTTTTAGAGGTTTTTGCCAAATATCTCATTTAAGTAGGCCTGTGTAAAACCAAATAATGGCCCAAGACAAGATTAAACTTAGTTCCATACCGTAAGTCCTCGACTTTTAATGTTTTCACTCTTACATTTCCCCAAGTGTTCCACATTTATAATTTTGCCATTATTGCTTAGTGGTTTTTGTTTTTCCAATGTTTAAGAATTAAAATGTTATCGTCCGTTTTTAGCCAAGTACCTCATTTCAGTAGGCCTATGTAAAACCAAATAATGGCCTACGACAAGATTAAACTTAATTCCATAAGTTCTGAACTAATTTTTTCACTTACAATTTCCATGAGTGTTTCACATTTCTATAATTTAAGCATCATTGCTTAGTAGTTTTTACCTTTATGTAAGAATACAATGTTATGGTCCTTTTTTTAGAAGTTTTTGCCAAGTACCTCATAACAAACAAATGAATTTACCATAAGTGTTTGCCAAACTGTGCTAAAGCTCTTCACCTGATGCGATTAAAAGTTTCATATAAATTATCCCCCACTCCAGATATTGTAATAATTATAAATAACCGTAATTAAAGTTTAACCTTTTGTACAACAATTTTAAATCCTTCCCAATATTATTGATTTGCCTCAAATAGACCTGTGGTCACAGCTTGGCTAACATTATAAACAGACTTATTTTAAAAACATAGCAACAATTGGCATAGATATGGTACAAGATGGCGTTATATAATCCTGAATATTTAATTCATCCACAACAAATAACTATTGGAAGATCAGATCGGCTTAAATTGTCCAACGAATTAATTATCGCTGTGTATTAACAAAACAGCAATGATATTTAACAAGATGTTACAACTCGCTAATTAGTTACTAGATGCTAATTGTTCACTAATTATTAGTGTGATTACCAGCCGCGGTCCACATAATAACATAAATGGCGACCCATTGCGTTCTATTTATCAAAATGATTAGCATTATAAAAATATGCATATTAGTTTAATTGTTTAAAAATGTGTCTGCCAACTGTGCCGCTTGTTATTCCAATATTTGCATATTGTTTTAATATATTGTAATATTGTAACCTAGGCAAACAAATACACCGTTATAGTGTATACTACCAAATTTAAATTCCACATTGTATATAGATAAAAACCCCATAAGAAATAGAGGTTATATAAAGGGGTGGGACCATGTATCTTCTTTCAAAAGAGAAGAAACTTTTATATAAAAAAATGAAGCACAAATTGAATTGAATTGAATTGTATTTTATAAATATTTGTTTTAATGTAAAAAAAAATGAGCTAGCTATACTACTACATACAATACGTGTTAAGGTCTGACTACACTATCAAGCGTTGCGACAAAACAAAATGTGATGTGTACATTATATGGATATGATGATGTCATATCACTACTATATTTGGACATACCACTACCATATTTAGGCATGTATCACTATCAAAATTTGGGCACATTGTTCATATTTGGGCACATCACGCTTTTTTAAAGTGAGAACTTTCATATGAGACTGAGAAACTATAAGACCTACTCGTTTTAATATTAAAAGTTTTTAATTTGAAGGCTATCTTAACAAACATTTACTTTTCAAACACTACTACATCTGCAATAAAACACAATAAAAAAAGACATCGTAGTTTTTATCTTAAGGCCCATTGTAATAATCAACTTAGTATCTATGAAGTACCTTCGAGTAGTTCGTCAAGTGGTCATTCGGTATAATAGATTTACGTCCTATTTCATTAATAAAGCATTTACTTGTTGAGGTCCATTAATTAATGTGTTCTAATAAATGGTTAATAATTTTATAAAGACCCTTATTAATTGAAGAACAGAAGTAGTTTGGTAATTTTAATGGTAATCATGATGTAATTGAGTGCGTTAAAACACTCTATACACAGTGTATGAACGTCGTTTGTAAACGAAATTTTAGCCTAGGCTTTATTGTGTGTTTTTTCAATAGTTTATGAAGTATTGCTAATTAGTACACTTTTGAATGGTTTGGCAATATTGACCTTCTGTTCCATTAGAAAAAATGTTTACAACGAAAAACAATTTTCAAAAACTCATACTGTCATAGGCTCATAATTCCTAGAAAATGGAAAACACTTACTTATGAATTTCTCACACATTCGGTGATGTTTCGGTAAATTTTACAATATAGAATAAAAACACAAGATCGTTGAGATGAACATACAAGGTCTTCTTCGACTACATCGCAGTCTGACGACATTACTCCGTCGAATAGTCTTTCGGCAATTAACAACATAAAGCCCTTGAGAATTATCTGTAATTCATTCAATTAAAATAATTCATAAAACATTCGGGTGTATTACAGCATTTAGGAAAATAGACTTTCATGTGGTAATCATGACATCATCAATGCTATACGCCTAAATCAATAAATAATGATTTAGGCCAACAATTAAACGTACCTATAACAAATCATAGCTCTAGTAAAGATTGTTCCGTCACAGAAAACACGGTGTCTATTGCTTAGATAACGGCGTCTTAAGTCTAGGCTATTTCGCCTACTATTCCTCAATTTATGCGTTGTGTCATGACCCAACACTATGTAAACCCTTCGTCATCACAGGCCACCCTAAACGATTTCGGGAGAAAAAGTAAATAGTATAACGAAACTGTCACCTTACTGATTCATCTTTGAGAAATTAAAGTCTAAAATATAAATATAATGACGTTTAATGCATTCATAATTACCTATCACCAAACAGCTGATAAAAGGCATATTATACGGTATAAGATAAGATAAGATAACTTTTATTGATCCTCAAAAAGGAAATTCATTGCTCGTCATAATAAAAAAAAAACAAAAAACAAACCATTCATATAAAAACATCTAAAAAAATACAAGATAATATTATCTTCTTGACTTCCTGTTGTACTGGATGATACCGGAGGGAATAAAGGATTTGGCATATCGATTTGTTTTCCCACTGAGGAGCCTCAATCTACCACTTGGATTAAGTCGGTCTATGATCACTTTGTGGAGAGGATGTAGTTAAACATAATTATAGAAATATTGAAAAGCATTTATTTCTAATTTTTTTGTGGACGAAATAAAGTTATCTATATTTTCTTACATTAATATTGAAGTACAAAAATATTACGGTACTCCTCCCACTATCTAATCTTGGCCTACTTCGCCCCCTACATGAACCTTGTTCGGTGCAACAAACTTTCTTTTATTTCAATAAATAAAGGCCTCTGGCCCATTTCACATAATACAATCTATTTCGGACTAGATTTATAAATTTTACTGTTTAAAAACGTTTTTTTTTTATCATGTAGGCATATAGGCTACATTTTAAATCAGACTTCTATTTTATAAAATTTTATAAAATCTATTTCGGACATACAGGTTTATAAAGAGTTAATAAATTGCAAAAGACTATAATATTGTATACATTTCCCTACTTAAAACTACATTTTTTTTTAATCGTATTATTTAAATCATATTTTTTCCTAGTAGGACTACTGATAATTTAAAATGATTCGATATCCCGCGTGAAATTTTCACCGTTATAACGAAATTTAATTTCGTTTCGCGTGAACATGAAAACAATAATTGTTTTGAGAAATTATCTAACCTTGATTTCAGTATCTACCTGATATGCGTAAACAGCCATGAAAATTTTGTGAAATTCCAAAACATATACTAATGACGTTGTAAACATGTTGTAGAACCATGTTTTAAATATTTAATGTCTTTTGAAAATATTTACAATTTGTCATTGTAAATATTGAATCGGTAAAATAACATAACAGGGTCTGTTATGTCAACAGGAATTAAACATGAATGTTATATAACTCCCAAAACGCCAAAAATGTCATAACAATCGGAAAAACATAATTATTATTTCTACCTTCAAACATTGTTTCCCACTTTTGTGGGGATTTAGACCTAACCCACAATTTATTCAATTCATCTTTCATTGCTCTAATTTAGGCCTATAAAAATGAAAATCAATATTTGTTAATATACTGCATTTAAAATACATCAACAATGTTAAAAACAGTAAAAAAAGTACAGACAATATTTAAACAAATTTTGAAAAAAAGCTTATGACATTTGGGGCCTACATTCAATATCGTTTAAATATGTATTTCCCCCCGAAAAATGAAGATTATTTAAAAAAAAAAAGAATGGGCCATTTCGCAGTTTTAATAATGCTCTTCCGTAGAAAAAAAATGTTTTCACTAATAAAAAGACAAAATAAACGCCGTTAAGTTAAACAAAAAACCATTAACTTTCAGTCAATTTAGCTAATTTAACTATTTTTTTGGTGGTCCTAAATATTTTTGTTTTCAATTCAATTTTTGGTAAAAGTAAATTACTATTATGTGGCATTAAAATGGCATATTCAACGAAAATTACCAAGCTCGTTTTATGCACCGTCTCCTTCAGTGCAAGGCCCCTCATTTCTACAGTGATCTTCCTCTATTTATCCGGAAGTCCTTATCCTTTTCCTCTTTCAAAACTAGACTTATGATTTTTCTCAAAACTATGTAATCTTTTCCAGATTTTAAATTGTAAAATAGTAGATCTAAATATTTATATATATTATATTATTTCTTTTATTCCTGTCCACCCAGGCTGCACTTGCCAGCTCTTATACAATGACGTTATCTAAATTCCTTCACTTGCACTGATGAAGGGCTAGTGTTGCCCGAAAGCTCTGCTAACTTTTCTGGCTGTTTTACTTATCGTTTTGACTTAGCTTTTCGCTTCTTTTTTTTTGTATCTCCATTGAGATCCAGCCACTGATACCCACAGCATTGTCATTTTTTCAGTAATTTGCCTTTGGATTTATATATATAATATATTTTTTGCTTAATTTAACATATCAGTTATTTTCTATATATTTCAAATTTTCTTATTCAGGATTTTTACTCTTATGTAATTAATTTTATTTTTTTGGTTTTTGTTTTTCTTTTACTTTTCTGTTTTTGTTGTATTTTGTATATTGGTATCTGTTCTAAGGGTCCCAAATGATCAGCAAATGCTGGATAGATCATCCTCATTAAATAATGGTTAAAATAAATAAATAAATGAATAAAGGTAACCAACTTACCCTGTCTACACTATCAAACTAGTTTGACAAAAAAGGTGTAATGTGTCCAAATATGGTAGTGATTATGCCCAAATGTGGTAGTGATATGACCAAATATGGTAGTGATATGACCATCGTGTCCAAATTTTTTTCTTTTTTTGTCACATAAAGTGTGATGTAGACGGAGCTTTACCCTTTAGCGTGACAAAAAAAATGTTATTTTCCCCCAGAGTCATAGGTCAAAAATGATATTTCAAAATATATATTGTCTTATATTGTACCAGGAATATATTTTGTTATGTTTTAGTATATACTGCATTCACTCCAAACCCGCTATTTGGAATTGCTGGCATCTTATTTCCCCGTGTTCGTGCGTTGTCGAAACATTCTAAGCACCTGAGGTGAAATTGTTCTAGTCAACCATTTCAACTTGTAATTGTATAGCTGTTTATTTATAAATGTTTCTAACATTTTGAAATCCCAGCTTCATGCTCCAGTATCAGTGAAGAATCTATATTTGTTGTTTTTCTAAATTAATTAATACATCGTAACTAAAAATGATACGGGTTGCGAGTCGTGTCGCAGCGGCCATCAAACTACGGGACACGGGTGAAGTTACTGTCTGTTGTCTGTCGTTTTCAACAGGCTTGTATGGAGTTTGCTGCCAGATCTGTCTGCCTACTGCAGGTAAACGTGATGTTATATTCGTTAGCTCAACATTTATATTATATCAAAGGTGTTAAAATCGTGATATATTTACACATTTACGCACATTATGCATGATTCGGGTTATGAAGATGGCAGTGGTACATAGTTAAAACAGATTTTCTTTTCTAACATTTGTCATAATACATCAATAGTATAATTGTAGTTTTTTTTATGATTTATCATAAAAATAATACTAAACATACCGTACAAAATGAATTTGTCATAAAACTCTTAATTTCTTTACTGTCAAATACAACCTGTACTTGCTATAGCCTTAATTTGTATTTTGTTTAAAAAAAGCCTATTTTATGTTTAGTGTATACACACGATAAATATGTATGTGACAAAAACAAATGTGATGTGCCCATATATGGACATGATGATCATATCACTACTATATTTGGGCACATCACTACCATATTTGAGCACATCACACTTTTTTTGTCAAACTAGTTTGATAGTGTAGACAGAGCTTAAGATCTAAAATGTGCAAAGAAAAATATTGGAATACGAATCTATCTAAAATGAATCAAGAAAGTTGAAAATGTGTTCATATTAAAATTGTATACATTTTATTTTTTTCATGTATTTATAATCGACATCTGAATATAAATATTTTATTTATTCTGTCTTTATACTGAATGACACTTTCAGTGCTAAAGCATTGATTTCCAAAATGGTTCAGTAGAGAACATTAACAATATATATATAGTCCGAGTTCGAGTCTCGGTTGGGGCGATTTTTTCTCATTCTCACAGATTTCCTCATCTTTATCGTTTCAAATTAATTAATTAAATTTCAGTATATCACCGGGCGGTTTAGAATTAATGTTCTGTGCCTGATTTATATATATATATATATATATATATATATATATATAATTAAAAGAAAACTATATACGAAATAATAGTAAATGATAACCACTGTGCCTAATACTAATATGATTTCATTTTTTTTTCGATACCATGCAAAGTTAAACAGATAACAGCAACAAAAAGAGAGAGATAACCATCTAAACCCAAACGGAAAACATAAACAATTGCCTTGTGATAAAGATACAATTGATTGTTTATACAATAATATTGTGTCTAACTATTTTTAGTCATATTAAAAGTAGGCTGTTTTTGTTGAGGCCTATTATATTATTTATCGCAATGACGACAAAGTGAAATTCTTTTTGATCTTTATATTTGTCGGGACTCGGTACAATGGAAAGCATGATACATATTGCTTTATTTTGTTATTATTAATAGCTTGATAATGTTGTTTATTGTCATATCACATTTAGTAAGAAAGTCAATGACCTTATTCTAAACTAATACAAGAATTCCCGACAGTTTCCTTTAGGATTCAGGAAACACTCGGCAAAAACATTTCAAAACAATCTATCCACGCACCACCGACTTAAGGTGTTCAGAGTGAACTCAACAGACTAAAACTTCCTCAATTGCGAATATATTATTACCATTATGAGTCATTACCTAATTTAGAGGCACCATCCAATTCGAAGACCATTAAAATTTCCTGTCTAAAATTCAATAACCGCAGTTTTACTGTCCATGGGTCAACAAAGTGTCCTATATTAATTAAACTTAGACCTGTTGTTAGTATTTCTTCTTCTTCTTCTCCAGGCCCGTCGCTAACCAGGGTGCTAAGGTTCACGACCGCGTTCTTAAGCCGCCGCAAGCCACTGCATGGTCATGCCTTACTCAAACATTCCCGAAGGCATAAACTGAGATGAAATATACTGACGATTTGTTTGCTTCTTCGTGCGTACACCAGATGCCTTCACTTGTCCCCAGATAAAATGACGTTATTGTAAAATATACTGCTTAAAGAGTAAGCCTACATTGGTTGTGATGGATAAAAATATTTCTATCATTCTTATGTGATCTTGTGTCTTTAGAAAATACAAACATAGGCCACAATACTAGTAGAATTGTCTAATGTATTGTATGACCCTGTGACCTTGTTATACCATACAATTATGAGTAATATTAGCAACCATAAACAAATACAAATACACCCTAATGTTTTTATAGTCTAGAGTTTATGAAAACCTATATATCGTATGTAGTGTTATGATGTATTAAAGTTAGGCCTCGACGTACGTGCGTGAAGAATTCTAGACGCGCGCGCATTTAATGATACTTGTTTCTCCACCTTCCAAAACCGTAATCCCAGCAATGACTTCTTTTGAGTTTAATTGGTTTTGTTCGTTTTCATTTCTCTGATTGTTTTGTTGTTGTTATTAAATAATTGAAAACAAAACTAAAATGTATTAAGTATATCTAACCATCAAATACCCTATTGTTTAAAAACAAATTAAATTCACGACCACACCCTTAAACAAGAACCTTTCACTGTTACTTTAAACTGACTATAAATAAGTGAGAAAAATACACATTTTCGATCATATAGATAAGATTTAAGCATACAATATGTTGAAACCCATCAAAATCACAGCCTATAACCGAACAGTTCGTCTCAGACTAGAGCTGCATTGTCATGGGCTGAAATCTGATTATTCCCACAGAGAGGGTATAAAGAAGAGGATGATTGTAAGATAAGATTGAAAACTTAAGTATTTCAGGCAAATGCACTATATGTGGTGCCTACTTAAAATAACTTCTCCAGCAGGATAACTGGGTAATCGTTCTTATTCTATTGGAAAAAGAGGATACTTATTATATTGTAGGTTTGTGCTTAACATACCTGCTTCAACTCAAGGGTACTCAACTCGCCTCCATAGCCCCCATACTTAAGTATTTACTTAACTAAATTCTAAGCTGATGTTATCCAGGCCTGATTAGGAAACAGAGAGGGGGTAATCTCAGGGTAAACCGTGTGTATGGAAAAAAGGATTACCCAACAAAACGAATTAACATCAAAGGCTTACATTGTTGTGATTATAAGCCTTTAATTACAGCCACTAAAATAAAAGTTTAACAACTGCTTGTTGCACCAACGTCAATCAACCGTGAGCTTTGCTATGATTGGCTGAAATCTATACATGATCTGACGCGCGGTGCTGATTGGCCAGTAGGCGGAGCTTAATATGTGACGTGACATTTGACTTTCGGAAGTTGTGACAAAGGTAACGAGTACAAATAACCGGTTGTTCTATTCGTGTGAAACATAATTTGTAAATTCTTGCTCGAAGACGTAACAAAAAACTGTATTGCGATTCTTAGTGCAGGATATCGTTATTTTGAACCAGATTTTCTATGTTGTTTAAAGAGGAGAAACCAAGTATGGACAACGAGAGAGTTACTATACAACGATCTCAACCAAAGCATCCGTTTTCGATAGAAAGGATGCTAGGCCATACCACCACCGAACCTACAATGAGACAGTTGACACCTCCACCTGTCTCTCCGTCTGTGAGCCGATACACCGATTCACCTCTGAGTGACATGGAACCAATCGCTAGAACTCCTGATATTCAGGTGGACGAAGAAGAGAATAAAAAACTTGATTCCGAAGGAGAACCAGAAATTAAGGATAACAATAACACGGATAAAACCAACGGTGCAAAGCAAACAAATGTTGTTCCGAAAAACAAGTTTGGAGAGAAACCGCCTTTCAGTTACAACGCATTGATTATGATGGCGATCAGAGAGAGTCCCGAGAAAAGACTAACATTAAACGGAATCTACGAATTCATAATGAAAAACTTTCCATATTATAGAGAGAATAAACAAGGCTGGCAAAACTCTATTCGTCATAATCTTAGCCTGAACAAATGCTTTGTAAAGGTGCCTCGACATTATGACGACCCCGGCAAAGGTAACTACTGGATGTTGGACCCTTCAAGCGATGATGTTTTTATCGGGGGTACAACCGGAAAATTAAGAAGACGTTCTACCAGTGCTTCAAGGAACAGGTTAGCTCACTTCAAACGCACTGGACGATTGGCACCAAATGCTTTTCCACATTTCCCGAACGATAGACCTTACCATCCATTTTACTGGCAAAGTTCACCAGTTTTTTCGCTACCTCCACAAGCTGCTATGTACAGAACATTAGACCCAAGATTGGAGCATCCATCTCATCATGGTATGCACCCAACATTACCAGCAAACGTTGCATCGGCATATTACGAATCTATTTTATCAACAAACCCTGCATTTGTTAGGCCTGTTCCCGTTACTACAGTAAACGGTTTTTCTGTCGATAGACTTCTTCGCTCGGAGCTTCATTGCCCGACACAAGCGAACATTGCACCGACGACAACTCGTGGACTACCATCATGCAGCCCATATGCTAGGCCTAGTAACATTGGAACATGTACACCGCCCTGTCAATGTGGGCCCACGTCGCACGCAACACACCTGCCTTCTGGTATCTATGATCCATACGCCAGCCTAAGGGGTGTAAACTCGTCTGTTCTCTTACCGAGTTCTTTTCTTCAGCCTCAACTTATTCCCGGCAAGTAGAACACAAACTCTTTAAAAATAAGCAAATATATTTAAACTGGATTCGTGTATTGGACTAATAAGCAAATTACATATTATATAAAACGTTGTAATTGTTTTGGAACTTCTATTGCTAAATACTTAAATTGCAAGATTTAAGTAACGAAACAATTTTTTTTTTTATAATATACAATAAGTTTAACATCATAATCACGTCTTTGAATCTTGAGAGTGCAATATGTATAATTAAGTAGAAACATTTTAATATAGCATTATTCATTTTAAAATTTAATATAATCACTTTTGTTTGTACTGTATCTTGTTTTTGTACTGCGGTTCGTACAACGATCAGATCTTTAATTCGTCGGGTGTAATACTGGCTAAGCTAGCCCTCACTCAGAAATATTGTTTATTTAATCGTTATTGTGAAAAAGCGAAATCGGATGATTTCACTATACAAGCTTTCACTTCTAATAATATATACATATGCTGACTTAACACCAAAAAGTCAAAGGCAATGTTTGCCTTCTGCTTAACGTCTTGTTATAACAGATAGCCTAAGTTTGTTAAAAAGAATCATACAAATTAACATTTCTAAGTATTGTATTATCGGGCTAAACTTGTCATTTATTAATTTACTGATTACAACCTACCATTTATGATTATGTTCATGTACGATAATTTCGTGGTAAAAATATTGATACAATAAAATTGAAAAGAATACATTGGTATATTTTATTTATTTCGTTACGACTACGGTACCTTTTCTTTTTTTAGACTGTTTTGTTTGTTTTTTAGATACTAGAAGAAATCAACTCAACAACTTAGGCCCAACGCGTCGGTATTTTCATTAATAATAATATAAATTGTATTTCCTTAAAGATATATTTTCCTCTGAAAAAATAATTTTCTATAAATATTTTTTGTTGAATGGATCGAAAAAGAAATACATTTATATACCTGGAAAAGTGTCCTGTCAATCGATGGTTTTGGGGTAAATTTAACCATGTATTTTGTTCGTTTTTCCTTATGAAATACTAAACATTATTAACACTTCTTTCATGTGTTTGGGAGACAATCGTCTTTAACAAGTAAAAATCTACTGCATGTACCTTAACAAATAAACTTTCTCCAAACGTTTTGTAGCTTATCCTAGGCATAAATAGGTCTCAACGACGCACACGTCCTAGTAGATAAATGTGATGAAACTGATGTACAATCAATTTATCTAGCTTCAACTCTGTTTTTTTTGTGTTAATTTAAACCTGTGAAATTATATACTGTAGCTTAAAACCCCGTTTTTGTTCATTTAAAGCTGTGAAATGCTGTACTGTACTATAAAATCTACCGTAAACAAATTCCGTCCACTCATCGGCACCCGAAGCAAAGATACTGTACACCATAATATCACGACTCCTTAAAATGTATTCGTAGCCGCAGTGATGGGTTTCGTATCAATTTGTTTAGTGTACCTGCATACGCTTTATTTGTTTCTAAAATCAAGATCGAAAGCACACATTGTTGCGAACAACTGGAAGAAAACTGCCGTAAGGCGTTTACAGTTAAACGAACCAAATATCTTGGTTTATTTAACGTTTAAAAAGTAAATTAAAAATGAACACACAGAGACAACAAACCACCCAGAAAACGTATCAAATTAATTAAAGAAGGTGGAATAAGAGATGCAGGAAGTTGCCTCGCCTTATATTTCACAATATTGTACAACATTGTGTACTGTACCATATTTGAAACAATTTTCCGATATATTCGAACAATAAAGGTTTTTAAGTTATAGCTTTATAATCATGTTTGTACTAAGGCAAAACAGAATTTCTTCACGTCCCCTCCCTCATCAATGTTAGAACTGGAGATTACTTTTTAAAACTATTTGCTATTTTTGATAAATATATATTTTTTTTAAATAAAACGATAGTTGTTATTCAGTAGAATAGGAAACATAATCCCATGATCGTCATTTTTAGTTTGTCGATATTTAACCAATGTTATAAAAACATGCGAATGATAATAACAACGGTGCTTGTTGAAAATATAGTAGTACTGTATATATAGGCCAGGCCTGCTATTTATTAATTATAAAGCCCTCATAACAAAATTCAAATCTCGGACGTGAAACTAACAATATCTGTTATTTTGACCCAGGTTTTACGAAACTTTTTATTATACAGATGTGACACTTATGTTACGCAACGCAAAATGATTGACACTTTTATTCATCAGTTAACAGTGGATAAGTTGTAAGCCTATTAGAAACTGATATTTTTGTATTGAGCCAAGGCTTTGTGAATAATAAGTTGTTATAACGGTGTAAGCCTATTTAAACACTCTGGTATCGAATTATCACGATAGTGCTATATGGGAATGTTTGTAAACTAGAAATCGGCTTGAATCCTTAGTAAACAAGATTTTTACACCAACTATTGTTGTGCAAATGTTGCGATCACTTTGAAATGAAATTAAGCCTTGTAGGCTACTCATGTATAAAAACAACAACAAAAGATGTGTTAAAAAGTTATACGACAGGGAAGAGAGTGTACCTCGCTATTCTCTGTGTATGGTAGGATAAAATAGAAATTATATTTTCCTTTTAATTGTTTTGTGACTTAAAATTGTTTTTTTTTTTTAATTTAAATTTTCCACAATATTATAACAAAACATATAATATACAATAACATAATGATAAACTAGTGTGTTAATAAGAACAATTGCATATAGATTATTATTATTATTTTATTTATATAGCGCTTTTCCAAATTAGTGTAAAATGATCAAAGCGCTTTACATCAGCACACCCAACAATGAGTTACTTCTTAGGAAATAGATGTGTTTTGAGAGCTTTTTTAAATTTTAAAACCGTGGTTTGTTCCCGGATCACAGACGGGAGTTCATTCCACATCACCGGTCCAAATTTTTAGAAAGTATTATTTCCACAGGTCCGCTTTTCGAGACAGTGATACAATGAAAGTGATGTGGGTGGGGAGTCATATAAGTTCGACCAACCCCAAGGCATAAAATTAAATACGAAAACAAAAAAAAATATATAAAATAATATTACATATAAAAAAAAACAAAGCTACTATTTTTATTTAATTACTTTATCCGATCTTAACTGGTCTTATGAAATATATATTTAATGTTCACCATATCTAGAAAGTAAATTTGAAATTGAAATCCAATAGCGTAAGTATAATTCTTGTATAAATCTATACATATTTAGTATTGAGAAATCCATACAATTTCTCTTCAACTTATTCTTCAATATACAACAAGTAAATATTTCGCTGAATAAAAGGAAACATTTAGGCTGGGTAAAAAGTTTACCAAGCTACTGTCGATTATGTTCGTCGCGGGCCAAATTACATATTCCGGGGTTAGCAAATGTTGCACCTATACATTTTCAAAATTCTGTATAAGGCTAGACGTTTTATATACAGCGTGACACGGCGGATTGCGCTTGGATGAATTTAAGGAATGAAAAGCATTGTTGTTTGATATTTGATTCTATATATATTAATTAATTCCAATGTTGTTATAATATTGGTGTCATTTTTTCGTTTTTATTATGTAGGCGCATTAACCAGATCAACTTGCCTATGGATATATAATGTTTTATAATAAACTAATAAGCTATTTACGGGATATCACCAGAGTACTGTATTAACACCATCAGATATATTGAACTTGTAGCACAGGAGTTCATGTTTGGAGTTTTGTCAATTGTTTTTTCCACACTTCTTCTTCACAGTCTTCTTCTATTTAAAGATGTACAATTGCATTTAAGTAAATAATCTTAGTTGATTATTTAAAAATGTATAGGCCTACAATTGAGTTTTTTATGTGAATAATGGTTTTTTTCTCTATCCAATTTTTGGTTAATGTGATTACTATATTATGCGACATCAGCATCACGGGGACAATATATCTAACTTATTTCTAAAACATTTGAATTCTTTGGTTTTTCGAAGTGCTGGGTTTTAATTCAAATTTTTATTTCAAAAGTAACACACCCAGTATCAAAACAAATAACAAAATGGCATACAATAACTATATATCCTATGCCTCATATTTCTGTTAACACCTATAACAGAACTTATCCATACAAGATTTCTCTGTCTATTTAGATCTTATTGATTTTGTTCGATGTGGTCATGGAGTTATAAAATTACTCAATGATGTGGTATACCATTTCTGTGTAATAAATGTTTTTAATGGTTATATTAGTTGTTATCTATGCCTATTATAGAGCTGACTAATGTTTTAAATTTTTGTTTGTAATGGTCTATATAACACATAAAAACCCATAAGAACGTTGATAAACTCATGGAGTTATAAAATTATATAAACTGTAGACAAGATAGCAAAGAAAATGAATCACAATCCTTAATTGACCTACCGTAAGTATGTGTCATTAAATGAATATTGTTAAATAACTTGAACGAATTCAAATTGAAATCGAGCAAATAAATATGATTGATATACGGATCACATTATTATTATTAATATTTTCAAACCCGTTAAATTCTGAAAGAATTTTAGTATTATCTGGTAAAACAATGTTGTTTGGGGATTGTTGTTCATAAATAAATGTATTTACTTATTTTAGAGTGGAGTTGTGACTTGGTGGTTATGATGCTTGACTACCACTCTAAGGGTCCTGGGTTCAAGTCCCGTCACATCAAGTCACGTCAGGACAAAATTACAACTCCACTCCTATAGACTTGTAATAACTATTTATTATGTGAACCTCTGAGGGTCCCTAATGATCAGCAATTGCTGGATGGATCACCCTCATTAAATATGGTAAAAAAAAAAAAATTTTTTTTTATTAATATACAATTGGTTTTGTAAATAGATGATTAACAAAAAAGGAATGTTAAGAAGTAAATACGTTGTGTTAATGTTAGTGATATAGAAAACAAAATGCTAAATGAAATAGGCCTATAAATAACTGTTAAATAACACAAGTAATGTTCAGTAAATGGTGATACTAAATGTTAAAAATATAAATGATATTAATTTTTTTTACTGGCTTACATTTATTTTTTAAAATATTGTTATGTGTTATGATATGGACTTTGTTCTGAAATAAAAGTGAATTGAATTGAATTGAATGAGGGAAAAACCAGAAAATATTGAAAAAACGTAAACAATTTTTAGAAATTATGTAATGAAACATTGAACGAATAAAGGTGGTGGTAAACCACAAAAGATTAAAACATGATGTCTGCAGATGTCTGCAAATAATAAAAATCAAGGGAATTTTTTTGGGTGTTTTTAGAAAACAATTTAAAGTTTTAGATTTAAAATATATTATGTTTATAAGTCAATAGGTAGGATCTAGGCCTACTGTATATAGATACTATACTATACTAGGCTTACTGTATATAGATTTATAAAGCGCTTTTCCAAAAGTTAGTATTTACAAGGCAATTTATTTCTTCAATTTTTTTTTCAATGCAAATATTTCAGTTAGTTTAGCACCCATGGTAAATCAACCTTTGATAGAATTATGGTTTCTTTATTTTCATCCAAGACAAACGAAACCAAGTGTTTACAGTACAAGCACAATCCAGTACAAAACATGTACTAATAATCAGTCTAGGTCTTAGGCCTGTCTCCTGCCCCACGATATGTGCTGGGAAAGCAAATATAAGCGGCACCGTGATGGCCTTTAGAGGCCTTATGTGTATCCAATACGGGTGACGATTGATACTACCCATTTTGTTTGGGCTTACGTCTAATGGTGCGTGGCATAAATGTTGCGATGGAAAGGAGCCGGGCTGTCGATAACTGTTTTTGGTAAAATTTTAAATTATAAAATTGTCTTTAAAAAAAGTTCAGGAAATGGGTATGAACCGGTCTGGTAAATAGGCCTAATACTGGATATTGTCATGACGTGGTTCAGTCAAACTTCTTTATGTTCACGTTGTGATGACAGATTTGTTTTTTATTTTGCTACATTGAAACTATGATTTAGCATGTTTATCAAACAAAGAAATGTATGTGTGATTGGATCACGTTTAGCACCCAAGGTAAATAAAAAACTACTTTTCTTTTCGTTTTACACAATGATACATTTCTGGTTAATGTTTATGTTTCTGTCGATTGATGGGAAGATCATATTGTACCGCAAATTCACTATTTACCATCACCCTTAACAAATCATGACTATTTCAACGGAGAACAACAAATATATCAAGTATTGTTAATGAGACTGGTATGGTATGCCCAAGTTACCAATGACAGTTGCCAGCACTGGAAAAATGACAACCCAATTCCAGTAATGCGGTTGAAGATTAATTTACCGATGAGGGCGCCAATTCATTAGGCTGTGATAAATGGGTGGTTCTGATTGGAATCCACTAGGGCGTGGTGGGGTAAAGTAAAGGAAGGAGAGAGGTCCATGAGCGCCGAAATTAGTATTATATATCCATCCCGTTGATATTCATTTACAGCTAAGCGTATAATGTCGCATAACTTAATTTTTGTTTAGTCAAATTTTAATATCTTGTTGTTTAAAACACCAATTTTTTAAACAAATGTTGTTCGATAACGAAGATCACCTATAATTTGTCAACGCGACAATTTCAAGTCTAGTTTACTATTATTAGTTTATTAATATTATTTATTTATTCTGATTCTAAATTAATTGTATTATCGAATCAATCGATAGTTTAAAACTATTATTTTCAATTCTGAACAAGTCAAACGTTGACATGTGTTCAATATCCACTTACTACTGTATATATTGAAATGATTATTTATCATTGAATTATTAGTTAATGTGTCGTGTTGAGTTATTTTACATATGTTGTTAATACTACATTGTTTTCATTTAATTGTAACAATCCTGTAAAAACTACATTTATTAGTTTGTGCTTTAATTTTGGAAGGATAAATGCCATGTACTTTACTTTGTATAGATGCTTATCTACAAAGCGGTGGTTTGTCAACATTATTTACAAAGATGTTTTTCTCGAGGCAAATCTACCATGAACGTATGAAATTATTTCGAATACATAATGTTTAATGAAGTTAAGCAACGCCATTATCTATTTAAAATATGCTACGCAGACATTTGACCTTCGCCGCTATGATGCCTAAAGAAATAATTGGATCAAAAAATAACAAAAGTTAAGGTGTTTAAGCATACTTAACTCATTTCGTATTGTGTTTTCCCGTTAGCCAGATTTTTAAAGATACGTTGTGATGCTAACTTTAAAGGACGCGCGCGTACAAATAACCATAATTAGTTGAAATTTGTTGTACGCGCGCGTTTAACTACGATGTGTACCGTACCGTGTTTGTACGCGCGCGTTTAAACTATGATGTACCGTACCGTTTTTGTATGCGCGCGTTTGAACTATGATGTACCGTACCGTTTTTGTACGCGCGCGTTTAAACTACGGTATGTTGTACCGTACCTTTTTGTACGCGCGCGTTTAAACTACGATGTACGAAACGTTTTTGTACGCGCGCGATAACTTTGTGTTTGTTCTTACTGACGATAACCACATTAGAGTATCCCTATGATGTAGTATACATTTTGTACTACATGTAATATCTAATACTTTTATTTGAAAATAATATTTAAATCCCTTAAAAATTCTTGCAGGGATTAACTGTTTGGCTGCTGTACATTTTGATTTAGTGGTGAATAATACCTTTTGATAATATTCCTCTTTATTGCAACTTGTTACATGGCTGCAAGCCTAAACGCTACATTCAAGGGAAGATAATATATTGATTGGGTGTAGGCCTAAGCCTAACCCAAAGCTTAAACATCCGATCAGCTTTAGTCATTTTCTCATCCTCCACTTATAGATAAAAAGATGATTAAGGCACTTAAGGGTGTCTTTTTAGAGATAGCTTCTGGTCAGCCACCTGCAACCGATCTTGTTTCGGCCCAAACATGCCATAGACAATCGATAATGGGTCAAATCTTCTGGTCAATATCAATTATAGGTAATATGCGGGTCACAATATCGTGACTTGTCCGTGATCTAGTTTTAGGCTCATTTAGTTTTAAATTTTTGAAAATAATCCGAATGATTATATATATTATATTAAAGACCAGTCACCCATTCTTTTTCGAAGTAGAAATGTTTGACAATTATTCTTTATAAAATGAGCACCGTTTTAATAGTAGCCTAAATACTGTAACTTCAAAATTAAATGGAAAATTTACTTACTTACTTCAACTTTTATACGATAAAGATGAGGAAATCTGTGAGAATCTATTTTTTAAACTCCTATTGCCATGCTGTAATTTGTTTCTTTTTTAAAAATATATATTTATATATATACACCGGGCGGTTTAGAATTAATGTTCTTTGCCTGATTTGTTTATATATATATAAATCAGGCATAGAACATTAATTCTAAACCGCCCGGTAATATACTGAAATTTAATTAATTAATTTTATACGATAAAGATGAGGAAATCTGTGAGAATGAAAAAAAGTCGCCCCAACCGAGACTCGAACTATAGTCTCGGTTGGGGCGAATTTTTCTCATTCTCACAGATTTGCTCATCCTTATCGTATACAATTAATTAATTAAATTTCAGTATATCACTGGGTGGTTAGAATTACTGTTCTTTGCCTGATTTGTTTATATATATATATATATATTTTTAAAAAAGAAACAAATTACAGCATGGCAATGGGCGGTTAAAAAATAGATTTCTCTAATCGAGTTTAACCCCCTTTACAAATATAAATTACAAAAAATACAGGTGGAACTTTACAGAATTTTAGGCCTACAGTATTCAAACTACATTTTAGACTTAAAATCAATGAAAACAATATAGAAAAATGAACGAAATAAGATTTCGGAACTCATGAAAATTGCTTTGTTCAAAGCTAGATATCGATCTCATTTTTTTTCTCACAAAACTAAACATTTTTTCCTGATTTTTTGTATTTAAGACAGGACCACAATGCAAAACAGTTTTCCTTTAAACCTGTTAATCCTGTATAAATATGTTGTTAAATAAAATAACTTGAGAGGACAACAAATTTATTAATATTTGTTATCATTTCTGTTTAAGTACAAATGCATTGAAATCATTATGAAATAAAAGTTGTTAAGCTCTAGGTCAATTGCGTTCTGTGCATACGGGTACACATACATTAGGGTGAATTAATTTTAAAACCGTGAGGTAATTATGCTATTAAACCTACTTAGGGCTTGTTTTCTTTATCATACAACACCCAATAACTTAAAAACTTTTAAAATAAGACGCTAAACCATAGCACACTGTTGCCTTGTTTCTCTGTTATTAGTCTTATTAACTCCGGTTTGTTTTAGTACTTTTAACAATACATAACATGTTTGAACCGCTCTAGGCCTCATCGGCTTAGTTTGCTCGACAACTTGTAATCCGTACAAGTCCTGTTTTCTCCCATTGTTTCCAACATGTAAGACCCTTGTAAACAACGAACACCATGGCTTAGCTCATAACATATAACAATGAGTTGTTTTTCTGGATTTAAGAGCGATTTTCTGCAGGTCTTTTTGTTAGAGTCTTAAACTTAGTTTTATGTAACTTAACCGAACCAGAAAACGTCATTTGCAAAAACAAATAGGTGTAAATGCAATAATTTAAGTGCTTTATAGACATCATTACATCGTAATGGAATAAATTGTTTTGTATTCTGTTGCATTATGGATCTTAATCATAAGAACATCCAAAAGTCATCAGACGAAGAAAAAATTGTTACGATTTTAAATCGCCTTATGAAATGAAATGTCAAAAATCTTTCAGAAGAGTTTCTAAAATAAAAAATTAATTTAAATCATTATGAAGAAACTGTAATATAGTTTAATATTAATGAGTGTAGCAGCATAATAATATAAAATAAAATAAATATAAATAATATTGAATTTTCTAAAATATATCAATTTTAATAATTATGAAGGAACTTTGTATTATAGTCTCACGGAATGAGTGTAGCAGCATAATAATTATATAAAAATTTAATTTTCTAAAATATATCAATTTAAATAATTATGAAGGAACTTGTGGCCTATTGCAGCAGCATAATATTATATATACACATTTCGTTTTGAAATTAATTTTTGCCTCAATTAGGCCTATTGTCCGTTAACTCTCATTTTTTAACTCTTTTTCTAATTTTCGGCGACTTTCATTTTAAAAGTTTGGTTTCCTTCTTTTAAAGTGTTCTTAAATATGAAACAAATTATATGTAGGATAATCATCGAACGTAGGCCTACATTTTGAGAAAATAAAACGATTAGCCATCTTCGGTACATTGTGAGCACAATTACTAATTAGTATATTTATTAATAACGTACCCAATTATATTCTGGAGCACGGGGCATCTTATTGAAATCTCATAGAAGAAAAATTCATTGAAATCAAAGATTTTTAATACGCTTAGGGCCTAATAGAAGTTACGTTTGTCAGAATAATTATAAAAAAATAGAAAATATTTAATAAACAACTATTCATATCAGTCTAATAATATCTTGCATAAAACGTGCGAGGCATGCGCGCGTTTCTCAGCCTGATTAAACCGAGGCATGGTTAGAAAGCTAGTACCTATTCAAGCTGTCTACTAAGGCGGGTATGATTACGATTCGAGGGGTTGGTCTAAGCCACGCATCTATGACTCCAAATAAGAGACTTCTATTTGATTCCAAGGTCTCATTTCTCGCTTGTTTTGTCAATATTTATGCTATTTTTCTATTTGGAGTATACACAAGTAAATACAAATTGTTTAGAATCTCGGCTGGATAATGCGCGGCGTATAATGACGAAGGTGTGAAGTTTACAGGTTCTGATGCGACGCACACTGTTCGGTGTATTTTAACCGTGTTTCGCCGCGCCTCAATTACCCACACACGGAATGTTATATATTTATTTAGGCCTACAAAACATACTGAAACTTAACAATGAAAAATATTATTTCAATAGTTAATTAGGCCTGTCGCTAAGCTATTTTGGTTTTCAAATTAATTATAGGCCTAACTTGCAGTTTGAAGAGGAAGACGTTACGGATGATGACGAAAATGATGAGGCGCTTACAGTATTATAAATCTATTTTTTGGCATGCTCAAGAGAGTGTGGGTTAGAAAGTTTAAGTTTAATTAGGGTTTAAAAAGTATGATATTGAGAATGTGGTCATTCAATTGTATAATTATAATACAGTTAGGTTCTTTAATATTTACAAAAAGTAAAATTCAAAAAAAGAATTACCCTCTTTGCACTCGCTTACAATTGTGCATGACTTTTGTAAAGTAATTTATTTTTTATTTTTTAATGTCTATATTTTTGTAAATTCAAGCAATTCAGTTTTCTCTGTGATTTGTGAATATTTAAATAAATAAATGATAGACTATATAGGCCTACACTTTTTTTAAATTTTCTTGCCATTTTGAATGTATTTTGTCGTTTCTGTTTTGCACCGTCCCACTAAAACCAACGTCCGTGGTTTTTATAGTTACCAGCATTTTATAGGCAGCATATAATTATAGGATGCTGATTTTGTTAGCGCTCTGATAATCCGTTAATTAACCCTAACGTCTTAATTACCGAACTCTGTTGTGAAGATTAAAACACAATAGAAAAATAAAATATATATTTAAGAGCGCGTCTTCCTTTTTGGCTATAAGTTGAGTTTCCGGAGGCTTTAGGATCGGTTGCAATAATGACAAGCCGGTCGTGAATTGAATGAACAAAGTTTGTTTTTACTGGTTCAATTAAACTGACAAAAGTTTTACATAAGATTATATCATACACAATAATCCAGTGACCGCCTGCTGAAAACACTAATATTATGATTTGCGAAAACGTGGCTAAGTGAACTTACTCGTTAGGTTCGATTTAGTTCGCTTCAACGCAAAATTTCAACAAGCCTTCATTCAATCCACTCAGATCACGACTTCCAGCGCATTAACTAGCCGGTATGAGGTTCATGATAGCCAAAATTTAGCAACTTAAAATAAACAAACAAGGTTTTTATAAAGAAGCCAGAGCAGACAAAGGAGTCAAAAAGAGATTGTTTCTTTTTGCCCTAAGCCCAATCAGTTTGCTTGAGCACGGTTCAGTTGAGTGTGGGCACGGGAACAATATCGCACTACTCCCCTCGACCTCAAACGCATTGTCGCTGGCTATCAAACCGCAAAGTTTGCGCCTAACTCAATTATTCTGATTCTCTTATAAACTTCACGATTGATATTAATTTCCAAAGCGTGTAAATTTCATTACCGTTAGTTTTTAGGACAACATAGTTCACAGATAAAGTTACCGTCAATCATTATAATACGAGAGAAAAATAACAAAACTCGATCTATACTTGAATATGACAAGTGGAATACCTCAACGTTTGATAACCTCTGTATCAAAATCCAATTTGAAATAAATTGGTTGAAGTTTAATCATTTAAAAAATATTAATTTTTTAACTTCAACATTTCCTTATCCGGTAGTAGACCTAAACAACATGATTTAACCATACGAAACTTTAAAATATAGCGGATTTATCGATAACTTAAAGAGTATTGGTCCACTTAAAAATTTAAATTCCTTATCTTATTTGTTCAGAATTTAGTCAAATATCTAGTATAGATATACTATATTAAAATGTATCGCCTATTAGTATTATCAATGTATAGGCCTTTAACCTATGCCTATGATGATACAAGCACCACATGTGAAACACATGGGTGCTGTATTACGGAAATGTCCGTGATACCGGGAAAATATTGTCATACGTTTAAATTAAAATACAGCACTGAGAATCGGGTGGAAGACACTATTTGTTGTTGATTAGGCCTAAAGTTACACTGAGCGCGTGCAACACAGTCATGTTTAAACTTAATTTGCAAGCATTTCTCCAACTAATAATTATAATATTTGAAACAACAGGCGCATAACTATGAAATGAAAGGTTTCAAACACTTACCACAAAATAATGTACTTTGTACCTAAAATTCACTGTTTTTAAAATGCAGTATTTAAGACCGATATCTGCTTACTTAATGTATAGTTGTATATCATAAAGCTACCTAAAGGCCATGTGCGGTTGTTTTAAACGTAAACTTAGATAACGAAAATGTAAATAAAGGGCTAAAAAAATCACAATTCCGCAGTGTGCATATTTATTTACTATATACTGTACTGTACCACATTCGTTATGGCTTGTAGACACTTCCTGAATTAATATTAAGCAAGATTAGGCTAGTAGTGTATACGCCTAAAGTTTAGGCCCAAAAAATTGTTAAAAATGGGAAAAGGGGTTTTAAAGGCACCAGGGGGCAACAACGGACACATTAATGAGGTGACATGTTTTGTTTCGGTAAACATCCTAATATTTTGGTACGATTTTTTTTCTATACAAATTTGAAATAGGACTAACTTTTCCAGTTAATTCGCCATTTTTCAACAACTTTTTTTACATGATCTTTATGATATTTGTCTATATACTTAAATATTCTTGTGAGTATATTTAATGTTTATTAAACAAGAAGTTTTTAATTTCCATTCTTTCATTTTTTTATAATGAAATATTTATGTATATTTATGCTTTTTGTTGTGAATGGAAATAAAGAAACAAACAAAGTGTTGCTAACTTTGTGTTCTTTTCTTTTGCTCATTTTCGAATGATTGTTTTCGTCCAATTTTTTTAAAATAAGGGATGATAAAAATGTCATCAGATTTGTATGTTCTGTAAAACTATCAACATTGCAATCATGCCAATTTGGCGGACATCATATTTTTTTGGTCGAACCAACGATGTATCAACGAACCAACGATGTACCAACGAACCAACAATGTACCAACAAACCAAAAATAAGAATGATGGTTCAAAATATCATCAATCACTATTTTTAAGTTTGTCGAAAATAACTAAAAAGCTATTAATAAAACGTTTTATCAAGAAGAATTCAAATACGATGACCTTAGAGTAATGTCCTTACCCTAGTGGAATATGTACATTAGTTTATGATTATATTTTGTTCTGTACAGAGTAGTGGCCAGACTATATTTACACAAAATGTTTACTAGTACCAGGGAAGAGTCATTTCATTTCTCTACTAGTACTGATTGTTAAACAAAAATAATTGATAATAAATCATTATTTCTGGAGAAAGAACAACAATTAAAACTTTTGCATCAAAAGGTCGATCGGCGTTTTGTATAAGAAATATTTCTTGTTTTATTTAGCCTCAAATAGATTATTTTCCATATATTTATTCTTTATTTGTAGGCCTAACCATGAAGGAGAGTCGATTACGTTACGACGCGACTGTATGGCGTGCCAAGCTGTCATTTATTCAAGCAATAGAGATATATTAGTTTTAAATAGAGATATCTTAGTTTTTAATAGAGATATCTTAGTTTTTAATAGAGATATCTAGTTTTAAATAAAGATATCTCTATTAATGGAGATATGTTAGTTTTAAACTGAGATATGTTAGTTTTAAACTGAGATATCTTAGATATCTTTATTTGCGAATAAATGACAGCTTGGCGCGCCATACGACTGGGTTGTGAGTGACAGGGTAGCCGCGATCTGATGACGTGTTGCCATTGGCCTCATCTAGGCATTATAAAACGTTCATTGACTCAAAGCAAACAAACATGGCATTCTTAGCAGGCGACAGATAGGGTTTCCACTCTCAGTCGCCTGATTTATTTACTATTTTGAGATGAATGATATTTCACTCTGACCAATCATGGTGCTGAGTGTTGCTAATATAAACGGGTCTATATGTTTTCAAATGTTTGCTTCTTTGGACATAACCTTCGTTTTTGTTTAGGTAAAATACCGTTTTTCTAATTAAATTTGGAATAACAGGGGAATTGGTTAGTCCTCTGCGTTTCGTCAAATAGGTGGGTGACATTTTGGTTACGTATCAGCAGACAACCAATTCTAAATTAAAACACTTTCAAATATGATATACACCATGTTACATTGTTGCCTGCACAAAATATGATTATACTATACCAATTGGAATTGTTAGGAAAAAACCATTTCAAACAAACGAGAAAAAAAAATTGTCTATGAAAACTTTGTTACAGTATAGAGGGCGCCAGTTTAAAGTTTTAATTGCGATGTTTATGTGCACTTCAAATTAGAATGTATAGCTGGCTCTTTCTTTTATCAATTACTATGTATACTCTTAATCAAAAAAGATATATCTGATGAATACTCTATCAACATCGATTAGAAATACGTAAATATCGTTCCTAATGTCATCTCAATTTGTTTTTACTTTATAAAATACGCAAATCAAGAGCAAATTACGTCATTTAATAACAGTTTTTTTTAACCCATTTTATGAGCAGTTGAACATCCGTATAATCTTGTTTATTATCAACGTCTTTTGATGAACGAGTGCAGGGCAAAAGCCAAAACTAATCGTTCTATACTATCGATCAATGGTGCCAGACTGTGATTCCGGTGTTTTCTTTTACTTATGTTTTGTTTTTGTTGTTAAATAATCTTTGCTTTTGTTTGTTCGTTCACTCTAAGTCCTGAAGTATGTTGAGCGATATTAACTGTAAGAAATGTCCAAAGAACTCGCCAAGTATAATAATGAAGATAGAACGAATGTTGATTGACATCGCGAAGCGCGCGTAGAAAATGTTATCACCGTTTAGACGCGCGCGTACAGGACGCGTACGATTATTAACATCATTTGTACGCGCGCGTAAACAAGAAACCATGGTTGTCGCGGTTTTTGGACACGCGCGTACAGAAAACGTACCATTTATCAATGTCTGAACGCGCATATCGAACTATGTGTATGTGACGGTAATCTTATCAACGAGATTTAACGAAAACTTTAACCTTAAAGTTTAGAGATGGTTTCCCCCCAGAAAATTAAGACTTTGTTTTGACAGATCAAACATTTTTTGCTGTGATATCAACGTACCCCCAAACGCGAGGCATTTCTCCTCTAATCTGGTCTCTTTAATCATAAGGTTAATTACATAGTTTCAATCTGCATCATCGTCAAAATAACATTAATCCTACTGTAAGGAGGTTTACATTTCCATTAAACAAAAAGCATTAACGCCATAAAGTTAAAAGATATGAACTATGCTGGCGCGGAAGGTTATTATACCACCGTATCTATCCATGGTGGAAGTGAGTTATCTGCCTATTGTGTTATGTTCTATTTCAAAGACTCAAATCTATTAGTTCGTTGTAAATCAATTATTTTAGAATAGCAACTAATATATTGTTGAATAACAAGACCCACGGAAAAGCCATTTAAGTACATGACCCGACCTCGATATGTCAGTGTTTCCAATTGGATGACATTATACTTTATTTGTCGTCGCTGTCCATTAGTAAATAGAAAATATTTTTTAAAGATATATAAATAACCTAAAACTGGACGCTAACCAAAATGACGCAAAGTCAACTAAAAAAAAACATACTTATTACATTTAGATAGATAAATAATTTACAAGCAATTATCAAAGTAAGATGTTTTGGAATGATACTGTGGTTGTAGGTTACTAAAATACAGGATTTTCAAATATACTGTTTTTAACGAAAAATTATAAACGCATAAATAAATATACTACGCTAACTCAACACGAGCAATATCATCTTAACATAGTTATGTCCGTCCTGGCGTGCCATACAAAAATATCGACGAAACTATAAATTTCCAACGTCGAACAAAAAGTCAAGAGTTTGGATAGAAACCAGGGCTAGAATGACATTTTCGGTTGAGTCGTGGGTGGCTGCTGCCTCAACGTGCCTCAAACCGTCTACGTCGCGTCGTAAACGTCGCAATTCGTTCAAAATCAAGTTCAAAGCCCATCCATCTTCGTCCCAAGTTAATATATTCCAACCGTGCCATACTCCTTGTACTCTTACTTCAACTCACATGAAAATATTGTGATTCATTAAAGTTTACAAACGACATGTCTATCGTTTAGGAATGGTTAATTCCACATGTTTGGTCTTTCTTCTGAAAATTATTTATACCGTTCAACAATTACCATTTACGTTTAGATCATAGATGTCAATAATATGATTAGGAATCGCCTTATTGGCGACAAAATCGCCAAGATGTTTAGCCTAATAATTTAGACTGTCTGTGTTTGTAGAATTTTTAAAACAATAAACCTACTTTTCTTAATTTTGGTAATTAACTTTGAATGATAAATAGATTCTCCGTTGCAAGATTTACAGCCACGTGTGACATTCCTTTAAACATAATTAAAATATTTACAGTAAATAATATATGATTGAAAATGTGTATAATTTCTGAAATAACACGTACTGAAACGGCCATTCCAACTTTTTAACCCTATACATATTAATTCACAATTCTCGAGAAAAAAAGTTGGTGTGAATAGAAGAAAAAAACTCTTTGAAAACATACATTACATAATAATTGCGGACGGGAATATTTTTTTTTTTTTAAATCTTTCAAAAAATACAGTAAATTAATAATTGCTGCCGGGGCTAATTTGTTTAAATGCGGAATAAATCTAACTCGAAAACGTTTATTTAATTTTCCGAAAACACGTACTGAAACGGCGATTCAATTCAATTCAAATAAACATTTTTCTTTCATATTCATATTTGAGTAAAACATTATAATTTCTGATATTTTATATATTTTTTTTTTAGAGTTATAATACAGTAAATCATAATGTATGAACAAAGTTGATTCAGTTATATATAAAATGAAAGAGGCAAAAAATCCCAAGAAAGTATCGATCAATTGGAAACAAAAATCCAATTGAAAACTTGTATGTTGGGAAGCCATGTAAGAATATTATATACTTATATATACAAATGTAAACATAACTGCACATACACATCACAGACACACACAATCAATTAGGCTAGCTTTACAGTCATTATCAATTCACAACTTTTTTTGGAGGGGGGGGGGGGGATTTTTAATTTAATACCGCATAAGAATAGGCCTATTTTGAAAATGAAATGGAAATTTGTTGCACAAACAAGGCTTTTAATTTGTTTAATTTAATACCGCATAAGCATAGGCCTATTTTGAACATGAAATAGAGATTTTTTGCATAAACAGGGTTTTTACTATGTTTAATTTAATACCGCATACGCATAGGCCTATTTTGAACATGAAATAGAGATTTTTTGCATAAACAGAGTTTTTACTATGTTTAATTTAATACCGCATAAGCATAGGCCTATTTTGAACATGAAATGGAGATTTGTTGAATAAACAGGGTTATTAATTTGTTTAATTTAATACCGCATACGCATAGGCCTATTTTGAACATGAAATAGAGATTTTTTGCATAAACAGGGTTTTTACTATGTTTAATTTAATACCGCATACGCATAGGCCTATTTTGAACATGAAATGGAGATTTGTTGAATAAACAAGGTTTTTAATTTGTTTAATTTAATACCGCATACGCATAGGCCTATTTTGAACATGAAATGGAGATTTGTTGAATAAACAAGGTTTTTAATTTGTTTAATTTAATACCGCATACACAAGGCCTATTTTGAAAATGAAATGGAGATGTTGTGTTGCATAAACAGGTTTTTACTATGTTTAATTCATTAGCGCATAAGCATAGGCCTATTTTGAACATGAAATAGAGATGTTGTGTTGCATAAACAGGGTTTTTAATTTGTTTAATTTAATACCGCATACGCAAAGGCCTATTTTGAACATGAAATGGAGATTTGTTGAATAAACAAGGTTTTTAATTTGTTTAATTTAATACCGCATAAGCATAGGCCTATTTGGAAAATGAAATGGAGATGTTGTGTTGCATTAAGAACAGGGCTTGCTTTGAGTGAATGTGTCAGATACAGGAATGTAACAAATGTTAGCATTTAATTATTTCATGACAGTGGTAGTAACATTACCTCTTTCGATGAAAAAAGACAACCGAGAGTTTACAGTATGTATGTACAATATTTTGTTACAATTCGTCTTTTCTTAACAATCTAGTAAATCAATCGGATTGTTATACAATCATTTCGTTGTTTCTTTGTTCTAAAATGTCAAATGCAATATTTCTGAACCACCAGACCACCATCTTATCTAAAAACATTGAACTATAGCCTACTCCAAAAGCTATATGTTTCTCGTCAGGCTCAGATGTTCCTATTTTTATTTTTATTTCACTTGTATATATAGATACATTATATACCGTACTGTACATATTGTATATGGCATATAATAGGCACACCTCAGCACTATAAGCGTATATAATAGGATGGCATACATCAACATTTTCTGATCGTATGTTAACGTACGTGCATGTGAAATAAAAATTAATGTCTGTAAAATGATAAAAATTATCACCTATAATTCGTCAAAGTGACGAATTAAATTCTAGTTCTTTATTAATTTCTTTATATTATTTTATTAATATTTTATTTTATTTCATCATTATATGCATATTCTGTACTATGTATACTCCCAAAAACTTTTTCAGAAGCAATATTGTGTCATATTCGTTTCATGTATTTTTATATAAATTATCTTGTTCATAGATGTGTTTTACAGTACCGGTATATTTTGTAATCTAAAAACTATTACAACTTTCAGTGCAGCCTAGAAACTGGTCATTTTCTACGCCCGATAGATCTCTCCATCCAAGTAAACCTTTCAGAGCCTCCTTAGGCCTAACCCTGTTGTGATTTGTGTGTGTTCAGTAATTTTTCGACACAATCTCCGTCCGATAGATCTCCCCAAGAGACCTTTCAGAACCTCCTTATGCTAGCCTAACCCTTTTGTGATTTGTGTGTGTTCAACCTCTGTTTCACCATCACATGAATCGTGCCTTCTTGCGAATTTATTCCTCGTAGACTGAAAACCAGGAATCTCGTTTATAATTTACGTCTAATCTGTCCATAATGATTTATTATCTGAAAATATGGCGTAAAAAGCATGTTTTGACCTCCTTTAGGTCAAACAATGCACCGGTAAAAAAGGTGTAAACTATCTAAATGATAAATTTGTTGCACGCGTGAGTTTTGGCGCCTTTGTTATTCCCTATGCCAACTGTAGTCTGCTTACTTCGTTCCAGATGAAAGCAATAGAAAAAGCTTACAATTTGGGTTTCATCAGTTTGCGTTCACCGTAACGCAAATGAACCCTAGAGAACGCAAGAGGACCAAGGTAATTAAAAGCGGCAATTGTCATTGTGTTCTTCGTGAAAGAGATTCCTACAACACCAATCTGCATGGGGTAGATCATTCGTAACGGGTGAAAAAAGTTTCACAAAACCTCCGTAGACCGAGAAATGTACAAGCATGAAAAACCGAAATCTTGCGGGAAATCTAATTCCCGCGGGTTTCCTTTGTAACGCGTCGGCAAAGTTTGGCGCGTGGACAAAATAATGAATTTGCGTTACGGTGTGAAATCATGTCGTTAACGCCTATAAACATGAAATTGGCAATAAAAATCACCGTCAGGTGAGAGGTGACAGCGGTACATCTAACCTTAATGTCATTTGTTCCAATAAGATATTCGGCTTATAGATTTTATGGGTTCGCCGCTCGACTAATTGAAACTATATTTTTTCTATAAAGAAATAATCAGACGACAAAATGACAAATACTGTACTAATAAACCATTTAAATGTGGGTAGGCGCACCTTAACATATCAGCGAACGAACCCAACGGTAGGCCCACACAAAAAATGTGTTCTGGATACTATTACAGGTTCTAGATTGAAATTAATTAAAAAAAATATGGCGTTTCATACGTATAATTCTTGAGCTCATAATTTTGTATTTTCAGACAAAAATCGAAACGCCGACTGATGGACTAACAAACGAAAATAACTACAGACTTGGGGAATGGGGCAAGTATGGATACTCGCTCGTACACATGCACATTTTATATTGTGATCATGAACGAATGAGGGGGTGATGCAAATAACTGTGATTGGGAATTCGGTCCGTCATTTTGATTATTGCCACTTTCAGTATTTCAGTATTTATTGGTACTCACTTTCGAATCAGTGGCACACACCTTTCGGTGGTGCGTCCATACAAATATAAACAACAACATATAAAAGGAAAATGATGATAAAACTTACATAATTAACTAACAAAAAAAAAAAAAAAAAAAAAAAAAAAAAACCAGAATAAAGGTACGATAGGTGAACAGTATAAATAATACATAATCATGATAAAATTACTACATAAATCGAAATAAGCACAAATATATGTTTATAATATGTACTTGAAATTATAGATATAGCAAACAGCAAGTACAAGATTTTATTTGTTTAATGTTTACTTGTTACACTATATTTAATTTCCTTGGCAACGTGTTTTAATAGACGTACGTACAACAATATTATCTAAAAATTATTACACGTGTTTCACCTTGGATTTAAAATCTTTACAGCTCTTTATAAAGTAATTAATAATGATGTTCTTTTTAATTATCATCCCTGTGAACCACAATAACAAATCCTAGTGCTCTTGAACGATGAGTTCTGTTGCGTAAAGAGATTTATCGCGCCATATCGGATTCAACAATTAGCAACACACCGTCTGGTTCTATTTGTCAGAGTTGGCGTAGGCTAGGCTAATGTTTAGTGGCACTTGTAGCCCATTAGTTCCAAAGGAGTTGCCGCAGGCGGGCTCATCAAGTACCAATTAAAACTAACAGGTCGCTGATAAGATGATGATGAAATTCAAGCTGCTTGATAGGAAAGTGACAATTTTCATTTAGAATACTGTAAGACTTGGAACTGATTGATGGATTTACGAATCTTATATGCCTATCTATAGATGTTTAAAGATGTATTGTCCCACTGAAAACATTATTTTTTACATTTTTTTTGTCGAATATACCATTTTAATGTCACATAATAGTTATTCACTTTGAACAAAAATTTAATCGAAAAAAATATATATAAACCTGAAAGAAACAGTAATTTAAAGCAATAGTCAAATTAGCTGCTAGCCAATGGGTTTTGGTTGAATCTGACCATTTATTTTGTCATTTTATTGCGAAAAATTATTTTGTTTTGTTTTATTTTTTATGGAAGGAATTAACTTTATTAAACTACAAAATAACCTATTCAAATCCTGTTTGAATTAATCTTCATTTTTCATGTTTTTTTAAGGGAATACACCTTTAAAATATTGATATTGTTGTGTTTTAATGCCTAATTAGGCCTACATAGATAAGTTTGTTTCAGTTTAAAGAGCGTTTTTTTTATATAGGCCTAAGAATTCCTATATTTGTTCACATGCTCGTGTTTGTTTTTGTTGGTTTCAATTTCGTTATTGTATTAGTTCCATGATTAGTTCTAAGTTGATATGATACATTTATAACCATAACATACTTCTCAACAGTTTACCTGCCGATGATGGCGCTAAACAGAATTCTAGATGCAGACCACCAATAAGGAGAATTAGAGTAAATTTTTTTTTTTTTTTTTTTATTTAATCGAAATCAACAGCGATAATTACCGCCACTAACAGGTTTGATACAAACAAAGCCAGGACTGTTTAAAGCACCTTGATTGGTCCTAACATTGATCAAGGGCTTCTCTCGTCCAGTGCCCACCTTGACCAGAGGTCTGAGGCAGATACTAGATGCAGGGGCTGCCATAAGAGTCAGCAGTGCTGATTTCAAATGCCTAACGGGACCCCAGCTCCGTATACAGCACCCGTTATTCCCAGATGGTCTCCCATCCAAGCTCTAACCAGGCCCAACGTCGCTTAACTTCGGTGATCTGACGAGAACCGGTTGACCAATCACACGCGACAGTTCCAATGACCAGCGCGTCGTGATTGGTCCAATTACTTGCGGTGCGCTTACGTTGTCGTTGCATCCAGATGGAGGTGGTTACATCATAAAATATATACATTATTCAATGGATTATTATAGGCTTAACTATATTATTTACAATAACAATGAATTTCATAAAGAAGTGTATTTATTGTAGGAAAAACAAAAGTACCGTGTACCGTTTGCAGCTTGTACGAAATAAATAATTAATTTGTTAAACAAATCGATTTACCCACCACCGATATATTTTTTACATACATAGCCCAACTCTTGGTTCCCACTTGGAGGTAACGACGTAAAAAGTAAAAGTAATTCGACCAATCACGACGCGATATTGATCTATTCAGTTGTGCGTACGCCGTTACGTAAGCGTTGTGTCCATGTTTGAAGTAATTTTACGTCAAAAATGTAACAGTTTATGGAACGCCTTCAATGCATTACTATTGTATTGTTAAAGCTGCTAATTCTGGCCGATTATAGCGTCGTCTGGTTGTAGACAAATACACAGCCTTTTCCAGATGGGGACATGTGTTCCCAAAGTTCAGATTCAGGTAGCAATTTTACGTCCTTAAAAAGAATAACAATGAAATATGATTTCTAACATACATCACAAAATAGGTTACCCTAACGTAGGTCTGAAGCACTCAAACGACATAGAAAATACAGGAGACACAATTGTTAGCCCACCCCCAGATTAAAGCCAGGCTAGTTTATAGTAATTGTGTACAAATGATACGTAAGAAGAACATTAAAACACTTGGTCTATCCAGGTGTTCTTCTTATGAGTTCAATACGTAGGTGCAACGCAAGTGAGTTGACCAATCACAAGCGATAGTTCCAATGACCAACGCGTCGTGATTGCTCCAATTACTTGCGGTGCGCTTACGGCGTCGTTGCGTCAACATTTTTCTCACCTTAACAGGAATAAACTTAATAGATGTTGATTCGTCAGCTTCTAAACCTCCTGACTCGTAAAGTTGTTTAATTTTTTGAGAAGACAGAGAACACCTTCAAAACAAAATAATCACATAAAATTCTCAACTAGCATGGACCCGGTACGCGATATTTTTGTTCGTACATTTAAGTCGGGGACCCCTCATGAAACGTTGAAAAATAAACATGAATAATTCATTAGTCTTATCCATAAGGTGTGACGTAAGACTTATAGCTACAATTCTATAACGCTTTCAATCGAGCCAGCCGTCTTTGAGTCAAATGGATTAGACTACATGTCGATGTATGAGGTTCGAATCCCATGAGCAACTACTTTTTACTTTAATAGTGATTATTTAGATTGTTCGGTTAAGCTATATCTATCATGTACGAACAAAAATCGCGCCCGGTACGGGCCGGCTACTATTCGTATGGGAAATTATCGTAAATCGGTATAGCACAATGCGTCGATATGGCACGCTAAAAATAGTACTCACCTCACCAGAAAATCTGCACTTGGCCTAAAAGCACTGGTATGATTTAACGAAACACCCATAAGAACTGGTTCAGATAAAGACGATATCGGTACATTCACCTCGTCTCTGATCTCCCGAAGAGTCGAATCAAAAATTTCATTAACTACCGATAAAGGATCCAGATCGTCTATACAAATGTCTGCCGGATCTTTAACAGTTCCAACCAATTCCTAAGGCATAAAATTAAATATATTAAGAAGAAATTTGTCATTTATTTATTCCTGACAATTTTAATTAAACCCCTTTTTTTATTTGTAATATTTCAAAAACAAAGAATGAACTGACGGTACGCAGCAGTGATACACACAAAACAAATAAATAAAAGGGAACAAACATTCTTACGTCACACCTTATGGATATGACTAACAAACATTCTGCTATGAACCAAACCACCACCCACCTACCTCACCACTTTTTTTTCTGCAACAGAAGAACTACATCTGTGTCTGAATTTATGTCGAACAATGAATAGTTTTAGATATTTACCGAACGTATTCGACAATTTGGATAGACATTCAAGATTATGATTTATCTAAACGTGTTTGGTTATTTTTTTATCTATTATAATAACCATTTTAGTTAAACCTGCTTCGTTATGATTGATTACCTCTGGTTCTGGATGTCCTCCCGGAACATCCCACAATCCCTGAGCCTCTCCTACGTGTTGGCTCCTTTTAATAAACACCACAAAACCATCTTTAGTGTGAATAAAAGCGCCAACACCGAGCGCGTTAGACATGTACCCCTGCGAGTCTCCGTGGTCTGTCTTCCCCAGGCGTAATAACTCTTTGGCATTTTTTGACCAGTTGGTACCTAAGAAATCTTTGTAACCAGTTAGTCCAATCTGAAGGTGCACGTGTCGATTCTTCTGTTGTACGAGGTGCAATCTGAACTTTGAACCGTTGAAGAGTCGGGGATTCTCTTTTAGCTTTTCCTTCCATATTGCATCAATCGACGGTTCGTGTATTGGGTTAATTTTACGATTAAATTCGCTTGACAAGGCGATAATTATTTGATTTCTTCGTATACCACCACTAGGTGCCTGATAAAGGATAGATGCTTCTTCGTCCATTGTGTTCACCAGAGTCGTCTGCGACACAATTCTAAGCGATCAAAATCATTTATAATCTATCTATATGAGAAATTTAACAGACATCAATTTACAATTTTATGCGTGATCTGTCAGCATTAGTGATTTATCATTAATTTTTAACAACAAAAGAATTATTTAAATATTTTGCCAGTTTTATTGTCAAGATTAGCATTCTTATATTATTTTGACCTTACCGTTGTTGCATTATAATGGTTGTATATTGTAAATATTATAATTCATTTTAATGGACGACAGCGTGTATGCTTTCAATTCTATTTAAATTATTGATATTTATTAATTTATATATTCAGATTTATATATACTGTATATACGTATTCTGTGGTCTTATCTTACTACTGTAACTACGTTTTTATCATTGATTAAAATAAAATTGTAAATCAAATATTTTCTAGTATTATATGAATAATATTATTATTATTATTATTAATATTTACTAATTAAGCAAAAAAAATGAGTTCGACGTACCATTATTTACTTCTGCATTGCGTAATTGCGAAATAGGAGCGAATCGACTTTAAAACGTCGCGACCCTCTAAAACTTTACATCGACGAAGTGTGATTGGCTCGGCAAAAGTATGCTTAGCTTTCGGAACTGCAAACCCAACTCTCTCTTTAATTCAAAATTAACAATTAGGACTGTTTGATAGAAATTAATTTGCTTTACAGATCATGTTTTTTTCTGTGTAAATTTTTCAGCTAAACACCAGTTAGTGGAAAATAAAGCAAAAAAATACAATCGATTCGATAAAATGTTTACTACGTGGCCATTATGCGATGTTTACATGTCAACCGGAAGTTCAATATTTGAGGTCGTTTGTAATTAGGAGCATGCGCAATCACCTTGACAACAACCATAACAACCACTTGGCCTCAATCTGCCAATTTTTCGTCGTTGTTCGTGTTTCTGCTGAGTAGAATCCACCAAATTTCGTTGGAAAAAAACGTATTCTTTATAGTTCATTATGAATTCCGAAGGATTACATTTACACATAAATTATCTTGGTTCAAGTGGTGTAATTTTAAACCCAGAACAAGCAGCAACACTTCAAAGTTCTCTTGTCATTTTACAACATGATCACAAGTTCCACCGTGTTTTCTTCTGGGGAAAAATCATGGGCATCAAGGGCGACTACTTCATCGTGCAGGGATGTGGGAATGATGAGATGGTTGATAGAAAAACTCTCTACAGGTAAGGCCTACTATGTACTGTATATGTCGTATTATATGGTGATGATTGATAGGCCTATTTTATACAGTAGGCATTATTAAATAGGCCTATATATATAGTAGGTCTAGGCCTACTGTGTATTTATTAATAAAATAATCTTATTCTTATAAATCAACAACAATCAACCCCTAATAGAAAGTGTCAGGAGTGTGTGATAATAATATTTATTGTCTGATGTTGCAGCCTATTTAGTATTATAGGCCTATATTAATACTTCCTTCAAGTTCTAGCCTAGGCTAGACCTAGCTAGTTAGTAAGTAGAGATGGTTTATAATGATATAACTTTAATTTTGTTAATTCGTTTCTCCACAGTTCAGATTGCTTAACATGGGGTTTGTTGCCGCATGCAACGACAGCAATGAGGGAACAATGCTCAGTTGTGAAAGGAAGGTTTATTGGAGATCCATCCCACGAGTATGAACACATCGAGATAAAGAGAATCGGCGAAGGAGATGACGCCACGGAAGAAGAGAACACAGTACGTCATATTTTCGTTTTACAGTAGTAACCTGCATTGTGGTTAAGCTGGATTCCCACTAGGACACAATGCAAAAGCGTAGACGCAATGCAACCTTAAGCTTAGTTCCCTTTAGGACTTAACGCAAGGACGTAGACTCAATCCAACCATGGAGGTATAAAAATAGATAAATATAAATATTTTTATACCTCCATGATCCAACCGAGTTGACCAATTACAAGCGACAGTCGAGTAAATCCATCGCTTGTGATTGGTTAAATTCCTTACGTTGCGTTACGTCGTAGTGTTGCGTCTCTAGTGGGAACCAAGCATTAACAATGACACTGGTTTGATGAACACTTTTTAAAATTTCCTTTATATTACCAGAATATGAATAATCATTTGTTGTATGACTTGATTTGATTGTTTATTTTTATTTACAGATCATGATAAAGGAGGAGGATAGACTAGCATCAGTTGTTGTAAATATTGATGAAGATGTTGCCATGGTACCAAGAGGAGCTTACTTCAAAACACCCCATGGCACCGTTCAGATGAACAGAATGTTTGAAGGTACAGACATTGAATATGATGAATTAAATTAAATGAAAATATGGGAAGTGGAGGTGTATGGAAAAAAAAAAATTCAAAGTGACCTCATGTCACTATTGTTGAATTTAATTTATATTGTTTTAAATTAAATTTAAAGTGAATTCTCAATGAGTTATTTTGGTAATTCCTCTTACATCATTAGATAAAATTCAAAGTGACCTCGGGTCACTATTGTTGCATTCAATCTTTTTAGTAGAGGGTGCTATAAGTTTAAACAAGAGATTTATATTGTTTTGAATTTATATCAGTTTTAGAGCGAATTCTCAATGAGTTATTTTAGTTATTTCTCTTACATCATTAAATGTTTCATTACAGGTCTTAGTGTTGTGGAAAGTGGTAAACTGCAGAATTATTTCCATTTTCGTGAACCACAGAAGTTAAAAGAGAAATCTCTGCTTGAAAAGGCAGACATGGATCCTTCAATAGACTTCCTAGACCCCATAAGCGAAGATATACCACAAGGTAAACTTTTCTATTCAACTTTAGTTTGTTTCCCGTGTTGCAAGTTGGTTCATACCCACCAAAGTTTATAACTGTAACTGTTCCCATGAAACCAACTTGCGTAAATAAAGCTATGTCTACACTATTAAATTATGTGACAAAAAAATGTGTGATGTGCCCATATATGGACAAGATGATGTCGTATCACTACCATATTTAGGCACATTTAAATATTTGTCAAACTAGTTTGTTAGTGTAGATAGAGTTTAAGCCTATTTTATCCTTTAAGATCTGTCTACACTATCAAACTACTTTGACAACAAAAAATATGTGCCTAAATGTGGTAGTGACATGACATCAACATGTCCATATATGAGCACATCACATGTTTTCGTCAAACTAGTTTGATAGTTTAGACAGAGCTTAAGTCTATATTATTTTTAAAATCAATTGTTATTTCAATTCTTGTAACTGTATGTTTTTATATTTGTTGACAGGACGGTCGTACACTATTCAGTTTGAGCGTGGAAGTGGTCTATTGATAATCCGTAGCCTCCTCTGGCTCGGTATGATGTTTTATCACGTGCCTTCGTCCAAACAGTTTGGATACGTCTATTTCGGTACCGGAGAGAAAAACAAAGACCTTCCGTTCATGTTGTGAACACGGAAACAAAACACAGTTTACAGTCAATGCTGTTTTTATAACTTTATAATATAAAGTAACATGAAATAAATGTATATACTAAATTGTAAATACATGTTCACAAATATGTGTTGAAATAACCAATTTACACTTGTTATTTATTGAAAGTTTTTTTTTAGTCATGTTGTTGATGGGTAGTATTTTACCACTATTTTGTAACCAAACTGTTTTGGTTATGAAATATGTAAAACAAAACTATTTTGTTTGTTATTTTCTTCATTGAAACGCCATAGCAGCAGTCAATTACAAACACTTCATCAATAATTAGAATGTTTTCTGCAAATAAATTGTAATTATACTTTTCCGATAAACACTATTCCGAGTACTTTGTTTTTCTTTCATTTTCAAGTGTTTCGCATTCAATTTCTCCAGGTTTAAAATGTGTGTCTTTTAACAGAGCTCATCTCAATATCAATTTCAAACAATTATAGTACAGCTGTTTTTTTTTTTTAACCAGTCACAATAGATTTGTTTCAGTACTTTATTATCACTGATATTCATTAGTGGGTGGTTAATTGTCACCAACCAAAATGTGACAATTTAGATAGGCCCAAGTACCTCACTACTTACAAAATGTCACTAACCAATATCTACTTATGGTATAAGTGTAGTTTGACAAAAAAATGTAATTTGCCTAAATATGGTACTTATATGCTTAAATATGGTAGTGATATGACATCATCATGTCCATGTATGGGCACATCACATTTTTTTTGTCGCATAAAATTTGGTAGTGTAGACAGAGCTTTAGAATCCAGTTACTAGGTAGGCAACGATTATATAAAGTATTTGTTTCTGGTGTATTTGTACAGTCTTTCTCCTTGAAAACTATTACACTATTAGAATCGTGGTAAACGTATTTTCCTCTTTCCTCTGACCCCTGGTGGCAAAATCATTTTTTCTTTTGGTTTATGGTCTGGTAATAAGCCTGGAAAAACAAGAATAGATATGTAACAGGTTTGTTTTAGCTTGGCAGTGTAAAGCTCTGTCTACACTATCAAACTGTATGCGACAACATTGTGATGGACATGATGAAATCATATCACTCTACCATATTTGGAAACATCACACTTTTTCTTGTCAAACTAGTTTGATTAAGCGCTATCTAGTCTATCAATTAGTTTGACAAAAAAAGTGTGATTTGGCGAAATATGGTAGAGTGATATGGTAGTGATGCGCCAAAATATGGTACTGATATGACATCATAATATCCATATATAACCATATCACTTTTTTGTCACATAAAGTTTGATAGTGTAGACAAAGCTCAAAACGGAGGCAAATATAATACGAATCTTCCTTTTTTTATTTTTGAGTATGGTGCCATAATTATTTGTAAAAATCTGACGACATATCAAACATCATTCATACCTGATTTATTAGCTCTTTTAATGCACTCTACAAGAATGTTATGTTGTTTGTTACAGACGCCTGTGACGCGCTTTGGCAACATCGAACCGTCTTCTTTTACAAACTGTTTTAATATCAAAACATCCTGAAAGAAAGAAATTAATACAAGAATCTAATTTTAAAAGTTTGAGAGAGGTAGAGACTTCCACAATCCCCAAAAAAGGATTCAGTTAACCCACCCCCAGTTTTATCAACAGCAGTACACAGTAGGGCAAAGCATCTGACCAATTTATAATGTTTTACCTTGTATGTTACTCGTAAATTAAGCCTACAGATGGGACATGCATCTTTATATTCTTCTCGAAGAGGCTGGGTTCCTGCTTCTGGTATTGCATATTCTGCTTCTATCTGTAAGTAGTAGTAGAGTGCAAAAAATAAATAAACAGAAATAAATGTTACATGTAACATAAAGCTGCAAATAGGTAAATACAACGTTTTAAATGTGTTTTTCCTGGATTTAATACATGTTTTAATAATACTCACTGTAGTAACATCGCCATCAGTGGTTTCAATAACTATAATAAAAAATAAAATTGTTTTTAATTTTAGTTTAAAATATTTCTCTAGGAAATGGTAATAAAATATTGAAACCGATTTTATTTTAACTTTTAATTTATACAACTGAATTACTTTTCTGTAATAGTAGTGTATTGAATATGTATTGTATATTGGTACACTACTACTGTATATCAATTTCGTTGAGGTTTAAAAAAAAGCGGGATGAATCGTCTAGAAAAAATTTCAAGTTGGGCACAAACCAATTGCGGTTCCGCCCTCAAGTAACGCGAGGTCTGGCCTACTACTAGACTAGCCTACCCTAACACTTTTTTTGTATATAACCTTTTCTATATCTTTCTGTGCAATTTAAAAAAGCAGAAGTATGGAATGATGGGCTAGAACACCTGTACCAGTGACCAATGTTAATAGCTTTAGAATAAAATGTGTAATTTAAACACATTCTGTAGAAATTTGAGAACCCAAGACGTCCCATGGAGGCCGCCATCTTGCAAAATAAAGAGGGCGCACTGTCAGTTTAGGTTGAAAAACAACAACAAAGTAACAACTTTTGCTGTGTGGGTGATTTTGACGTGTCAAGTTTTTGAGTTACTTATTAATTTAGTCTAAGTTATGTCAAGTGGGTCTATCGATAGAATAAAATAAATAGCAGGTATGTAATTTAGCTTATTATTAACAATAAACTAGTTGAAATATGATTTTAGGCATCATAAATGATAAAAGTGTTGGTGATATGATGATGGCTAGCTAGCTAGAGAGTAGGCATCAGCAGTCAGGCAAACCAACTGTCTCATGACATTGAGTGGGTAAGGAAGCTGTTTTGACCTCTCCGACAAACAATACAAGTCGGGCTAGCTCAGGCCTCCTACAGAGTGTGGAGCAGGCGCGCTGAAGTTTTCGAATTCAATTCGGTTGGTTCTCAACATCAAGATGATGTGTTCTCACAGCCATTCTGGTGCTGCAATGTCAAGCAATGATCATTGTGTTGTGTACGAGTAAAATCTTTTTTTTTTATGTTATAATGTCTCCTTTCATTTTTAATTTTTAAAATGGATCGAGCATTGTAGGTATACTTTAGGAATATGAATTTTCTAGAATATTTTTATGAATGGAATTTTATGTTTTTTGGAACTCATTTTTAAAAAATTGTTCACTTTATTTAAAAGTTTTTTTTACTTTTTTCTCAGAAACTTAATGTACCGTAACAATGGTAAAGGTAAAGGAAAACCAGTACAGACTTCTGCCACCAATAGTCCTCTACTAATCGAGATTGTGGAAGATACATCGAAAGATCACAGAAAAAAGATCATACAGATGTCGGAAAAGACTCGTTTTCTCGCATTTTTGTTGTTATCCATCATTGTAATTTGTGGAATTTTTTCCATGTTAAAATCTAAAGATGTTGTGCAGGAACAACACAACTTGGATAATATTATATTGTTTGATCCGGATAGTAGTTCAAGCGAAGCAGATTTGAACGATTCCAACGAATCTACGGACTTCTACACGGTTATATTTGATGGAGGCAGCACAGGTTCGCGTGTTCATATTTTTCACTTTCGCAAAAACTCACATGGTAAGTTTGTACTGACAGTGTTTAATAAATTATTCATAATTTCTTAATTTCAGCCCATATTGCAAAGATAAATATTTTAGGCTGATTAATATTACTGCATTAAACATAAAAAATAAATAGGAAAAAACGAATTAAATTAAATGCAGACTTTCTTTTCAGAAATAAATATTTTTTATCATCACATCTGCTGTACAGTATGTACAGTATTTTATTTAAATATTATTATTGTGATATGAACAATTTCGGTATTCAAATTCAACCATATAAATTTACTTTAAAATATTAATTTATGTATTGCATTGCAATGTATTGATTAAATTATAATCTATTATAGTACTGTTGTAAGTAGTCAAATAAACACCTATGCATAAAATGGTATTAGCATTTTTAACTGTTGCAGTACTTATTCACAACTAGTATATTTAGTATTTTTTAGATATATTGTCCGCCCTAAAAATATTATTATTTAAATTTGTTTTGTTGAATATGCCATTTTAATGTCATGTAATAGTTAATCACTTTGAACAAAAACTGCATCGGAAAATAAAAATCTCCCTGAAAAAAAAATGTAATTTTAAATTAAAGCAAATTATAACTAAATTGTCAGACAATTTTTGGGTAAAATTAATCGTTTATTTTGTCTTTTTATAAGCGAAATAATAATTTATTTTTTTTTCTACAGAAGTGAATAACCTTATTAAAACTGCAAATTGGCCTATTCAAAATCTGATTTTAATAATCTTTATTTTTCATGTTTTAGGGAGACAATACATCTTGAATATGGCTGTATTAGTAAAAGTGGTACATTAATAACTTTCACAATTGTAATAATTCTATACCACCCATTAGATTGTGATGAAAAATAATTCTAACTTGGTGCTGTGTTTATTAGATTTTCGTTTTGTGTTTATTTCATCATGTTACATATAAAAACACATATGGTGCGTTCTGTATTATTTATCCTCTACTGATTAATAATTAATGAAATTAAATATTCTATTCTATTCTAAGTATTATAGTGTTTTTTTTTGCCACGTTGTCAGTGGTGGTACTCTGTAAAGAATAGATCAAAATCAGGGTATTCTAATTTATTATTCTTTATTCACCAATAGCAAATTAGGAGCAGACAAAAATGGCTTAATTGCTAATCAAGGGTTTGGCCCATACGTACAGTACAAATACATTGTATTCAGTACAAATAATAGCATTAGCATAACAATAAAATTAAAATAATAATAAACAACATTTAATAAAGATATTTTTTAAAAAAACAAAAATCATTTAAGAGATGGGCCACCATAAATCATTCTCTTGATAATAAAAGTTCTTTTTTAGACTTAAAAGTCTTTAATCTAAAGTCAGGTTGTTCCAAAATATATACCGGTATATACAGTATGTATGTTTCCTGCAAGAGAAATGAACAAGGTGTTTTTGCATATTGATTGTTAAAGGTCATAGTGCCAAATTAAAAAAATGGCAAAATAAATTTTTTTTTAATATAATAAATAAGCTTTCACTGAAGTAGAACAAATGATTGGCCATTTTGTCTCATTTTTAGAACATCTGATTTTTACTTTTTGAATAAATTTTGAAATGAGTTTGAACTGTAAGAAAATATTGTTTTTGATACAGTTGACTGTATATTCTATGTTAAATATTGAAGTTTAGTTGTAATATTTTAAAAAATTAATTAAATATATTAATTTGTTTCATTCAGGTTTGTTGCCTTATTTGGTAAAAGAGACTTATAATTTTACAAGGCTTGGATTATCAGCATATGCACAGAATCCAGTAAAGGTAAGCCCTCAAGGTTATTTCAAAGGTGAGGAGGAATAGCCAAGTGTACAGTAATACCATACCATAATGCCCTGTTATCAAAGATTTCTGCCTAAATTCAATCTTATTTACTCAAAAAAAATTATTTTTGTATATGTCTGTGGATCGTTTATACACTCTAATGAAAATTGGATTTTCTTTTCCTTTCTGTAGGGGGCCGTAAGCTTACAAGGACTATTATCACAAGCGTTATCAACTATTCCAGAACAACTATGGGGTAAAACTCCAGTAGCCCTGAAAGCAACCGCAGGACTTAGACTGCTACCACAACAAGAGGCAGGCAACCTCCTTAGCGAGGTAAGTAAAACTCTATGCTGGACTGGTTGTCAATCTTTGTAAACATTTTTTTAAATGGGATAATATGTAGGTTGAGTAATTGGTGGTCAGATGTTTTGCCAACTCTGACGTAATTTGTACTTTATACTAAACACATTGAGCAAACTTGCGAAAAAAGTTGTTGAGGGACTTGAATATCTAGTTTGTTTTTTTTATATGATTCTGTTATGTAACAGATTTACCCTTTTTGGGGTATCCAGATTTGGAAAGAATTATGGTAATAGTATCGTGAAAATAAATTTTGAATTTATTGATCAAACCTACTGAATAATTTCTAACTTAATTAGTTTATTGAAATACAGTATGTAAATTGTAATAATTAAAACACTACTAAGCAGCTTATAATTTGTCAATACCAAGGTAAACATATAATCATATTTTTAATAATAATTCCAGTAATATCTAAAATATTTAAAAATATATACAAACCTGATTGTATATTGATATTGTTTCTTTGATATTTGATTTTGAAATATTAACATAATGTATAATAATCCAATACATTTTTACAATCAAACTGAAATAGATTAGCTGTGCAAACATTTGATGGATTGCGTGAAAATATATAAGCTTTATACATTAATGTCACAATTTTAGTGAAATGCATTAGGCAGGCTACTTACTATAAGGAATACATTCTAATTTTGTATCAATATATTTATATTTTGTCAAGGTTTATTACTAGCAATTACTTCGTTATTGATTATTAAATCGAATTTGTCATCTTAGTATTGCGATTTTCCGGCAGTTTATCTTTACTAGAAACAAGTTGAATTTGAATTACAACGCTACAGTTTAGAGTGATGTTTATTACTTCGCTAATTTTGAAATATGGCCGTCAATTTGTGAAGAAAATTAAAGAAAGTCTTGATAAATGTTCAATACAATCTTTAACGACTTGTTATACCATTGGGTATTTATTTGTTTTTCTTAAAGGAGCATACCACTATTCTACTGCAGTTACTGCTGTAACAACAATGTTTCATTCATAATCATGCTTTTTTTTGGGGGGGGGGGAGGGGGTCAGGTAATCATTATGCTGTTCATTTCAGTGACTACTGATAAACTTGTACATTAAAACAAATTAAAATATTATTTAGTTACTGCAGTTAAAAAAATGTAGTAACTGCAGTAACTGCAGTAGAATAATAATAATAAAACATGATCCTAAATTTGATGCATCTATTTTAATTTATATTTTCAGTTGGAATTTTTTGTATGTTAAATTGGTATTGATTTTTGAATCAGTTAATGAATTATTATCCCTGGTCATATCGAACTTAACGCGAGATAAATTTACTAGATTACACTGTAGATTATGTACATTGCGATAGCTAATATTGATTTTTCTAATTTCAGGTATATCGATTGTTTTTAAATTCTCCACTCTTTGTTGAGCCTTTTGACCAATCAGTAACCATCTTAGATGGTGCATATGAAGGTATTTACTTATGGCAGGCCATAAATTTCTTAAAAGGTATGAACAAAATAATTATTAATACCGTATATCCTCAGGTATAATCCCACTTCTGGTCTAATCCCATCCCCTATTTTTTGTCTGATTTCACAAACAGGCATATCCCTTGGTATAGTCCCAGTATTAACTTATTAATAATTATTATTAACTTATTAATACCGTATATCCTCAGGTATAATCCCACTTCTGGTCTAATCCCATCCCCTACTTTTTGTCTGATTTCACAAACAGGCATATCCCTTGGTATAGTCCCAGTATTAACTTATTAATAATTATTATTAACTTATTAATACCGTATATCCTCAGGTATAATCCCACTTCTGGTCTAATCCCATCCCCTACTTTTTGTCTGATTTCACAAACAGGCATATCCCTTGGTATAGTCCCAGTATTAACTTATTAATAATTATTATTAACTTATTAATACCGTATATCCTCAGGTATAATCCCACTTCTGGTCTAATCCCATCCCCTACTTTTTGTCTGATTTCACAAACAAGCATATCCCTTGGTATAGTCCCAGTATTAACTTATTAATAATTATTATTAACTTATTAATACCGTATATCCTCAGGTATAATCCCACTTCTGGTCTAATCCCATCCCCTACTTTTTGTCTGATTTCACAAACAGGCATATCCCTTGGTATAGTCCCAGTATTAACTTTTTGTCTGGATGTAGGCCTCTCTCTAGCCAGTTCAGATGCTTACCAATGATTTTTTTTCCTGACCCAGGCTTTCCTTGGCTATAGACCCAATTTCGTGTTCTAGTGGGGTGGCAATATACCAGAGGATATACAATGGCATTTAAAAAAAATATTTTTGCTTGATCTCAACATGGAGTATCCATGATCTCAAGCAATAACTTATCATATTGTCATTTATTTTCAGTATAGCGCCCTCACCACAGTTACTTATTATCATTATGTATCGTTTGTTGCAGGTACATTGTATTCTCAATCTGATGGTACGTCAGGGGTCATCGACCTAGGTGGCGGTTCTGTACAGATCACATATTCACCTCAAGAGCTGAAATCAGTAATTGATAAAGTCGACGATAGGGATATCAGAGAAATTAATATTTTTGGAAAATCATATTTCCTCCTTGTTCATAGGTATGTTTAGTGTGCGTCATGTCAGTCTGTTGTACTGGTCAGTCTCGGCCCCATTCATAGTAAGCGCTGCACTTTAGAAGGCCTGATCCAAATTTCCTCAATTAGGGGTGAATAATATATAAAAAATAAACATTAAATATAGGCAAATTACTGAAAAAATGACAATGATGTTGGTGGTATCAGTGGCTGGATCTAAATGAAGATACAAAATAGAATAACAAGGCCAAATACATGGCTGCAGTCGTGTGCTTAAATTTGCGGTAGTGTTTACTGACCTACCAACCAACCGACTGACATAGTAAAACAGCCAAACAAATTGGCAGAGCTTTCGAGCAACACTAGCCCTTCATCAGTGAAGTTAAAGTTGAATAGATATGAATAAAAACTTGTTTTTTTGGCAGTTATTTAGGTAACGGCCTACTTGTTGCCCTACAGGGAATTCTACAAATTGAAGGTGCAATACATTCCAAATCAGCAAATAAAGGTTTGTTTTTATTTTTATTAAATTTAAGTATTTGATATAATAATAATATTATTTGATTTGATTTAATTCAATACCATACAAGTACTAATACAGATAAAAATTAAACAAAAACACCAATCATTTTAATTAGTACTGGGTTATAGCTCTCTAATTGTGGATGATTTTTACATCTTAATGGAATATTAAGTACACTACACTGTGCCAAAATAGACACCATTAATAATAATAATTATAATAATAAGATTTATAGAGCGCACATATCCACAAAGTGCTCAAGGCGCTATTGTACTGACTCCCATAGAGGTATTATTATAAAACTTGATAACTCTTTTCTGTTGCATAGTTAGCTCTCTAGTTTATTAATGCTTCTATGGGTTTTTTCAGAATTTGTGGTTTTCAGTATTGTTTGAGATATATTATGACTTTTCATAAAAATGTATATATTATATAACACTTTTTACTGGCGGAGGTTATAACAAATAATGTGGCTCTGCATCAATTTTCTGTTGCATAGTTAGCTCTCTAGTTTATTAATACTTCTATGGGTTTTCCAGAAGGTGTGGTTTTCAGTATTGACTGAATTATATTATGAATTTTCAAATAATAGTATTGTTTGATTTGATTTATTTCAATATCATACAAGTACAAGTACAGATAAAAATGGAACAAAAACACCAATCATTTTAATTGGTACTGGGTTATAGCTCTCTAATTGTGGATGATTTTTACATCTTAATGGAATAAGTACACTACATTGTGCCAAAATAGACACCATTGGGCTGGCTGAAATTGTACGGACTCCCATAGAGGTATTATTATAAAACTAGATAACTCTTATAACATTTCAGATAAAAATCAGGGTTTTTACAAAAGCATCTGTCTTCCGCACGCATTCAGCGGCAAACTTAAATTTGGAGATAAAGACACGATTGTAATGGGTCCACCATCATCGTCCGAAAACACTTTATACGAGCAGTATGAACAATGTACATATTATGCAAACAAGTTTTTAGATTCAAAGTCTATCCAGCCATTACCCGAGGCCACTCGCTCAAGTTCGTTCGTTGGCGCGGGATATTTTATAAGTCGAGGCACTAAACATAAGCTGGTAGATGAATGTAAGTACTTTGGTTTAATGTGTATAATAAAATGTTTTAATCTGTTTCAAATTATTACTTTCATTTCAATCATAATAATGTTTATTTCCCTCATAAATATATTATATAAATAATACAGTACAAAGTTCTTTCTTAAATGAAAATTGTTGCTTTTTAGTTGTTTGTGCTTGTTATCTTTTTCTTTGGAATCCTGCATGTGACAAGAAACTTATTTTCTTCTTTTAAAGATATATTGTCCCCCTGAAAAATAATTTTTTTAAATTTTTGTTGTTGAATATGCCATTTTAATGTCACATAATAGTTATTGACTTTGACCAAAAATTGAATTAAAAAAATAGATTTTTGGTTGAATTTAACCATTTATCATGTTATTTATAAGTATAAACATTATTTTTCCGTGTTTTTTTTCTACGGAAGTGATTCACTTTATTAAAACTAACATATTCAAAGTCTGATTTAAATAATCTTCATTTTTCATGTTTTTGGGGGACAATACATCTTTAAAGGATCCTTAATATTGTCTTAATTATACATCATGTTATTTTGTCATTATTGAAATTAATAAATGTTCATAAAATGAATGAAATATTATCTTCCTGAAAAAAAATCATTTTCTTAAATACAGTATTTTTTATTTATTTTTTAATTTATAATTTTTATTTTAGTTTTTTCTACAGAAGTGATTAACTTTGTTAAAAGTACAAAATGGCCTAATCCAAGTCTGATTTTATTAATCATATATATGTGGGTTTTTTTTTTGGCTGTGGGCGGTGGATAAAAACATGTATTTACATTTACATGTCTTTGTATTTTACAAAAAATTAAATTCACTGAAGTATACAGTAGATCCTCTCCTTCGCTTATTTAATTTTTTTTTCTATAAAATAGCAATTGGAAAAATCAGCATCACAGTTGGTGAAATCAGAGAACATGCAAAACAAGGTACGCTGTATAACGAAAAACTTTAGTTTTAGCGTAATTTAGCGAACCGACTAGCCCATCTTATTTAGCTTTTGCGCTCACATGTCTGCTGAAATCGTTTCCTGAGCTCTGATTGGTTGCGCAATTTGTAGAAGCTATTCTAACAATTTCGCTAAAGTGAAAACTAAAATTCATCATATAACAGATGAAACATGAATGTATAAGCTGTTGCTTTTTATTCGCTTTTATTCAAATAAATTGTCCTAGTGGAAAACAGTATTAATATTAATTTGCATATCTTTTTTCTCTTTCCACAGCTTGCAATAATATGAGTTTTTCTAATCCATTTGAATGTATTGAGCTAGCCTACATATCCTCACTGTTGTCTTATGGATTTCGCTTAAATGATAATGCTCAGATTTTGGTGAGTTTCCCAATGTCAAGGGTTCGCTCCTGACCTAGAGTCGTCTGGGTTTAATCCTGACCTAATGTCGTCTGGGTTTAATCCTGACCTTGTGTTGTCTGGGTGGTTCAATCCTGACCTAGTGTCAGAGTTCAATCATGACTTAGTGTCGTCTGCGTTCAATTCTAACCTAGTGTCGTCTGGGTTTAATCCTGACCTAGTGTGAGAGTTCAATCCTGACCTAGAGTTGACTGGGTTCAATCCTGACCTAGTGTTGTCTGGGTTTAATCCTGACCTAGTGTCGTCTGGGTTCAATCCTGACCTGGTATGAGAGTTCAATCCTGACCTAGAGTCATCTGGGTTCAATCCTGACAGACGCCCGTATTCTTAAACCGGACTTTAGTCGTAGTTCGAGCTAAAACTAAAAAAATGACGTCATTTTAATTCATAAACCGAACTTCAACTAAATCACCGACTAAATCAGGCCAACCTTGACTAAATCGAGACGGATTTTGATCGATTTTTTTAGTCCTGAAGGGGGCAGACTAAATGGTCGACTAAATGGTTTTTAAACGATGTTTATAAAAAACGTAACAGTCATTGAGTTGTTATATTGGCTAGATATTGAAGAATGAAATATCTATATTTATATTAGCTTAATTAAATATACATTGGTATAAATTATAATAATGAAAATCATCTTTATTTACAACTGTATACAAATTACATTATTTTCTTCGCGCAAGTCCGACTTGAGCTACGTCACGCCATAGCGACAATGGGAGATGCGGCAATTCACCACGCGATGGAATGTTTAGGGGGCCTAGCGCTTTCTTGTCACGCTATGAAGTGCGTGGCTCGTGGCGATCATAGTTTGTTGGGGGCCTAGAAAATATAAAAGTTACCGTACCGCCATGGTTCCTAAATATATTTTTAAGATTTTATTTGTTGTTAATCAAATATACTTCACTATTAAATTAATACTGATATTGTTTTAATAATTAACGATTAAAATTATTTTTCATGTATATAGTCCTGATGCGTGTTGTAAGAAATGGAAAGTGATATCAATGCGCAAAATTTCGTCTGCTCCTCAATACTCTCTTGTCATTGGCCAATGTATAGCCTTTGTTACCCAGACGTGTGCAACTCGACTAAAAGCTCGACTTCATTAAGTCGAACTGCAAACTTCGACTACTTCGTTTTTGAATCGAATTTGAAGTAATAGCTCGAACTACGACTTTTCCAAGTCGAACTTCGAACTACGACTAAAGTCCGGTTTAAGAATACGGGCGTTAGTGTCAGAGTTTAATCCTAGCCTAGTGTCATATGGGTTCAATCCTGACCTAGTGTCAGAGTTCAAACTTGACCTAGTGTCATCTGGGTTAAATCCTGACCTAGTGTTGTCTGGGTTCAATCCTGACCTAGTGTCATCTGGGTTAAATCCTGACCTAGTGTCATCTGGGTTAAATCCTGACCTAATGTCGTCTGGATTCAATCCTGACCTAGTGTCAGAGTTCAGTCTTCATGCATTTTATAGATTATACATCCTATCAATAAAGAAAGTCTGGTATGTAGATCTAGTTAAATTAAGATTCTCAATAATTAAAATTTTAAATATTATTTTTTTTTAGATTCAAGACAAGATAAACAATGTTGAAACCAGTTGGGCATTGGGGGCAGCATTCCATATACTTCAAAATCACTGGAAATAACAAGAAATAAACTTTATATAATATTGATAATATTTTGTAAAAGTTGTACATATACCACAAATGGAAATTTAACTTATTTTTATAATAGTAGAATAGTCATTATTCATTCTAAAGCCTTGTTTACACTATCAAACTTTATGTGAAAAAAAAATGAGATGTGCCCATATATGGACACGATGATGTCGTATCACTACCATATTTGGGCATATCACTACCATTTTTGTCAAACTGGTTTGATAGTGTAGACAGAGCTTAAGGTTGTATAATGTAGTTTTCCAAATTGTATAAATCAACTATTTATTCCTTATCCACCATACCTCAGCGATTTAATGTGGGGCTACTGCTTTACACGTGTATTGTATTTCTGACATCTTTTTTCTTTTACCGATCCTAGATCCAAAATATGTCATTTATCCAAGCATGTCACCTTCGCCTATAACTTTTCGAATTTCAAAACTATTTCCAGTTTGGTAACTCATAAATGCCTCATTTACGCTAACTAGCTCTTCTTTACGTGCATTTCTATTTATGTTTGGCTGTTTCAAAGAAATTGTTTTAAAAGTGCATGTTTTGGGGTAAATCACCAATCTAGTGTCACAGGGAATTACAAGGTACCCCAGCTTGAATATAGGAGGAGATACAGTACAAGATAGATTTAAGAATTATTATTTTACTTTAGAAAAATAAATATAACAAATTTCAAATTTCGATATGAACTCTTTGAAAATGCATTGTCCCCCTGAAAAATATAATTTTTTAATTTTGTTTGTTCAATATACCATTTTAATGTTACATAATAGTGATCCACTTTAAACCAAAATTGAATGGAAAACAAAATTATTTACCTGAAAAAACTGTAATTAAAGAAAAAATAGTAAAATTGGCTGCCAGCCAAAGGGTTTTTGGTTGAATTTGACTATTTTGTCATTTTATATGAGAAAACAATTTTTTTCGGGATTTTTCTTATGAAAGGGAATAACTTTATCAAAACTACAAAATAACCTATTCAAAATTAGGCTTCATTTTTCCTCTTTTATATTAAGTAGAGTAATACGGTGCCTACTTCAGATACAGTATTATTTAATCACACATAATTATTTAGTTTCTAAACTTACTGGTAGGTGTAATTAATATCATTTTCAATAAAAGTTTTGTACTTATTGTAGGTTTGCATTAAGATTCTCTCTTTTAAGACTGAAGTTTATACAAATTAATTTTACAATTTTGTTTATGGGCAAAAATTAAGTAAAATATTAAGTATATATAAGTATGCAGCTTATCTGTAGTAGAAATTGTTAGACATTGCAGCCCAGCCAGTGGTTGCATGCGGCAGCCACCGGTTGCACGTGGCAGCCATCAGTTGCACATCGCAGCCAGTGGTTGCACATAGCAGTCAGTGGTTGTATTTATCGCAACCAGTGGTTGCATTTGGCAGGCAGTGGTTTTACATCGCAGCCAGTGGTTGCACGCGACAGCTAGTGGTTGTACGTGGCAGTCAGTGGTTGTAGATCGCAGCAAGTGGTTGCACATCGCAGTCAGTGGTTGACGCGGCAGTCAGTGGCTGTACATTGCAGTCAGTGGCTGTACATCGCAGCCAGCGGTTGCATGCGGCAGCCAGTGGTTGCACATACTGTAGCAGTCAGTGGTTGCACGCGGCAGCCAGTGGTTGCACGCGGCAGCCAGTGGTGGCACGCGGCAGCTAGTGGTGGTACGCGGCAGTCATTGGTTGCATGCTGCAGCCAGCGGTTGCACGTGGCAGCCAACGGTTGCACATCGCAGCCAGTGGTTGCACACGGCAGTCAGTGGTTGTAGATCGCAGCCAGTGGTTGCACATTGCAGTCAGTGGTTGACGCGAGAGTCAGTGATTGTACATTGCAGTCAGTGGTTGCACATCACAGCCAGTGGTTGCACATCGCAGACAGCGGTTGCACGCGGCAGCCAGTGGTTGCACATACTGTAGCAGTCAGTGGTTGTACACGGCAGCCAGTGGTGGCACGCGGCAGCCAGTGGTTGTACGCGGCAGTCATTGGTTGCACGCGGTTGCATGTGGCAGCCAGCGGTTACACATCGCAGCCAGTGGTTGCATGCGGCAGTCAGTGATTGTACATTGCAGCCAGTGGTTGCACGCGGCAGTCAGTGGTTGTACGCGGCAGTCAGTAGTTGTACATCGTAGCCAGTGGTTGCACATCGTAGCCAGTGATTTTACACGGCAGTCAGCGGTTGCATATCGCAGCCAGCGGTTGCACATCGCAGCCAGTGGTTGCACATCGCAGCCAGTGGTTGCACGCGGCAGTCAGTGATTGTAGATCGCAGACAGTGCTTGCACATCGCAGCCAGTGTTTGCACACGCGGCAGTCAGTGGTTGTATATCGCAGCCAGTGGTTGTACGCGGCAGTCGGTGGTTGTACATCGCAGCCAGTGGTTGCACATCGTAGCCAGTGATTGTACGCGGCAGCCAGTGGTCGCACATCGCAGCCAGTGGTTGTACATTGCAACCAGTGGTTGGTTGGTTGGTTAATTTCCTAACGTTCTTTTAATTTTTGTATACAAAAACGAGGAAAATAGGCTACTGTATATAGCTACTGTATTATGATTTTTGTTCGGTTTATTATTTAATAAATTATTATTTTACAATACAGTATACTGTATGTACTATTACACACAATACAGTATACTGTATGTACTATTACACACAATCGTTACCTTTTCCAATGACAGATAAATTATTCTTCGATATCTGCCGGTAGTAATTGACTTTATTGGTCAGGTCAGCCTTTGCGTACGACGAAGTGACTGCCAATTGGGGCGCTGAACCTCATTGGTCATTTCGGTACAAATTAATTAAAAACAAAACAATTACTATGGGATACACCAATTAAGAATAAGCTGCATTGAATAAACAATTACAACTTAATATTTTGAGATCAAATTTGTTTTGTGAGTTGGGATTTAAAGTCTAAAATTGTAGCACATTGTTTGATTTCAATGGGAAGTTGCTCCCATAATCTAGGAAAAATAACAAACGATGAATTTAAAAATGTATTGGTCTTAGCCTTCCAATGTATTAAACGCCCTTGACATCTTACATTAATGAAAATTGTATAATACTAAAGCACATAATTTCGACCCCACTCTTAACAATAGCTGAATCCAGCAATGGAACGGTCCTAATGGTTTAATGTCACAACGGTAGCGGATTTGTTTGGGGGAACCCGTGATACAGTACATCGTTGTCGACAACATCTGAAATGGCTAGGCCCCAGCAGACCAAGTATGCTTCATTGGAAGACTTTAAAAAAGCAGCTTTCTCTAAAATTAAAGGTTCTTACAAGGGATATATTTTTGGTGGTTGTAACGAAATGACCACAATGAAGGATAACGTAGAAGCTTTTCGAAGGTTATTATGAAGTTTTAATTACTTAATTCTAGCTTTTGGACGCCGCACGCAAGGAGTGCACGTACGCGCAACACGCTTTAAAACTTGGTTCCCACTAGGACAAAGCGCAAGGGCGTAAGTGATTTAACCAGGTCAAGTCGCTTGCGATGCGTGGAATCAAGCTTTACAGTTAATTTTGTAAACATTCTGTTTTTTTATGTTGATCTCGAACTTTTTATGTTGACACCGTCTGTTTGCTGGTGAATGAACTGTTGTGGTGGTCCGTTATTTTTTACTTATTTCTGCTCTTAAAGGTCGGCCTGATATCCACTTGGACGCAACGCACTCATTTGACCAATCGACGCGATAGATCATCCGAACTGTCGCTTGTGATTGGTCAACTCACGTGCGTGTTGTGCCTACGTCGTAAAGCGTGGTTCCCATAGCGACGCAACGCTACGACGTATTGACGCAAAGTGCTTTATTGCGTGGCCGACGACGCAATAGTTCTACAAACATCACAGATTTTTTATTTCACGCAGGCGGGCAAACACAAATTATTGGAAGGACATTTTCTTACATTGCGTAGGTTGCGCTACGTTGCCTCGTTAGTGTGAACTTGACCCAAAATCCGTACTCTTTCAGGTATCGTTTTCTACCCCAAGTTCTCCGTGACGTCTCAAATATTGATGTTAGGACCACTGTGCTCGGGCAACCTGTGGCGTGTCCCATTGGCATGTCACCAACTGGTTTCCTCAAAATGGCACATGAAGATGGTGAGAAGGCCTTAGCTAAAGGTATGATGTATTGTTATATTGAAGAATGCCATTTAAATCGTAAAGTAAAGTAACGTATATCAGTGGGTTGCGCCTCGTTCTTTTATTGCGTCCAAGTGGGGACCTATAATAAGTTTAATTAATTTTCAGCTTCAATACCAAGCAACATAGTGATGATTTTGAGCATATGGTCAACAAATACAATTGAGGATATTGTAGATGTGGCACCAAACGGTCTTTACTGGATGCAGATTCAGTTGTTGAAGGATAAACGAATCACAGAAAACATCGTAAGACGAGCGGTTGCTGCTGGTTTTAAAGCCATCGTTGTGACCGTTGACCAGCCGATACCAAAGAGAAAATTAACAACCAAGTACGACAAGCAGGGCCTAGGGATTCAACTAGAATCACACTTGAGGTTGTTCATTCATTTTGTTTGTGTCGCCGTTTTCGAAGCGACGATGTTCACATCATCACTTCAGTCGTGTCGGTTCTACAGGAGAAAAAACGGACTAAAATATATTGTATACGTGAATAGTCCTCGAGCGGGGCGCCGTTCGGGAAATTAATAATTTCGTCGACAAAATTAAACACATAATTGATTCTATTAGGACAAAAACTGTGCAGACTGACGACAAAATTAGCAATGTCCCGAACGGCTCCTCGTACTCCATGGCCATTTAACGGAGATATATTTTAGTAATGTTTTTACATTGCCCCGTACTAGAGGTTTAGGCAATGATGAAGGGCGCAGGTTGGTGACGCATTGGTGAAACTGAGAGAAACGAACAATTAGTTGATTCTTGCTTCTAAACGACCACTGAACTACGACACTAAACATTTTTTTTACACCCTACCATGTATTGTATTTCTAGACCCATAAATTTGAAGTATATAGACACAGCAGACATCCAAGTTATAGACAACCAAATTGACGGTACGGCTACATGGAAAGATCTTAGATGGCTGAAATCTATAACTAGTCTACCGATAGTCGTCAAGGGTATTCTCACTGGTATGTTATCAAGGCAATCTAACATGATCCCGAGATCAAAGGGTTTATCTGTTGCTGCGACACGATCAGTTCAACGCCCCTTAAGCTTGTTTCCCACTAGAACATAACGCAAGGACGTATAGTCGAAACACAACCGAATTGGACAATGACAAGCGACAGTTCGAATAATTCATCGCTTGTGATTGTTCAAATTACTTACGTTGCGCTTACGTTCTTGCATTGCGTCCTACTAGTGGGAACCAAGCTTTAACAGAGAATATGTAAATTATAGTACAGTACTGTTGGTATTTGTCGCAGCCAGACGTAAGATCAAAAGACTGTTACGAGTTCCTATCTTGGAGCTCAGTGTGTCCTGTTGTAATGCCTTGGTTCTATTAAGGCGTTTTAGACCTAAATTCAAAACCATTATATCTCTTAAGCTCTGTCTAATCAAACTTTAGGTAACAAAAAATTTAATGTGTGTCCATATATGGACACGGTGATATTACATCATTTCCATATTTGGGCACATCACACATTTTTGTGAAACTGGTTTGATAGTGTAGACAGAACTTTATATTTAAAACTACAATCTTTATTTTTTAAATTCCCGGTAGAATAGATTTACGGTGGTTTCACATGGTAGATTTTGAATATTTTATAGTAATAACTTTATAATATTATGGTTGAATTTTCTATGACAGGTGCTGATGCAAAACGTGCTGTACATAACGGTGCTGATGCAATTCTTGTCTCAAATCATGGGGGCAGACAATTCGATTACCTACCTGCTACGGTACGTTATCTACTAGTGGTTTCCACTAGAGACGCAACGCAATGACGTAGACGCAACGCAGGCGAGTTGACCAACCAAAAGCAAAGCGTTGTGCTTACTAAAGCTTGGTTCCCACTAGAACGTAAACGCAACGCAAGTGTTTTAACCAATGACAAGCGAAGTTATAGACAGTTAGCAATCACAAGCGAATAAACCATCGCTTGTGATTGGTCAATTCACTTGCGTTGCGTTACGTCCTTGTATTGCGTCGCTAGTGGGAACCAAGCTTTACGTTCTTGTGTTGCGTGGTTGGGAACGAAGCATACAAGCAATAACGTACATAGTGATCTTAAAACTTTGTTCCCACTAGGACGCAACGACGTCCGTCTCCGTAGGCGCAAGGCAAGTGAGTTGATCAATAAAAAGCAAATTATTATGTGATATTCTTGATTGCGGAGCGCTTACGACGTCATTGCGCTGTGTCCACTACTTTTCACCTAACGTCGATTGTTTTTTATGGCCATGCACACCGATCGTTACTTTCAAAATTAGAGCGATGGGATTGAGGGGCGAATATAGATAAATGTTTAATCGATTATAACGGATTGAATATTTATAGATTGATGTTCTTTCTGAGGTCGTTGCTGCCGTCGAGGGATCTGGCGTTGAGGTATACATGGACGGAGGAGTACGACGCGGAACTGACGTTCTTAAAGCTTTAGCGCGCGGTGCAAGAGCGGTTTTCATTGGACGACCGCTAATTTGGGGCCTCGCGTGCAACGTAAGATTAAGAGACCAGTTGTTTTATATTAATATTTTTAATGTTTTTTATTATTTTATGTTGTTGTTATTCACTCACTTTGACACTAACTACCTTTATTTTTAATTCAAAATTCGTTGATCTATATTGTCACGGTAATTAACACGGTTGCGATTGAGTTACGAATTCACGTACGGAAAAAAGCTACATGTTTCTTATCCGTTTTTAGGGCCATGAGGGCGTTAGTCAAGTTATTGATATTCTCAAAGACGAGTTTTCAACAGCTATGGCATTTATGGGTAAGTTGTTATTCACGTACCACCGTATAGTATTATTAAAGCAGTGGTTCCCACTTTGGACGCAGCGCAAGGACGTAAGCACACCGCAAGTAATTTGACCAATCGTGACGTGATAGACGAACGAATAAACGTTTGTGATTGGTCAACTCAGACTTGCGTGCGTCCAATTGAGAACCAAGCTTTATCAACACGTACACGCAGCGCCTTTCGAGCATTATTCCGTACATTATAGTGCAATGTATTTCATTTATAAGCCTAACTTGTTATCATTTCTAGGTTGCTCCACGACGAAAGAAATTGTTTCGCCTATGGTTGTACATGAGAGGGATATAGGATCAAAACTATAGTAGGCCTACACAATGCATTATACCACCGAGTGACGACCTACACATGTCCATTCTCATTTTTAGAACCAGCATTTTATAGACCTGATTAGTATGCACTGAAATATTAAATCGAATTAAGGGATGAGTTTTCTATTGACTATCGCACGTTTATGATACGTAAAATAGTGTACAAATGAAAAAAATCAATTATGTACACAATAGTAAAACTGAAATTCAAAGGCTAGTATGTAAAAACTTACATAATTGATTTCAAATAAAAGATACATTAAAAAAAATGTATATATTATGAAGATGTGGTGGACGTATATAGCCCGGTTTGTACAATTCAATGAAAACGAAACTTTGCATAATCAATAATTATTAGTAGGCCTACATTGCATTTCCGATCCGCCATACTTTATAAATTATATTTATTTTAATTTAATGTTTATTGTTGCATTCATATTGTATTTTTGTGAGGGTCCCTAATGATCAGCTTCGACTGGATGGACCACCCTCGTAAATTGAAAAAAATAAAAATAAAAATAAATAAATACTTGAATAATGAGCATGGAGTTTATTTATATAGTTGCAATGAATGTCTTTATTGAGTAGCTATGGGGAATCTTCTGACTAACAGTCTTAATAATTATTTAAATTTAATAAATTAATATTGAGATTATATTAGGGCCTACACTTTAAAAACTAATGTCAGACCATGGAGATATAAAAATAGTATACCTCCATGGTCAGACGCCACCCGTACCAGCTGCATGCTATTGAAGCTGTGAGAAGGAATTTTTTTATCAATTGAGGGCGCTCTGTTACAAGCATCCATTTTTGTTCTAAAAAGAAGTTGTTTCCACTTTCCACACCACTTAAAAAAATGTCTGGAATCCTAAGAAATGCTTTCGTGCGGGTTAGCCCTGCTGTGAGAAACACGATGCAACAATCTAGATCCGTACATTTAACTGCTCCAACACGACCGAACAAACCTTGGGTGAGTATATACCGCAAATTATAGAGGACTAGCCTAGCTACAGCCTAGAGTGCTAGGCCTAGGCTAGTCTTAGTCTAGCCTAGGGCCAGGCCTAGATAGAGGCCTCCCTAGTTAGAGGCCTACTAAACGTAGCCTCTAGGTAGTAGGGCCGGTATTTTTTCTGGACAGACCAGTCGCCGCGCGGCGACCAGGCTAGGTACCGGCTAGCCTATTTACTTAGTATTATAGACCTAGTTAGTTCGCCTTACTCACTACAGTACTATTTGACCTCACTACTGCTATATTTAGCCTAGCTAGTAGGCATATAGGCTAGGCCTACTACTACTAGCTAGGCCTATCTAGGCTAGGCTACTCTGAGTCGCTAATAATTTTAGATTTGCTTGCACTGTTGCAGCCTTTTTTTGCCCTTCCTGCTTTATAAATAAAATAGTAGTGCAGGTATAATAATATATTTGTATATACTAGGCCTAGTAGTAGGCCTAATTTTCTGTTGTAGACATGCCTAGCTAGTGACTGGCTGGTAATCTAATCATTTTGTTTTCCCATTACGCGGTATTTACACACAGGAGGGAGTTTTTCCTTCTGGACATACCGGTTTGGCTTATCTACAATATGTTGATCCGACTTCACCTGACCCGAGCCATAACAAATTTGACATGTTTTAAACATATTTGCATGTTTGACGGGTTTTAAACAAATAAAAAGATACCTCGCATAATCTACATTTTAAAGTTTACCACACATTCTCTAGCAACTAATTATTAAATACAAAAATAAAATTTGAAAAAAACAGAATTCAGACAGTAAGCGTTAAATATTTGTATCTAAAACCAAAATTTTCAGGAGATATTTGGGAGATTGGATGAAAATTCGGGAGGCTCCCAGAGAATTTGGAAGGCCCAGGTCTGCAGTAGTTCCATTCATTGCATTGTCTTCAGTGCATTCACTGGTTTATACAGCCCACATAATCTGTATCAACATCACTCTAAAACACTTGATAAGTTGACAAACTTTGGCAATGCAGAAACAATTTTGTAGAAGTCTACTACTGTAGCAATATTTAGTTTGCAAACAAAAAGTGTGTAATATTTGCTAAGTATTATAGTTCTGTCCATGTCATGATGCTGCCCCGAACACCAAACACACAAAACAATAAACAGTTTTTTAACTATAAAAATAACAATAACCAACTATGCATAGAAAGTAGATAAAAGAACTGATTTTTAAGGCATTATTTTAGTTAAAAACTATATTTATCTGCAGGAAAATTTTGTTGCTTTGGGCGTGTTTTTTGTTGGATTTTGCACTGTACCAGCTTACATCCTAATGAATGTAGAGAATTACAAGAAAATGGAATCTTAAGAAATTATAGAGTTTTACAACAAAATGCCAGTGGACTGTTTTCTTAGTGCGCTTCTCCACAATACAACCAAACTTTAATAGTAATATTCAGCAACCAGAACCAACCACAGATCCCATCGTGATGAAATATTGTCTCTTTGTGATCAGAATAACTGCCAGTCCTATCCTGGAATATCACCTCCTTCTTCCATGAGTACAACCACAAACTTCCATCAAAATGTTCTAGTAGAAATATGATGTATCGATTAAAACTGATTTATATGTAAATGCGACAGGAGTGATCATTTTTAATGGTCCACACTAATCCTAGTGAAAACACGTAACATGTTAGATAAATGCACTGATTAACACTGAAAATAATGTGATATATGACATCAAACAGAATGACCAATCAGGACTACGACAATTCTAATCAAGAAAACAACTTGGATGCTTGGATATACGGCTACTTACACGAATCAAAACAATCTTAAAATCTATTTTTCATGGTTTATAATTACTAGGATTATTTTTTAATGTGAATTTCTTGTTTGTTCATCATGGAAGCTCAAGAAGACAATTATAATCATGTATGCCATATGGTAATTTAAATTTAACAAGTAAAATCATATATTTATACCTTTAATATTTGCATAAATGGTTATTGGCTTATAATATTATATATGTAAGCTTCTCAATAAATTATTAAGATCATGAATAATAAAATTAAATGATGTAATCAATTAGTAAATCAGTTAGATTATTTAAATCATTAATTAAATTAAATAATTTAAATCATGAAATTTTAGAGTAAGTTATTATTAAAGTAACAATAAAACATCTGTTTTTTAACTTGTCTGTCGCCCTCTATAATTATAGTTCTTGCATATCCATGTTCATATTAATGCTGATCATTGACCTCAGTGTCAAGGTCAAACCAATAAACACATATAAGTTGAATTATGTTTGGTAACTTCAAGTCTATAATCTCCCTCTATAATATAACAGTATACAGTACAGTATTTTGTTTGTAGCAACTTTTCTAAATTATGAATGAATTATAAAACAGATCATTTGTTATGGTATAATTATCAGCTTTTAATTTATTAAAATCATGCATAAAAATGTTTATATTAATCTTAATTAATTTTGCAGTTATAAATTGTATTTACTAAAGTGTAAACGTTCAGTTCTCATAATAAATGCATTAACCATATGTGAAAGCCTGGCATTAAAAAATTATTGAAATGAAATTTACCAAGGCAGTGTATTTATTCAATTTGTTATTGGTAGCCTATAAAATAATAGATTTCGTAACGCTGTTCAGTCGTGAAGAATTAACGCCTCCCTCGAATAAACCCCAACCTTCCCAAGAAAATAACCCCCTCGAATAATCGCCTGGGCCTTTATTTATTTCCTTGAATAAATGCCCACCGTATATTACAACACATTTCTATTTGTAGTAGAATTCATTGATTGAAATGGTCTACAGTTTACCATGCATTTCACAACACAATATTGAGATGTGATAAAATACATTTTGTTACTTCTTGATATTGTGTTGTATTTTTCATATCTAAGGGGTATTTATTTCATTACACATGTTACCTACCATATTACATCTAAAAAAAAACCCCTCTTCCCTCGACTAAACCCTCCTGAGTTGTTTATTCAAATATATAAGGTAACACGTCAATATGCCATTTTTCTTTCATCAGTAACACTATCTTCTTGGTCAACGATATATTATTATGAACATGATATCTCTGGTTTTGCCAACTGCTTTCACAAAAAATAAGTCTGAATAATCAAACAACCAACAAGTTTAGTATTATCAAGAGATTTATTAAAAAGACTACTGCATGCATTGTAGAATTTCTCAACTACAATTATGTACAAACAATACCACAACAGTTCACTACATAATGACTACACTACAACTAACACACACACACCATGACTACAATTCTCTCGTTTCACAGCCAATGCCCTCATTGTGTAAATATACTGCCAAATGCAAGTCAACTTACAAAAAAAGCAGAATAGGAATATGGATTGCGAAACAAGAGGATTTTTTTTATTCTGAATAGTAGTAGTTGGAATTTTGTTTACAAGACAACTGCAGGAATGTTATATATATATAATGTGTCAATGTCTGCGTGTTGAAAGTTCCATGTCACTAATTCATCAATTTATTATACGGAATGTTTTTATTCAAAATCAGGCTGTGTCATAGATTGAAAAACGGCAACCCTCCCGAAAACAGATTTTTAAAGTCCAAATATTTTTGTAAACATTAAAAATGTATTTGAAATACCAGAAAAACATACATACAGTATTATACCAAGGATGCCGTTGGAACAGCAATATATTGTAGTTTGTTTAAATTGAGTCCTTTGAATATCTAGATTTCCTGAAATTTTAAAGCTACATTTGAAATGGTTTCCAAGAGCTACTATGAATTTGGTACTAAACAGATATATTTAGTATATTAATACGAATCTAAATATTAAATGTTGACATAAATACAAACAACATACCCTGCGTATTAAACAACGCTTTTATAAAATATATATATTGATTAAAGCCAGTCATTGGAAGTTAATGACTTAACGAATATCAAGATTAAGAAATCTAAAAAACATTTAAAATTAATAAAAATCTAGTTCGGTCACTAGATGCCTATATATGATGGCAAGAGTACCAATATATATCGAAATACATATCAAAATATGTTTGTTTAAAAAATGTCTTTGAATGAACATTAAATATTAATTGAACTTGGTGCCAGTTGGTTGCCTCCGATCTCTACATCAGGTGACCGTTGCATGAGTTATCAATTTCACGCGAAATCTGGCAAGCTGAGCACGGGCCACAGAATGTCTCTAGTATGCAATCGTTGCACAACGAACCCTGCGAAACAAAAGAAAACCGTGACCATATGTTTGAAAAAATATAAAGTTTACTACTGGTGTCTGGAACAAGCAAAAATCGAACAGATAGATGGCAGCAGATATTAATCTTGTGTTTTTCGCATCGTTATTTTTTTTAATCTCCAGATTTTTATAATCTAGCAGTTGGCAAGTCTTGTCAATAGCTGGAAATGGGCGTGGCTTGTCAAAAAGGTCACTACAGAGGTACTACTATTATTAAAATATTCCTTTGTTTAAGTGTTTCTAGGAAAGCTTTGATTTATTATTAATAAAAATTAATTAATCAATTAAGTTTATTCAATTAGTTTAAAATTATTTATGTTTGTAAACAACATACCTGGATGTTAAGACGAGTTCGGACCTTCATCCGGATGGCTATCATGGCGGCTGGAACACAACATGGTGCACAACAGTGCTCACCGGCCTTGGCGGATACTTGGCAGGCGAAACATGGCCCACAGAACCAACCACACAAGCCTTAAAAATAATTTACATAAATTAAAAATTATATTTTAATGTCCTGTTTAATTCTTCACTGACTAGCACAGTTAACAGTGAATACAGGATTTTTAAATATATTCATTGTCTGTGCCAAAAATAGATATCAACATTTTATTTTAGTTGCCCCAATCAAGCTGAAGCCCCTGCATCTGTCTCTGAATGTTTAAATGGGAATACATTGTGTGGTTAGAAAATACAGTAGCCTCTGTATTGTTTCATGATTGTTTTATTATAAAATAAACCTGTGTAACAAATAACTTACATGAACCAATGTCTTCAAAACAGCCACAGAGACTTGTGCTCCAATCACGTTCAGTAACCTGAAATTAAATTAGGCAATAATTAGGAGGTTGCTGTACCCCAAAAAGGGGGTCAACTCCACTTCTTCTCTAAAACTACACCTGCAATCAATTACAACAGTAATTCAACCAATCATCAGTGCACATAATTTGTTGACGAATAATTTGTTTAAGCAAATGCAGAAGCAATAGAGCGTGACATACAGCTGCGCATGCCTACACCATCTTCGTTATCTTAGTGTTACATAATCGCCCGCGGACTTCAACATGTGCTTGGCAAGTTCCGCGTCCACTGTTAACGTACCTGTACCACTACTTGGCTTTGAACAACGCCTGGTTGATGAGTAACAACAGTGGTAGTCATCTGAAATATATAAACAAACAATTTATGATGATTATTATTAGAATAAACATTTAATAACAGTGCTGACCAATGCTACCAACTGTAGCGGTCGTGCTGGAGGCGATATCTTCGCGTAAACTGCCTCAACCAATATCATCAGTCGGGCCTACATCTTCAAACACCCATCCACCAAATTATTAATAAGCATGTTTTTTTGCGAATACCGTTTGCTTAGTCTTCAAGTTTGTGTAACACTGGATGGTGTAGACAGCTTGACTATGTCTAGCCTTACCTTGTTATAATCCATCTTTAATCTTGCAAGACGTAAGACGAAGATCGACTCCTTTAAATAAGTAAATTAACACAAATAAAATGGCAACAGCAGTACGTACGGAGAACAAGTGTTGTGTTGTACTACTGTGTGTAATAAATGAATGCTGCTGGGTAATGTATGCATGCGGGGAGTGTTTCCGGTGTAGTTGTTGTCGATATCTCCGCCATCCCGATTGAAGGATATATTGCAAGTAGTTTGCGTTTTAATTACTTCCGGGTGACCGAGTGTTTTCAATCTAACAGGGAATTCACTCTTCCCTGATCAAACCACCAGGAAGGTATTTTATACCTCTCTGAGATCTTACTACAGTACTACTAGATAATGTATTAATCTCAAGGAGGTTATATCAGTGTGATCCCTGAAAGCTATCCAATCGGCGCGTGGTTTATAATTTTTAGGAAAACCATTATTTGTTCTATATAAAGCGAATATAATAAATAGGCCTACTCAGACGTTTTATTTTTCTATGCACGCCGCGCCCTGAAATGAATTGATCTATTATTCATGGTAATTCACTCGTTTGCAGCAGGTATGCGATTTATGCTTCGTAGTCATTAGTTTCGTCTTAATTTATTCCCATTTTTTTTTTATTATCAAAATGCATATTTCGCGCCGGGTCAATGATCGTATTACGGTCTGTATATACGGTCTGTATATATATATATATATATACTATAGCAGATCGGTAAAATTATTCCATTGACTACCAAAATTTAAGTTTCAATATTAACCACCATTTTAGCTTTTTTAGTTCCATTCCAAAATTGTTTATATCTCTACCAAGCTACCTTCATTGTTTTCTACTCTTATTCAATCTCCACCCACTATTCAACACGCTGTTTCTATTGTTATATTTCTTTTATTCCTGTCCACCCAGGCAGTACTTGCCAACTCATATGCTATGACTTTATCCAAATTCCCTCACTTGCACTGATGAAGGGCTAGTGTTGCCCGAAAGCTCTGCTAACTTTTCTAGCTGTTTACTTTATCGTTTTGAGTTTTACAGTATATATATATAAATCCAAAGGCAAATTACTGAAAAAAATGACAATGCTGTGGGTATCAGTGGCTGGATCTCAATGGAGATACAAAAATAAAAAGCGAAAAGCTAAATCAAAACGATAAAGTAAACAGCCAGAAAAGTTAGCAGAGCTTTCGGGCAACACTAGCCCTTCATATATATACACATTTCTTTAATTATACCACTTTTATAGTAACTCCTTGATCTGTCTAATTGATAACAAACAACCAATTGTTTCGTAATAAATATTCACTCATGTAGAGTTCACTTTTGTTACTTTTACTTTTTATTTCTATTTGTACTTTTATTGTTTTATTTGCTAATTAGATATCTGTATTATAGGGTAATGCGTTTAGGAGCTTCGGCTCATTGCATACCTGTTTTGTATCAAATACGTTTTCCGTTCATTATGATTTAGATTAAACTTAATACTGTATATTATATTCTGTTAAAACAAATAAATGATACGTATAGTACCGCGAATAATGAAAAATATCCGATAACGAATTGATAATTGGCATCTAATACTCCAACCCGTAACAGAATTTTTACAGGACATTTTTTTTTAAACAAAAAAGCCACTTTTTCCACATTAAGGGCACTACACTTTTTCCTACAAAATATGCAGAAATCGTCATATAAAGCTAGTAGGCTCGTAAATAATGTATACGATAACCGTAAATTCGTGAACTTAACGCTTAAAGTTTGTACCAGCAACCGATAGTCACAAAATTAAATATTCACACACTTTTCAGAAGCATATCTACACATATTACAATTCATAATAATTCAAAGAAATTTGTGTAAAAATGAGAATAAAATATTAAAAACTAGACGACATTTTTAATATTCTCGCAGTTAAAAAATCCTTAGATTCAGTTTTACCGGTTTCTCCTTTTCTTCTTTCCATTCTCGAATTGATTTCATCGAGGTTTTTAAAAATAAAAATAGTCGGGGAATAATTTCACCAGTGTGCATAGCTATACAACAAAACAACCTTTATTGCTACACATTTCTAAAATGTTATAGGAACAAAATACAATACAAAACTATGTTTCTCGACTACAAAATCAGTTTGATTAGCAATATTGCTAAACAAGATTTTAAAATGAATTTTTTTTCCCCCGATATAGTATAGTACAATAACTTAATATTAAATGTGTAGGTCAAACACAAAGGTCAAACACAAGTTCAAACGAAAAAAAAAAAGCAAGCAGTAATTGTCAACTCGACAAAGTGTGAAAGTAAATCACAATTCAAGAAAATTCTTTGCATTTATAATTTGTCGTGATTACGTACCATTTCTACACTATTTATATTTATGAATTTAAAAGCAATAACACATTCGATTTTTCTTTAGATCATCACAACAGCTGTGTATGAATTAGAATCAATAGAAATTGTTATGATGGCCGATGCAGTTAACAATGAACAATAATAATGGTTCCCACACTGATATCCACTACTTGTTCGAAAACATTTTCATATGATAGAAACCCTACGTCATCACCATCAGAATCATCTTCAATATTACTGTCATCATCGTCATCTAACAAAGCATTCTCCCCCCCCCCCATCCCCCATGCACTATAAGTTGAAAGTACTGTACACAGTACTGTTAATACGGTATTTCTCGCAGCCTGACATAAGGTCAAATGACTGTTCCTATATCTTGCCAAGGCGAGCTCAATGTCCTGTTGTTAGATTGCCTTGGTTGTGACATGGAGGTATACCTCCATGGTTGTGATAAATTTGTTGGAGAATGGATCACGTGTCGCCCCTCCGTACATCCCTAATGATTCTGGCCTTATCACCGTACCAACATCTCGCTTATCAATCATACACTTTTTTTCACGCGATGTGGCATAGTATTGTAGTACAGGCAGTCGGATCCAGGATTTTTAAATATAAATGAGTGGAGATGTGGGTGTGGCGGCTGAGAATGTTTTTATAGGCCGGCGGCATAGAAAACCTTGTACTGTAGGCCTACATTTTATTTACATGACACTCAACTAATCACTATAGAATCGTTCTATACATTTGTAATGAAAGCTTAAAATATCTGTGGCATTTTGAGGAGTGTTATATGGCACAACAGTAGGATGTAAAAAAGAAAGAACAAAATATACTAAATATAATAAAGCTTGTTTATTGCATTCGGCTTTTTTTATTGACTCATTAAATCATAGGTTTCAATTAAAGATTGTGTAAACATATGACCAAATATGTACTACAGAAACAATAAACATTATAGATGGTTCGACAGGTATTATTATATCATATTAATTGAACACTGAAAAGGAAACTATAACCTAGTTATGAAATAATATCATTTTGTTATAATCATGTAGTTTCCAACAAAACTGATATGAATTGTGAATATTACAGGTATGTATTTAAGTTTTGTTTGTTGTTAATACAGTCAGTTTATAATGTTAAATAATTACTCAGCATGCCAAGTGAAAATGCAAATATCCAGGATTGATTAAAGTGGAGCTACACTCAGACTTTCTCAGCTTATATTATGTTTAAGTATGTTTAATTGAAAGTGATTACATAAAAAAAACAGGGAAAATACGGAAATATTTTCCAAAAACTTATTTATAAAAAATCGGTCAGAAAATAGTGTTTTTTAACAAATTACAGTTTTTCAGTAACTTAGGGGTTATTAGTTTACAATACGTCGCGAAACGCGTTACACTTAGCGACTGACGCGTTTTAGTCGCTGGTCAACGCATTGTGGAAATGTCACCCCTTTGGTAAATTATGTGTCGAAAAATGGGGAATAAATTTTATACACACAATTAATACGATTTGTTTAGGCCTAACTAATATTTCCGATAAGAATGTCAGTATAATTTACATGTAACCTCATGATTTTCACTGTACAACAACAGCATAATCTTATCAGATTGCTTTTAACTTTAAGCTAGGGCTAGGCCTAGCTAAGCCGTCTGCTCAGCCTAGCTAGCCTTGAATTTTTGTCTAGAGGCCTATGTATTCATAGACATGGTCGTTTCGCCCCATTTATCGTTCCTGGGTTTTCTTGCACATTAAGAATTGTGGAACACAAAATCCTATACAGAACAAGAGTAGTAAAGAATAGTAAAGCGATGTGCAAGCTTAGACCTGACTGAAAAGCAACTATTCAGGCACCCTATCATGGCCCATGGGTAGGCCAAGGTCGGGTGACAGCAAAACAAACTTCACTGCTGTCAGCCTAGCCTAGCTAGAGGCCAAGCCACTGAGCAGCATCGGTACATACCTACACTCTAGTAGTAGGCCTAGGCCTAGCTTTATTGAATATATAGCCACATCTTTCTCAAATCTCGTTAAATTTGACATTTTAGTAATAGTCTCATAATCACATTATTACACTGTGAAACATAATAGGGTCACATTCAGAATGTTTTAATATACTTTTCGCCCGTCAAAAATAACATCGCGACAAAATAACAGATCGCCAGCTGCAGTAGTGTGATTGTGAAAAATGTCACGTGATCGTACTCCCTAGCAAAATGAAAAACCCAATTGGACCCGAACGGGGGAAAGTGTCTATTTACGCAAAATTGCGCAATGTATACGTGATAAAAATACCAGAAATAGAAAGATCTGGAAAAATTACATAAATATACATTTTACTTTTTTTTTTTTGGTGAAGAAATGAATTTTTTAGGATTATTCAAATATACCCCCCTTTTGCATGTAAAAGAATAGGAAATTACAAGGTATCCCCCCAAAACGCAAAAAGGCGTGATTTTCAAGAAAATCGTACTCATTGAAAAAAATTTCAAAAAAATATGAAGTATAAGGGATGATATTTTTAAATAATAGTTGAAATGTATGAAAAATAGTAATTTTCTGGGTGGAGCTCCACTTTAAAAGGCAGCGTAAAATAACCGGTTAAAAACTTCCACTGAATTCGGTGTATTTAACCGATTGCTTATAAAGTAGAAAGTATATTAAAAAAACTCACTCGGGATCCAATGAAGTGTCCCCTTACTCCCATGCATAAGAATTTATCGTAAAGGCGGCGAATTTACACAGACGAGCGGTAAACGGATACAAATAATAATATAGAATATTCCTTATTATGACCATTTACACACAACGCGGAGTGTGGACGGGCGGTTTCCGCTCAGGATAGAGATACAGATTCTACGTGGGGACGAGCTACGCGGTTTCCGCTTACGGTACCGCTCGTCGTGTAAATTGGTCTTGTGCGTCGACCTCTATGGTTTAATTATTTAAACAATATTTCCCCTGGTCGTTCGGTTCACAATTGAAAAAAAAAGTGTTTTCATGGCGTCTGAATAGAGATGTCCCAAAGGACATTATATACTGACAATTTGACTATAGAAATAAGCTCGAACCCTGAACAAATATGATTTCTATCAATAGGCATGTTTTTATTCATCGTTTCTCATGAGTGAATAATTCTCTAAACGTTTGGTCGATTTCAGTGACAATTTAAAGTATGCAACATTGCACACACAGTAGTTTTGTGTTGCTGGTATTTTTCTTCATTATGTTAGTGAATTTCACTTTTTAGGTTTCTTGTGACAAAACGAAGGATTTATTGACTGACCTGGGGAAAACCGTAAACATCAATTGTTGTCTTGTCACAGATGAATACGCCATCAAATTACCTACATTGCTCTAATAAGTTTATGAAGAATGTTATTATTAGGTCTAGTAAGATTTTGATAGGAATACTTTTTAACTTGACAGTACTTTTCCGACATTCTTAATTCATTGTATTTCCTCATCACGAATTTTGCCTTTTATTATTGTTACCGATTTTAAGTATTTCCTGCTTAATTCCTAACCTCAATTGGTTGCTCCTCCTAAGAATTGCGGGCAAACAAATGTCTATGCTCATACATTTTCAATAAATATCGATCTATAATAGTTTCCCCTGTTTCATACTTTTGGGGATTTTATTTGTGCTACACGAACTTGTTGAAAATAATCACCTTCTTAACAGTGGGGGGTAGTTTAAATTACACAGTAAAATCTCTATTCGTTTGTACATTTTTTCACCTTCTACTAGGGAGTCACCAGACATGTTTACATTAGGTTAAACTACCTAACTACTGAAAAAATGTCTTCCTGGTCCAGAATTTTGCTAAATTTTGTATTTGACCATTTTAAGGGAAATAATATTTCGTCTTGATTTCTATTACAAATATTTGATTTATGTACAATTAACCAGATATTATATTTAAAAGTCATGCCTGTACCACCTGAGCTTTAACACGTGTAAATGCTACGGTCGATATGTTGCACTGAATGCTTTATATTAACAAGCCAAAAGGGTTTGCTCCTATCAATAAGGAAAGCATCTTGATTGAGTGAATTGTGAAAACAATCCCGAATGGTTGCAAAAACTTATTCTTGCTTAAGTTGTTTTATTTATATGGCAACATTCGATTACGTTAATGCCGATTTTCCACCATGCAAATTTGTTTGCGCGAATCGAAAGCGTCAGCTTAAACACATGCGTAGAGAGGGATTTGGAAGATATTATCATGAAGTGGAGTGGAGTTGTGGCTTGGTGGTTATGATGCTTGGCTACCACTCCAAGGGTCCTGGGTTCAAGTCCCGTCACATGTCAGGACTAAATTAAAACTCCACTCCCAAAGACTTTGTTTTGTTTGTTTATGTAGAGTATCTTGTGCATGTTTGTCTTGTGAACCACTGAGGGTCCCTAATGATCAGCAATAGCTGGATGGATCACCCTCAATAAATATGGTAAACAAAAATTACATTGTCAACATCATCAAATAACGCGTTTTTACGTTTAGTTGACGACGTATTGGTTGGGAGCCTGGATGACTTTATTTATATGGATGAATGAATAGATGCTATGAAGTGAAAATATGCATTTTCCAGTTAATTCCTGCGATTTGATTGGTTCATTGTGAATCGTCTGAGCAGCAGCGGGGTCAACATACATCAACACCCTCGGGTAATATAAAGCGAACAACGGACTGCGCTCCGTGCATGACAGAGTTTCAATAGTTCCAAATAAACACTGTTCTGTGACATACAAAGATGTCATTCCTTCACCTTTCAAAAAGCGTCCATTGGTCGGTTGGGCCTTTTCATTCTTGTGTGCACCTCCTCAATGCATACAATACACTTATTTTGTTAACGTAGGGATGTGTCTTTAAAAAATGCACAGTGTAAAGTTAACCCACAAAAGCGGAATTAGACCTGCGTAATCTGCTTGTAACAATGTAAGTTGGTGCCCACGAACATTAATTGAGCAGTGTTATTATTTCTGTGTAAAAAGTTGTAAAACAATTTGTTGGATCCTACTAAATACCAAGCCCCATCAGTATAAAGTGTAAATAAAATAAAATAATAGGTCATATCAGAGTGTTTATTGTATATTAATCAATAACAACACAACAATTTTCAACTTTTTTTACAACAAAATCGCTGTAAAAAGGCTTGCTTACAATTGAGAAAACTCATAATTGAGGGCTTGGTATTTATTTAAGACTAGGCCAAAACAGCAATTCTACGAAAAACCAACGTTTTTGACCATATTTTAGGCTTGAAAACGACAATTTCATCATTCATTAATATCGGCAGAAAGACAATATTTGCGGCTCATCTTGACAAACTGAACACATCAATGAATTCAAGATACAAAACATGGTATAAATCTTATTTTTCTACATTTTTTATTTTCTTTTCAGTTTTATTGTCTTAAACTGGGAGAGGCTACCGTCATGTCAACAAAGATACCCATATGACTTCGTTAGATTATTAATTATATAGCAAAACGATAAGTTATGTAATCTTATGCATTTTCATCCTCTTTACATCCTTTCTTATCCGTATTTTGTGCACTCTGCGTGTGGTATACAATCTTATGTGTGCATTACATTTGCTCCTTTTTCCCCCAACTTGTTAACCTTCGCACTCATCCAATACCTGAGACGATTTGACAATCCTAAACTAAACTTTTCGATTACGCAAACAAACTATGATTTCATTAAATGCAAAATATCTAAAATGGTTTTGATTTCAAAATGATGAATTAAAGCAAGAACTTACTTTGTTTAGATAATTCGGATTCTTTAAATGAAAGGCGGTTAACGATCTCCGTGCGTGGTTTAAATGATGCCAGCTAGTTCAACACAGAGAGAAGCGGCCAGGCGACACACCCAGTGTATGGCGTTCACGATTACGGCTAATGAATATGCATAAGCTTAGTGTTAGAATAATCCACCATACACTGAGCGAGCAGACTGAACCATGGCGGAGGTCGAGTGAAATCGAATGATGCGATTTTTTACTCAAATTGTGGGAGAAGAATTTTAGGCCCAATTCGTGCATTTGGGGAAAGCAAGGGAGTGCTTCAATGAACCCCCTCTTAAATAAGCTCAACTAATTACTATCTGCTCAATTTATACATTGTGATATTGTTGTCTATTAATAAATATGTAAATTTAAAATATTGATGGTTTTTTTTATGAATACTGAATAGATAGAAATAAGTAAACATGTGACACGTGACAAAACCCAGCATTACCTGAATAACATGACAATTTAATTTTTGAAAATAAAATTTCTGTAACCCGAGCAAAATCGAAACTAAATTGTGTGGTTTTTTTTTAACTGATGATAACGATGACGTGGTGGTGGTTATCATATCTATATATAAATTATGGTTAATTCTGACATAGGCGAGCACAATGCAAAAACTTCGGTACAAATCTCCGAGATGTACCGCGAAACGTAGATTTGATAACATTAGTGTGCACGCCGACGCTATTGTTCCATATTTATATCTTAGGAAGATATTATAAAGAGTTTTTTAACAACATTTATGATTTCAACATTAGATTTTCCTCTCAATTTCAATTCTTCTCGGTCAAAGTAATTTCCGGGTTTAAGATAAGTTCACATATTTTCTCTCTTTTAAACACAAGGGAGCAGTTAAAATAATAGATTTGACCCTAAAGGTGACTGGAAACAGGCACTTTCCATCAATCAATACAGTGTCCCTTTGGAAGACGAAAAAAAAATCAGATAGTAGGAGTGGTTGGCCATTAGTCACAGCCATTTCAGTTTTTTGTTTATTTTAAAACATACCACGCGTGTGTGAAGGTACAGTAGTTAAATTATACTGCAAATTAATAAAGATGAAATTAAATATACGTCATAAAGAATCAGAATATATTGTGGGGAATGTATTATAAAATTACATAGGGAGATTTGATGATAAGACATTTTTCGAGTGAAATCCCGATAGCTGAGTTTTATTGAGTAAGCTTGCAGGAATAACTGTAGGCTATCTTCCTGTGTCCCGTTAGGACCGAGATGTCTGCCCATGTTGCAAGCCGTAATGTCTTCTTTCTTGGGCCCACTCTGTTACGGCAGTTTCAAGAGATGATTAAATTAAATAATGTATTAATAATTATTAGGATGGTATTCATTTGAATAAACGCCTCTCCAATAAAACATCACTTTGAATAATAAACCCCCCCCCCCCCCAACCCAACTATCTAATAAACGTCCATCCACATATTTATAATAACAAAATTATACTATTTGTAGTAGAATTCACCGCACTGTTATCTACAATTTACCAAGCATTTGTTATTCTTTTTTAGCACTTTTCATATCTATTAGAAGATCTCATTTGATTATAAATTTTACCATATTATTAAAACTAAAAAATTTAACATATATCCCTCGAATAAGCACCTCCCTCAAATGACCTCCGCCTCCCCAAAGGGCCCTACCAAACAATAAAAACTATACTTTAAAATGTTATTAATCATCTAAAACACTGTGAAACAAAGTAGTTTAGTTTTACGAATGTCAAGCATTTTCAATAATGGTAACCGACAGAAAACGTATAAGGAGAACATTATCATTCCGAGAACCATCGTCTACACATCCTAGAGGGGGAGCGAGCGAAGCGAGCTCACCCTCTAGTATGGATAATTCTAAACCTTCGGAATAAGATATAACATTTTTGTTTTGCTACTTTACTGTACAGTAGGCCTATTCTTATTCTATCATCATTGTTTTAAATTCTGTCACATAAAGCTTGATTCCCACTAGGACGCAACGCAAGGACGTAAGTCGCAACGTAAAGCGTGGTTCCCACTAGCGACGCAACACAAGGACGTAACGCAACGTAAGTGAATTGACCAATCACAAGCGATGGCTTATTCGCTTGTGATTGCTAACTGTCTATAACTTCGCTTGTCATTGGTTAAAACGCTTGCGTTGCGTTTACGTCCTTGCGTTACGTTCTAGTGGGAACCAAGCTAACAGCTTGGTTCCCACTTGGACGCAAACGCAAGGACGTAATTCGCAACGTACAGCTTGGTTCCCCCAGACGCAACGCAAGGACATACGGTACGTCGCAACGTATCTTGGTTCCCACTAGAGACGCATTGCAAGGACGTAAGATAGACCAACGCAGGTGGGTTTGTGACAAGAGAAAGTTCGAATAATCCATCGCTTGTGATTGGTCAGCTCACTTGCGTTGATCTTACGTGTTGCGTCTCAGTCAAGCGATTCCATCCATCGCTATCATATTGGTCAACTCGGTTGCGTTCTCGTCCTTTTGGTGCGTCCTAGTGGGAACAAAGCTTATATTAGCCTATATTAAGTATTTGTGTTAGTCATAGAAAACTAAACATAAAACGTGTATCTTTATGGTTCGTCCTTTTCTTTCATTTTTTTCGTGTAATAACAAAAGTGTTGACGTCGAACTAGCAACTAGCAAGAATATAAAAGCATGCTTTCTTTTGTACAAAAGTTGGGTTAATCCGTTCGGTTCGGGTCGTTGTCAAACCATGGGAGAATCATTTATATATAAATAATGTACCCTCCATGGTCTAACTGCACCCTTTTTAAACACATCGCTATGAATGGCGAACAATGCCTTTGTTGACTGCGGTTGTTGAATATATGACAAATTAAAGATAGATTAAAGATAGTTAAGCCTACACTGTATCATAATTACTAATATTTCTATTATTCGTGGCGTCGGCGGCGTATTTACAGATATTTTTAAATACTATATATGTTTAATTCCTAATGTATAATTTGTAACTTTTCATCGTATTTTTTTCACTGTCTGAAGAATTTTGGATGACTTCTGTTGATGGTGTACATGTTGATGTTTTTCCGTAATAAAAATACCTTAATCTGTATCTTTCTTTTCACGCAATAGAAAGGTCCATAGGAACACAAAGAACATGAATATGTATTACCATGGAGAAATAATTCTCCATGGTATTACAGTATTTACATTTGTGGGTAGAGCGTTCCGGTATTGTGCAATAATATTATACATCGAAATGATAAAAGTCTAGAAAGTACAATGAACAGTTTTAAAACCGGTATAGAGGGCGCCATTGGCATTTTTGTTTCTGTCACAAAGAGCATGTACAGTTCATGTACAGTTACTACTGTACACAAATAGACCTTTGGTAGCATTACATTATGGTTAGGCCTATAAATATTTCCCGCAATTATCGTGTTCAAATAGGTTTAACTTAACTTAGAAAAAAGATATAATCTATTGATTGTTTACAACATTAATAATTCCAAATTCAACAAACATTTATTTCATCAAATTCCGCTAGGGCCTACAAAAAAAATACAGAGCATAAAAGTGAGGACCAACCTAGCTGTAAACTTGTCTCAGTTGACCCTTTAACATGGTTACAAAAAATAATAAGAAAAAGTGGGAATAATAAAGCATCAATACTAATAATAATATATAAAACAAAAATGATATGTTTAATATTTAAGTAAAAGTGATTTATCTTTATTATAATGATACACTCCTAGAATGTATATGGGTCATATCTAGAAAAAAAAAATGTACGGCACTGGGTATGCACGACAAGTTGTTCAAGATTTTGAGACTTTGAAGTTGGGAAAAGAGAATTCCAGTAACTCTTGGCAATGATAAAAGATTAAATTTTCATAAAACAAAAATAACAATCGATACCATTTTGTTTGAGGTCTATACAGCGCCCCCATGACGGGAGAAAATTTGACCAAAGATCTTGGAAAGTATATCTTTGATATGACCAAAGATGTACACTATCTTTTATATGACGTACAGATTCTACACAGCGCCCCCATGGAAAGAAAACATGATGTACACATTCTTTGATACAGGCAGAATACACTAAATGAGTTTACCAAAATGTTAAGATCCAAGGATATAGGTATTAGAATAAATGATACATGGATGGGTAGCCTTTTTTGGGCTGATGATATTGTATTATTAGCTAACAATGAACTGGAAATGAAAAGAATGTTAGACCTTGCAGGAAATTTTGCTAAGGAATGGAAATTATGCTTTAATTTTGAAAAGTCAAATATACTGATAACTGGTAAACGTGTTGATAAAGTAAGACAATGGAAATTAGGTAATGGCTTTATATCTGAAACTGAATCATATAAATATCTCGGTGTACATATTTCTCGTAAATTAAATGACCATATACAAATTGAGAATGTTATAAAAAAAGGTCAAAGATTAATAGCGTACGTTAAATCAATTATCAGTAGCTTTGATAACTTTAACAGAGTATATTATGGGGATACTCTGTGGAGATCGATAGTTCTCCCATCTATCAACTATGGTTGTTCAGTATGGTGCTCTTTAAGTAGAATAGATATAGATAAACTAGAGCGTCTCCAGCTCCAAATGGCACGTTATATCTTAAAAGCACCTCGAAATACACCTTGTGCCGCCTTATATGGAGAGCTTGGCTGGTCTCCAATTAACGAGATTCATAACGCTCTTCGTATGAAATACTTCCATAGAATTATAAAGATGGAAAACTATCGATGGCCAAAAATTATGTTTATTGGAATGCTACAACTTAATTGTGAATTTAAAGACTTAAGGTATAAGTTTCTATCTTGTATAAACGATATTCTCTTGAAGTGTAATTGTGAATCCAAAAATATTTTCACCACTCTCTCAAATTATAAAGAAGTCTACTTTCCAATTTCTGAAATCTTAAGAAAACTTAACTATATAATGATAGATGAATGGAGAATTGAATTACAAAATAAATCAAGTCTCCACATCTATGAAACATTAAAATCAAAACCTGGACTTGAAAATTACTTAATTGATAAAACTAATTTTGAAGGTGCTGCATTAAAATTTAAAGCTCGTTCAAATACTCTACCTTTGAATGATAGAACTGCAAATTGGAATATTGATAATAATAAAAAATGTAAATTGTGCGGTACAAATTCGGACGAAGACATCCATCATTTCATCCTTAATTGTCCAGCTTTAAATAATATACGTAATCAGGAATTATTTAATTTATATGTGGATATGTATAGAAATGGCAGCAAAGATATGTTTGATACTTTTTATACTTCTCCTGAAAATGACAAACTTAAATATATTTTGGGATACTCAGATAATTTAATTGATGAAGAGTGTGAAAATATTTTAGATAGTTTTTGTAAAAGATACCTAAAACAAGCATGGCAATTTCGAAATGATTCACTGAATTCCATGACTCAATAACTATGTTATCTACATTGCTACATTAAGTAAATTGAAAAAAAAGTGGGAGGGGGGAGGGAGGAGTTGGGGGTTTTTCGTAATAAGCTGTGTTTATCAGCTGATTTTATTTTATTTTATACACTTTTACTATATCTTGTTTTGTATTCATTGTGTAAAGTAATGATCTACTGTATGTATCGATGTAAATTGGGGGGGGGGGGGGGGTAGGATAGGGGTTGATAGTTGCTTTTGCCTTTTTTTACTTTTCTGTTAATTGTTATATTTTATATTGTGAAGGATGCACCTTTGTGCTAAGTGTGCCACCGATCTAAAGGTGTAATTCCAAATAAATAAATAAATAAACTACCGAAGATACCAGAATTAATTCCTAAGTTGTGTCTCCATTGATAATGACAGTTATCAAGTTATGAAAGGTTCCACGAGCACCTTTCAACCACTTTTTTTTTCTCAAACTGAAAAACTTTCTAAAAATTGTAAATTCAGAATTGTAATAAACCAATGCCGGTGAACAAATATTTATTTTAATTCTAGTCCAAAATCAATCAAAAAATGCATGATGTAGTAGATAGTGAGGGAGTTTGATTACATTAGTAATGTTGAATATAATTTTGGAGTATGTTAATGACTGAATTTTTTAACCAAACAATCCACTTTCAGGAAAATATATGGTATGATATTTATTTGAAGAACAAAACTCTCCGCTGCAGTGTAATTCTGGTGGAATAAAATGTGCTACTACTGAACTGAGTCCGTGATTTGTTGTCGCATGGAGAAGTTATCACAACTCAATAGCTAGCAGAACCATCTCTATACGATGTATACACATGCGCAGTAATACGTCATTTTGTAGATTCTTATTATATTTTTTTTCGCTCGCTCGACTCGGCGGGGTCAAAGTACATTGTCAAACGAAGCGCTAGTGCTGCTAAACTCCGCTATCTCGCCGCCGAGTCGAAATGACTGAAGTTCGGGGACAAGCCAAGGTAGATAAAAAAGACCTGTCCATAAATTCGATTTTATTTTGCTATTGTTGTGCTTTTTCAACATCGTTCTACTCGGGCTTTATTTATTAAGTGTTATATATTCGTATGTGCTTTGGAAAATACGTTATATGTGTATACCTTTGTAGTAGTTAACTATCATTTATGCTGTATTTTTGACACGTAATTGTTCTAGCCTAGAAAATATGATCGCTAGAAAGAAGCCTTGCACTACTACGACGATGGATAGGCGTTGATCTCCCGTCACTTTGTTCAGCTGAATTACTTTGTTGTTGGGTACGTAGGGGCTAGGTATTTTATTTAAATGGAAATATTATATCCAGTTATTGGAAGGCAATTGCCTATATTACATACTAAATTATTATTCATTCGTTACCTTTCAAATCGGGATTATAAATAGAATAAAGTAAAAGCTGAATTTAATGAAGATATCAAAGTCTGAATGCCGTGTTGTGAGTGTGAAGTCAAAACACTTTCCGTTATGGAATTACCAAATTATCAGTCTACACTTACAAGATCTTTTCTTGGTAATGGGGTACAAAAGGAGGAAGGGTCAAGCCTTCTGTGTACCGCCATGTACGATTTTGATGCATCGAACGACGATGAAATATCCCTCCGTCAAGGCGACCTTGTAGAAGTTATATCTCAAGATTATAACGTTACGGGTGATGATGGATGGTGGACTGGAACCGTGAAAGATAAAGAGGGACTATTTCCGAGCAATTACGTTAGTCAACCGCATGTTATACTACGCAACCAGCAAAACGTCGCCCTGCAAGAGATCGATTTTAAGGAGTTAATATTATCGGAAGTTATCGGTGTAGGCGGATTTGGAAAAGTTTATCGAGGGTTGTGGAAAAGCGAAGAAGTTGCTGTGAAAGCGGCCAAGTTTGATCCAGATGAGGACGTATATGAGACAATATCGAACGTTAAACAAGAGGCGCGACTATTTAGTTTGTTATCTCATCCAAATATAATTTCTTTGAAAGGAATTTGTTCAAAAGAACCATGCATTTGTTTAGTTTTGGATTATGCAAGAGGCGGCGCCTTAAATCGGGCATTAACTGGCCGACAAATTCCGCCAGAGGTTTTAGTTGATTGGGCTACGCAGATAGCGGTGGGAATGAACTATCTTCATAATGAAGCAGTCGTGCCGCTCATCCATAGAGATTTGAAATCCAGCAATGGTAAGTTTAAATTTTAATTAATTTAAAATAATTATAAATAAATGATTTTTATTTTTTGACTAATTTCTCTCTGTTTTTGTAATTATAAAGCGCACTGTTGCTATTAATTAGCATAATGCGCTCTATCAAGCCTGATTATTATTATTTTGACAGAACCATTATAACTTTGTACTGTTTAAGCCATGCCCAACAATGCAACAAGCTAATACAATCTAGTACTGTACTTTTTACACTTTACATTAATTTACCGATTCCTTTTTATGTAACCTCACATTTTCGTAGTTATTGTAACGCGTAAGTGCAGAAATACAGTTTCCACATAAAGCTTGGTTCCCAATTGGACATAAATGCAGATATTTTTATACAAATTGCTCACATTTCTTGCAATACACTTACAGTACCCCATGTGTTACATTCTAGTGGGAACCAAGCTTTAGATATTATCATAGGTTAGTGTACATGATGGCAACAGCTATATTTATTGTCTATCATTTATCAATTATCATCACATATAACATACATACTACGGTACTGTAAACGACGAGAGGCTACAACTTACTACTACCCATGCAAACCATGACAAGACCCTGCTGACAAAACTCATAATTGGATGCATATTTTGATCTGATACATTAAAAAAAAATCCTGGAATTGATCAAGGTTAGAAGAAAACAAAACAAGATTTATCATTTAGGTGTAAACTGCAGCTAGCATTATAGTTTCCAAGAAATCATCAAGCTGTTTAAAACACACAAACAATAGCACTGTAGGCTAATTAATTAAGTCGTTGAACCTACAAAGTAAACATAGACAGTACATTTTTTCCAAGTATTCTATTTAACTCTTATCTATTTTAGCATTGATCACTTACTGTTGAAACTCAAGAAGCATTCTGACACTTTGTTAATCCCCCTGGGAGTTGTTGGACCAGGGTAATAACATACTGTACCCAGAGGCTTCGTTGGTTAATGTCGATATCATTAATTTGCTAAATTGAGTGGATTTCAATATCATACTAATTTATGAGTTGAGTTAGCTAAATGGTTTTTATTTTAATTTAAGTTGAGTATATTACAGTACAATGAAAAAAAAATTAAAATTTAATGATGATTAATTATAAGTTTTTAAAATTTTATTTGGAAATTTTAATTTTAATATAGTACTGTACAGAGTATATCTTTCTGTACAGTAGGCCTACTGTACAGTAGGATGTTCAGTAACCAACATTTTGAGACTGGATTAAAGCTCTGTTTACACTATCAAAGTCCAGGTAGTTTGACAAAAAAAGTGTGATATGCGCAAATATGGTAGTGATATGGCATCATCATATCCATCCATCACATTTTTTGTCACATAATGTTTGATAGTGTAAACAGAGCTTAAGAATGGGATATCATAGTTGAATATGAAGCAGGTGTTGAGGAACTTGCAATGAACTTATAGGCTGGGTGGGAGACTGCCCAACACATCACTTACAGTATTAAATAGACCATTATAGTACAGTTGCCTCGCTGCCTCCTGGGGCTGGTACCATTCAAATCTTTTGACGTCAATTTAGTGTTTTCATGTGTAAAGTACAATCACCTTTTAAAAGTTATTACTAAAATAATAGTGAAATAAATCCAATAACATATTATATAAATTAGTTATTTGGTTTTTTAAAATAAAATGGCGAAAAAAAATTGATAAAGAAAATAGACTTGATGATTTACTAATACTACTATATTTTTTTCGGTTTCCGCAGTTCTTGAACGGGTCCAAAAAAAGAAACTTATGTTTGGGACTTTGAATTGAAAATTGTTCTTGATAGCAAAACAAAGCTTTATAGTATTTGTGTAACAGAGCTTAATATTTGAGTTAGTTCTGCATGATAATTTACCATATAGTACAATAACGTTTTAGTGGTGGGCAGTATCCTAGTCACGCTCCAGCGATTGCATTCACGATATCAGCTGAGTTTGAACCCTCTAACACAGTGTATTCTTGCCTTTTCTGATTCCTGTTATAATCACCCTATTTGCATTTGAATAACTTTATGGTTTTGTGAGACTATAGACCTTAAAGAAACAAAAAGTTGTTTATGAAAAAGGTGAATATGCAAGGTATTGTAATATATACTTGGAGGATAGTCATGACAAAATCTACTTAAAAGGTTTCTACTTAAAAGTCTAATTAAAGAACGATACAAAATAAATATATTTTAAAAAAACATGTCTATATTTAGCGATCTATTAGTATTAAAAAAAACATTTTGCCAACTACCTGTAGCCTCCTCCTGATGCGTTCAATTTTTCAAGTAAACAACTTGAACTTAAAATCCATAATAAAGTAGTAAACATTCCAAGCATATTTTGTTTGTAATCTTACTACTAAATGTTTTTTTAATTCCTGCAAGGTCAGCTATAATATTGTACAAAACAACAACAATGACATTTTTTTACATGCCTTTTTTCCTCTATTGGAATAACATTAATAAATTGCGATTTATCGGTGGTTTTTATTTGTCACAAGAGCACCTAACGCGGAAGTATTTAGCTTAAGCTTGCATACAATGCAGGTTTATATTACACGGATAAAACATTTTTTGTAGTCGATCAAACTGTTTAATTACCCCCAAAAAAAAAATTACAAGAAAATGGTTTTTCATCTATTACAATAAAACATGGTCTGTCTCAAAAAACATATATCAAAAGTTTACTCAAATTGGTTCAATATTTTACATTTTTTGAAAATCGGTAACCGCTTGTAGTAGACAGCTGTAATTGGTGTGGTCTGTTTTTCGCCAGTTTCTTCACCGTCTTGGGTCAATAGAGTAGACCTCTATACTTCAAAAAGCCTGGTGGACTCTGAACTGTTGTAGAATTGTGTCTTGTATGTAGATAGAAATACAAACAAGTACAGTGAAATATGTGTGTGTACAGTACAGTATATTTGTTTAATGTTCGTAATGTCTGTATAGTACTGTATAGTATTAAACATTTCACGTTCATTTACTTTAGTATAGCAAACAAAACATACAGCCCTGCAAACATGTTAGGGTGGGTGGTGTAATTTTCGGTACTAGATTTAAAATAGTTTGGAAATTTTTTTAATGGAAAATATTATCAAAATACACACTTTTATTTCTCATTAGTCAGATTGCATAAACTTTGATTTATGCCTGAACCCTAAAAATTTACTCATTATTTTGTAATAAAAAAGATGGAAATTATTATCCCTCCATGTTTTCGATAAGTTAAGATTGAGGACTTAATTAAGAACTTTCATTTGCAGAAAATCTATTCTATTTAAATGAATACAATTATCATCCGGTATAACTTTGCAAAACTGCAGACTAATTAGCAAATAACATTTTTTTTTTAAATTAGCAACTTACATTTGCGAGTCAAATGGCCGAGCGGTTAAGGCAGGGGTGGTGTTTACCGTACCTAAACATCGGAAGGGTCCGAGGCCGACTCGCTCCTAACAACATCGGAAGGGTCCGAGGCCGACTTGCTCCTAGTTCTGGTGGTGGAACAAGTCTTCTCGGATAAGGACTATAAACCATAGGTCCAGTGTACACAGTTATATCCTGTGTGTACATTAAAGAACCTAGTTCATTATTCGAGAGAAGAGTAGGGGTTTACCCCGGTGAACTGGTTTACAAAATAGCCCCTGTATCAGGAAGATTACTATCTATCTGATAGGACAGTGATTAATTTACTATTGGTAATCCTTGGCCACATTGCCTAAAGACATAAAATAAATAAATCAAATTATAAATCAAATTTAGCAATACCGGTAAGCAATAATGCATTAAAATATCTTAATTAAATTGTTTCTTTATACATGTTTTATACTGTGTTCACTGACATGGTATTTCAACATGTTTGCAGTTAAATATATTATTTACAATGGTAAAATGCACAAAACTAGGTCAGTGAACTCATTTGATTGTGACCACACCCTATTCCAATGAATACATTATAATTATTCTTAGTTGACAGAAATGTCAATAACAAGATTGCTAATTTAAATATTAATACGTATAAAATAATAAAGTAGTATTTTTCTATATTTATATTAGATTTATTTTTTATAAGACATTACTGTAGTGTAAATGAACACTTTACATGTATTTTAAAATTACATGTGTCCTGCAGTACAAATATTTTTTTAATGGAGAGCGATAATCGAGTTTTGTATATCCGCCATTGCCATTCCAATGAATGGATCATTGCTCTTGGAGCTGTGGGCTTGAATGTTTTTTCAACTACTGTAATCCTTCTTCCCTGGTCACGTCATGCAGCCAAGTAAGACGCTCTCTCATCTGTCCAGATAAATATTTCATTCATATATGATAAAAACTAAATAATTATTATTTTATTTTAAAAAGACATGGATGTTGAATTTTAGGTGGGGGGCTGTTTATCCCCGCCTAAATCCGAGACTTGCAGTGGCTGTGTTAACTAGCACACCGGGGTAACCTTTACTTACAGTAGTGTATCTCAAAAGATGTACCAGAACCATGGATGCTTGTATTGTTGCCATATTCACAGTTAATAAGACTTCACAATTAATAAGAGATATAAAATATAACAGAATCATGTCAAAATCTACAGATTTAAAGATCTACATTATAAATAGGTCAATTATCTACTATTGTAAGCACTCAATTATGACCACACCCAACTAAATATGATTTGAAATCCTGCTAATGGAAACTCCACTAAATGACAGATGTCAATTGAACAAAGCCAGTATGTAAGACCTCGGTAACTAACCTGCACAAATTGTCTATTATTATTAATTAACTGTCAGATGATACATATTATGGGACCACACCCAATTAAATTTATTCAGGTACAGTAATTTTAAGTCAACAAGATCTAGATTTGATTTGCATAAAGTAGTGGAAATTGCTTGGCATGAGATAATATTGATAATGGATCTTTCATTGTACTTGTGTAGCTGTACAATTATCATAGTATAAATTAAAGCACTGACGACAGGAGAATATGCATTAAGGGGCCACACCCAACATTAATTCTATGACAGATGTCAAATCAGCCTAGACAATTTATTTGATTCGTATTTATTGATATTAGTACATATTTCTTCACTATATAAAAAATGTTAATGATTTTGCTGAGACCTTGGAAAGTGAGACCACACCCATTTCAAGTTTGATTGATTGATTGATTGATTCTTTTATTTTTCACACAACATTCATAAAAATATAAATAAAAGATTAAGTACAATAAAGTGTGAAAAACAGGATAACCACAAGCAAGCAAAGCTTTTAATCTGTGGCACCCTAACTTAAAATATAAATTTACAAATATATTACAAAATGTTTTCATGTAGTAAATAAATGAAGGAAAATACAACGTACTATAATATAATATATATATATACTTCACAGTCTCAGAATATATACGAAAATATAATTAATTAAGTTAAAGTTAGACATATTTTACAAATGTTGTTTTCGCAAAGATATATTGTTTCTTTATAACTATTAATGCATTTATTTAGTAATATTTTTTAAAATATTGATATATTTTCACTCTCTCTTATATTTCTTATAAGTTGATTCCATAGTTCAGGTCCTCTATATGCTATATAGTTGTATCTAATACAGTCAGAACCATGTCTATATCATTACATTTTTCTTTCATTTTGTGATAAAATTGGAATTTCCTAAAATTAATATTGCTATTTTAATAGCATGATGAGTTTGACCTTTAAGTCATAATAATAGGCTACTTTCAAACATTGTTATCCACCTGGGTGAGAGAAAAAAAAAGAACAATAGAAAGAATGTATGTTTCAAAATCATATGACTCATAAATAAAATTCCATCTAAATAAACTTGTACCACTAGATTTAAATTACTATTTAATCACTCCATGGTTGCAACATTACTGTGATTAGTTAATTCATTATTTATTATTACACATTCCACTAACAATTATCTTCTCAATATTTATTTAATGTTTTATCACCGATTGCTTTTTAAAATCCGCCACAACCGCGTGTTAATATTAGTTGTGGCAATCAACAGTTTTTGACAAATATTTTTTTGACGGGTTATATTGTTATAATGTAAATACTACAAAACTGGCAGGGCATACCGCCTTTATTTAGACTGATGACTCATCTCCAGGCTACTGTACCCTGCCCTCCGCCAAGTAGCCATTGAGCGTGCTCCATCAACATACAATTGATACGATTGGTTCTTTGATACAGTTTATCAATGGGGGATGACTTTAAACATGAGTCATGTTCTATAAATAGAACATGACTTCATCTGAGTTTGTATTGTAGTGCTACCTACTGTAGACAAGGTAACTTCTAAGTGAACACCTGATGTGTTTATTCATTGAGTGATTTATTTGCTTTATGCAATTTTGATGGGCAAATATTTAGGCATTCCATTGCACTTGTTTTTCAATGCCACCAGCCAGACAAAAATATTATTAGCTTATTATTATTACAAACAAAACACTTGTAAGTCCTGTTTCTGCTGGATGAAAAAATAAACTGCATTAATAAATTACCCCTAATTTCTTAGCAGCAAAAGCAAGAGAAAATTTAAATAAAAACCAGTTTAACCAGTTATCACTGCATAACTTTTAGGTCCTGTTAGTGTTTCTGCTGCATAAAAATAACCGGTTGAAAACGGTGGAAATAAATTAACCCCAATTTCTTCTGACCAGAAATAGGAAAATTTTTTAGTAACCGGTTAATTAAATGGCAGCACAAAAATAAATTTAAAACACCCATTCAATTCAGTGTTGGAACACCGTTTATTGCTCGGCAACTTTTAGCTGCAACACAAAATAACGGTGATTAACAGCTTCTGACCTTGAGTCAACTACACTGCAGTAACGTTTGAATAAACCGGCAGGACCAATTGCATTTTGGGTAATTCTAAGGATTTTTTGAGTACATATAGTTATTAAATTTTATATCTATCTTGAAATAAACGTTTTACTCGGCGGCGCTATGCAGCAGAAACGGACCCTTAGCTGCAGCGCAAAATAATGGTTATTTTATTGACAGCTGTAGTATCATTTGTAATTTCATTTAGTTTTACTTTGTTTTTAACACTTTTTATCATCCACAGTATTGATTAGTGAGAAAATAGATAATAATGATTTATATGGAAAGACCCTGAAGATTACGGACCTGGGTCTTGCTCGCGAGATGTACAAAACGACGCGAATGAGTGCGGCTGGTACGTACGCATGGATGGCACCAGAGGTCATAAAATCCTCAACTTATTCCAAGAGCAGTGATGTCTGGAGGTACAGTATTATTTATTTGATAAATTTTAATGGTTAGTTTTTGAAAGCCTACTTACCTGGATAAACCAAAATATGGCCCAAGCCTTTGAAGAGAGACCTAGTGTACAAGCGAACGTCAACTTTGGTTCCATACCCCTAAAATAACATAGTGATGCAATGTAATACACAGCCATTAACATTTTGCGATGTCAAAACCTTGCACACAAAATTTAGTGAAATTGCACCCAGGACCAAACATACAGTTAGAAAACTGCAACTCAACATTTGGTAGGGGAATTATATTGTAGGGTGTGGACCAGTGTAGTATTGTGTGGATCACACAATTTTGTTTGAAACTTTCTCCATTTGATGAAACTTTCTCCATATTTGGTGAAACCTTCATATTTGGTAAACTTTCTCCATATTTGTTGAAACTCTCTCCATATTGGTGAAACTTTCTCCATATTTTGTGAATCTTTCTCCATATTTGGTGAAACTTATTCCATATTTGGTGAAACTTTATGGTACTGGTAGCCATTTACCAATAGTATAGGTAGACTTTATAACCAAATGAATACATATTTTATCACTACACAGTGTTGTCATGAGTGGGCCTGAAAACCTTCAAACTTTAGCATCCACATTGTATTATGGGAATTTAATTATGAATTTGAATAGTGTGTGGATATGCATCTCCAAGGTGTGGTATTGTAACAATTGACAAGATAATTTGTTTAAATACTTTAATCCGATATTATGTAAGGAATGTATTGATGTAAGCCATATTATATTTAGAAATTAGAATTATATTTGATACTGATAGTGATATTAGCACTGTTTTTAATAGTTTTTTAACTTCTATAAGTTGCTGGGAAAATTGTCATTGATTAGCCAACTGCTGATCAAGTAGGAAATAAATTTGTATTTTAACTACCATTTGATAAATCATGCGTATTGTATAGCATTTGCTACACTAGCAAAAATTCCCTAAGTTCAATAACATTTTATTCTAAAAGGAAATAATATAGCAAAGAGCAACTAAATAAAAGAAAAAAAACATAATAAATATTATTAATAATTGTAGAGATAATAATAGTGGCTGGTTTGGTTTCAATGTACTCTAGTTATAAAATAGTAATATTAAGTAATAATAGTAATATATATTTTTTTTAAACTGGACACTGAGGAAAGAAATTCATTTGTGTACAGTATGCTTTTGCTTAGAGAACTAGTGGTGCTGTGGTATGGTAGTTAACATGCTTGCCTTCCAATCCCAAGGTCCATGGTTCAATCCTGACCTACAGTAGTAGTACCAGGGTTGTAACTCAGTACAATTCCCTACAGTAAGCTTCAAATGAGACTTCTACTGTAGTTTATAGTACTATAAAACTAAATTAATTATAAAATAATTTATCCATCCTGTAATTGGTGGGTTACTCGCTGTTGGATGCGTATAAAATTTGAAATAAAACAAGTTTCTGTCACCGGCAATTATTGTTGTATTTTTTCTTTACAGCTACGGTGTTCTTTTATGGGAATTGCTTACTGGTGAGACGCCTTATAAAGGTATTGATGGTTTGGCAGTAGCGTACGGAGTAGCAGTGAATAAGCTAACGTTACCCATTCCAACGACATGCCCTGATGAATTCGCACAATTAATGGAAGGTAAAGCATAATATAACATATTTGGCTGCTGCTTTTAAATTTAACCATTCAACGATTATTGTTGTTAGTGTTATTGTTAATTGTATTTATATAGCATATTTCAATAACATTAACAATGGTATCTGCGCTGTGCTCCTAGATGTTACACTTTTTATCTACACGCTTTTCTCCCCTAAGAGGTACGTCATGTCGGTGCTGTCAGCTATGTGCGATTTCGTCTGTCCACGGCAGTAACTGTGTGGGTACTAGTACACCGTGTTAACTCCCGACCCACTCATCTCGAAAAATGTACTAGGTTCTTTAAAAGTCCATATGAGCTTTATTGTGTACACATTAAGAAATTATAATGTTGGGGTAATTTCTGAATTAAGGCGGCCTATGGTATTTGAAATAACCATTGATTTTCAGAATTGAATTCAATTGAGATTAAAAAATTGGGCATAAAATCTACACAAAATGTTACTGACACGACCAGAAAATATAGCTCAACTTTTTAAAACAAGAAACATGCAATTTAAAAGAGTTAAATTCTATATAAATGTCAGAATTTAAAATTTGAAAACACAAATTAATAGGGACTTACGGCTGTATAGTGTAGGGAGAAACACATTAACAAAATCATAAATAAAATATTATGTTAGATATCCTCATCTGTCATCTGCAAGAATTTTAAATTACTGTATTTCTTATATATCGAAAGTTGATATTAAACTATAATACATTACTTGAAATGTTGCAATTTATTTTAAATGATTTATTGGTTGGAGAATGTGAAAATATGTGAGTTTTTAAAACTAAATCAATCTCAGGAAATACAGTAAGAAAAACAGTCTGATAGTCAAAAATCATCAAAAGTCATACATTGAAAGAAGTTTAACGATAATGTCTTCTTTCAGTTTAGATCACTTTTAAGACTTCAAAAACACTAAATTCACAACCAAATAAAAAAAACTAGTCGAGCGGTTAAGGGTGCCGCACACCATAGCTATACAATCGGCACAGGTTCAAGGCACTTAAAAGTATGCCATGGTCTACTGTTGTTGTGGACTGATGAATATGCGCCGTTTAGTGTCAGCACTCGACACGAAGGGACCCTTATTAGGGGAATAGAAAGTTGTTGTATGTGTCATCCACACCTGTGCGCAATTCATCCCAGGAGACTGCAAGTCGCAGGTTATTCCTGTCTATATATGAGCATATCACATTTTGTTGTCACATAAAGTTTGATAGTGTAGACAGAACTTAACAAAAAACATAAAATTATTTTGTTGGTTAGATTGCTGGCATGAAGACCCACACCAGAGGGTGACGTTTCCTGAAATTCTTGATCGACTACAAAACGCATCCGAGTCCTCGTTTATGGACACGCCACAGAATTCATTCCATCAACTTCAACAAGACTGGAAGTTGGAGATCAAAGAGATGTTTAGTGTTATACGGTCTAAAGAAAAGGTAATTTGGAAAATGACAGAGTTCATGAATTGTAAACCAGTAAAAGTAATTGGTGGTTATGATACTTGGCTACCAATCCAAGAGTCCTGGGTTCAAGTCCTGTCATGACAATATACAACTCCACTCCCAAAGACTTGTAATAAGTTTTTGGTTATGTAGAGCATCTTGTGTATTGGAATTGCCACCTTTAAGAATGATAGTGAATGAATTCTCTTATGGTTATCCTTGGCAATTTGCCTAAATAGAAAGAAAATTAAGTAAATTAAAAAGGTTAAAATAACTTGCGTGTTATGTTTCGTCAAGCTGTCAGCTAGACTTCATCAGTTGTTGAAACCAGATAATAGTCTTTTCCTAATTTTGAAAAAATAGTAAATATACCAAAACTAGAAAGTGTTAGAAAACATTTATTTTAAAATTTTGGAGACTTGGTTATAATTATTTTTGTTTACGATAGGAATTAAGAAGTAGGGAGGAAGACCTGAGGAGGGCATCGTTGCATCAGCGTGAACAAGAGATGGTTCTTAAGAAACGAGAGCAAGAGTTAGCACAAAGGGAGATTGATCTATTAGAGAGGGAGCTACACATTGTGTTCCAACAACAAAGTGAAAATAAACCGCAGCCTAAGAAAAGGAAACGACTACCCAAAAAGAAGCACAACAGAATAAGCATGCCATCTGGTAAGTGGCACAACAGAGTTGCGTTTAGGTCTTTGGTTCAAATTCTTAGTAGGGGATTACCCCCGGTGAACTAGTTCAGAGGGATTACCCCTCCTATCTGTTCAAGACAGTGATTAATTTACTATTGCGAATCCTTGGCCACATGTGAGAGATGCATTTAGGTATTTTGTTCAAATCCTTAGTAGGGGGTTACCCTGGTGAACTGGTTCACAAAATAGCCCCTGTATCAGTGTGATTACCACCTATCTGTTCAGGACCGTGATTAATTTACTATTTGTAATCCTAGCCCACATGTGCCTAAAGACATACAATAAAAATAAAATAAACATGTTTTTAATATTAAATCTTATTTAGTAAACTGAGCTGAAAAAAGACCATTTAAATAGAATCAATCAGTCAGTAAAATAATGGTAATGTCAACAGGGTTTAGTGGTTGTTTGTATTGAATTCCTAATTTTGTATACAAGATTGTAATTGAGTGGTACAGTATAGATGTGGTGTTTGTGGTTACTGGTGCAGAGGTGTTACCTATTCATTTGGTTTCTATGCAATAAAACATGCTTCCTGTCTCTTGTATCTCAAAATTGACATATTCATTGTCATAATTTAATATTCACACCAGTGAAAGCCCACTATACAATATATGTAAAATCTACTGCTTTCTTGCCTGCTTAGACCATCAGACCAACTATTCCAGATCTTAAGTCAGAGCCTAGACTATAAAAACTAAACAAGTTACCTATCTACACTATCAAACTAGTTTGACAAAAAAGTGTGATATATTGGTTGAAATATATATTTATACTGGGTAACCTCTTCAGTCAAAGACTGGTCTCCCAGAGGGCCCAGTTGGTGATCAGTGGCTGTGATGTACTAATACACCGGGGTAACCCCCTACTCATCTCGAAAGATGTACTAGGTTCTTTTAAGTGCACACGAGCTAGATGTGTACACTGGACCTACGGTTTATAGTCCTTATCCGAGAAGACTCGTTCTACCACCGGAACCATGGAGTGAATGAGCCTCGAACCCCTGCCGATGTTATGGCTACGTAATGATGGTTCCACTGTCTTAACCGCTCGGCCATTCACTCACTCTAGTGATATACCCAAATATGGTAGTGATATGACATCATCATATCCATATATGGGCATATCACCTTTTTTTTTGTCAGATAAAGTTTGATAGTGTAGAGTTTTAATATACAGTACCTTTTTTTTATGTAATCTTTTAATTCATATTTGTTTTTTATTCTTCTCAGATTTTCAACACAAAATATCAGTACAAGCAACGTCGTTAGGTTACAAGAATGACCCTAGGTCACCCACTAGTCCTGAAAGTCCGCCAAATAGTCCCATGCCAAGGTTACGTGTTGTTCTTGCATGTAAGTATTTCCATTTTATTGCATAAAGAAGATAAAGAAGATATAAAATATTTAGAAATAATGATCAGTTTAAAGATATATTGTCACCCTAAAAAAAATAATTTTTTTACATTTTTTGTTGGATATGCCATTTTAATGTCATGTAATGTTATTCACTTTGACCAAAAACTGGATCTGAACAAAATATTTACCTGAAAAAATGTAATTTAAAGCAAAGAATACTTCTTTAGTTTTTTGGTTCCTTTTGTCTTTTTATAAGTGAATAACTTTTTAAAACTGCCAAATGGCCTATGTCTGATTTTATTAATCTTTTTGGGAGACAATACTTCTTTAAACTGATCATTATTTCTAAATATTTTATTTTTATCTATTTTTTCCACAGTACCCAAAAAACCAAAAGGGAAGACATGGGGACCTAGCTCTGTACACCAGCAGAAGGACAGGATAAAAGAGAAAAAGAACAAAGCGAGGTCATTATCTGTTGCTACTGGCAACAAATTCAGCAGTACACCCAACTTAATGAAACCTATTCATACACACTGGCCAAAAATCTCAAGTCTGGACAGAAGCAGAGATCATTGTAAGTTAGGTGCATAGGAACCTCAGTCCATGAGGCCGTATTCACCAACAACACTTAATTTGAGATATTTCCCCTAAATATTAAGTATTTCACTTTACTCAATAAAAGTGTTTCCCTTAAATTGTATTCACTTATATAGCAGATTTTTTTTAAATTCTAATTGTTTCCCTTAGCCTAAGTGTGAATGGTGAATACGGCCCCTGGCCCTAATAGGTGAGGTTGATTGATTTTATGGGGAAGATGACAAATAGGGGCTGGTTATATTTCAAAGACAACTTTCGTTATTTAAATTATCTTTGTTTAAAATGTTAGCTCTGAACGCTAGTTGTCGCTAGACATCTCACGCTCTGCCTGTGTTCTCCACTCTGTGCATCTTTGAGCAAGTGTGTGTATAGGCCTGTATGTGAAAAGTGTAATAGTATGACGCACACAAAATATACGAAGGCAAAGAGAAAAAAGAGAGTAGAGAGTATTATTTTTATGAGTCCTAGTAGATAATTGTCTCACTTAAAACAAAACACTTTTTGACTGTATAATGACTACATTATTTTATTTCTCTTGTCAGCTTTTGGAGAAGATGGATGGCCAGAAGAGCTGTTTGCTCCTAAACCTCACTGGAAAGATGTTCGCAAAGAACCTGAATCAGACGAGGGCAGTAATGGCCACTCAAAACTTTCGGGCCGAAACTCCGCCCGCGATGAGAATCGTAAAAGGACTAATATAGGCCTGTATGGTGCTGCCACGATTCTGTCGTCCGTCGCATTAGGATTTGATATTAGGCGGACGAATTTATCAATTTATCAGTCTGGAATGTTGGACCAAATGAAGGACAATAATCAGCGTACGCGGCATACAAGTGAATCGTCTGACCCTGGTCAGTATGGATATTACGATGATGATGACGAGTCGGACTACACGTCAGATTTTTCCATAGCTTCCACGGTTCGACTTATACCGTCTGATAATCAGTCATCCGGTAGAAGTACACCACACCGACAAGATTCTTACCCAGTGTTTAGTCCTACTAGTTCAAAAAATAAAAACATTCGGTATTCGATGGGAGATTTTACGATAGGCAAACCGGCAGAGACAACGTCGTCGCGCGAGAATAATAGGTATTCTATGAGTGACGCCACCATCCTTCAACAGGAGCAAAAGGCGGCAAAGAAGACTCATAGGAGAACTGCATCGGCAGACGATAACCTCAATACGATAACGCCAACGTACAGTAGAAGAACGTCATCCAATGATTCCATTTTGACAAATAAGAATGACCCTTGGACAAATAATCATCCAGAGTTAACCAGGCTTCCAACTCCTCCTCAACCACCCCCTCGTAGGACCAGTCTTGGTTAGTACAATTGTTATTTCACTATTGTTATTCTTTTTTGGGTTCAATTAAGCTCTGTCCACACTATCAAACTTTTTTGACAAAATAATGGTGATGTGCCCATCTAGGATCCAAATATGGACACATAACATTTTTTTAAACATAAAGTTTAATAGTGTCGACAGAGCTTTATACAAACGATAGAAAGCTAATATATATTTTGTTTTTTTCAATTGACAGGTGTCGATGGTCAAGCCGAGCGTCCTAAAACCTTAGACATATCACCACGACCACGCCCTTCAAAAGGTCATTACCATTCTCCAGGCACCCAACCATCCATAGGTACTTTATTTCAAACATTAATAATATACAAATAATGAATGTTTATGAGTGCAATGGTACAAATAATGGCACGAGGTGAATGATGAAAGGTTATATCAACGAGGCAAAGCCGAGTTGATATAACCTTTCATCATTCACCAAGTGCCATTATTTGTACCATTACACGAATACAAAACATTCATTATTTGTTTTATATAACATCTAAATAAATTCTAGTTATTTGAATCAAATAAAAGGTAGCCCTAGCCAAAGCATACTACATTTCATTCACACACATTTGATTAAAAACAGTAACATTTGGTTTTTAATAATGTTATATTAAATGTTATATTTATATGGATTTCGTAAACACACCTACTTTTGTGTTAATTATGTCAACAAACGACCAAACAATCCTAGGCCTAGCAAGGCTAAAACGCCTAGGCTAGGCCTAGCCTAATACTAGAATGGCCTAGGCTAGACCTAGTAGCCTAGTACTAGCTTGGCTGAAAGGCAAAACTTCGACAGACAATTGGAACTTATCTAAGCTAATTATGGTTTTTCCAACAATTCCACGTCTTGTAGGGATGTCCCCATTAATTAATCAAAATCCTAAAAACGATCTAAAGCTAATTTAAATGCCTTTTTGAATGAAATTAGTACATAATGTCCAAATCGTACACAAATATCTGCTGCTGTTGCATATCTCGCGGTGGTGTTTACAAATGAAACTGAGACCAGACGACAGGTGGCGCTGTTGTATTTCACAGTACATAGCCATATCATAGGATAATTTGTGTACTAGATTTTTTTCATCCGCGAGACGTTTTTTTTTTCGTACACAAAAATGTTTCAAAAAGTACTATTTAACGATCGTTGAATAGTGCGTACTATTGCACGCCATGTGACCCACATTCGTCCAATCAAATGACAGGAATTTATATAGGTGTTATATAATGTCTGTTATTCTGTATTGTGTATGTAGTAAGGGTCAGATTTGTTAGTGTGTGTTTGTGTTGGGCTTAGCTATGCCTTATTATACAGTTGTTACAATTGTATTTAATATGACAATTTGTTTTCTTACAGGTTTTGCAGATTCTTTTACCCCCACCCATACTCACAATCAATCCCGCAACAACAGTTGTAGCACGCCCTCTTCCAGTCTTACCTCATTCTCACCGGAGAGTCAATTCACGGTAAACAGAGCAACTCTTCTGGATGCAGACATCGAAGGTCAACGCAGGGACAACACAAAACCGATGTTAGAACCGCGACCACGACAATTATCCATATCTGAATTAGAAAACGAGTTTGTATGATGATGGGCTATGACGATTTACGCAGACGTTCCAACCCTCCAGATATTTCCAGGAGCCTCCCAAAATTTAATCCAAACTCCCGATCTCCCAAATATTAAAACAATATTGGTTTAAACCCACTTTCGTAATTTTGTAGAGGTTATTTCTGTCTAATACATAATTCTATCCTTTTAGTTGCTAGAATATCACAGTGCACCACTGGTACACGTTGAAATACTGATTTTTTCAAGGTATTTTAGTTTAGAAGGCGCAAACGCGCAAATAAACATTGGTGCCGGTAAATGTAAACGCCCAAAATTGAGGGTTAGAACGTCTGTTTGTGTCAAATCATTACCAGTATTTCTGTGTTTCTTAGGCTGAGGAATTCAACAGAAAAGTTTACATTTATCATGTTTATAAATTTATACAAGTATTTGTAATGCAAGTCTATTATAAATAAATGAAATAAAGAATAAATAAATTATAATAATGTTAATAAATTGTTGGTAACTTAATATTTTTAGTAGACAATCTTCCAATGTTTGTCTCATGATTTTGTACGAAGTCAAAAGTTATGAGAGGAAAATAATATTTACCAAGACAAACACCATTCCATATCAACGTTTTATAAGTAGATCGTCAGAAACAGTATTTAGAATTCTGTTTTTAAATTATTGTACTTTCAGCAATGCTGTTGCTTACTTACAAAGCAGTTTATTGTAGTCTGATAATTATAATTATATTATGTGAAAGTAAACTGGCTGTTTTTTCAGTTTATACATATACCGAATTTTAAATTGGCGAGACAGTATATCTCAATGTATAAATTAGTACCAATACATCGCCGTTGATCACACAATGATGTAGCGGCCTGATTGCCGCACCCTTCACGTGAATTTACGGTCTTGTTCCAATCCGTGTCACCGTTTCACAGACACAATGTCAAATAGAAGATGCATTGTTTGTGCAGAAACACATTTGTTTGATGGTTTGCATGGCGAAATCAAATGTTGATATAAAGTTTGCGGCACACCACGTCTGTTGAGTATCTCGACGTTTCGCTCAATATGCTTTGATCGTCCTCAGGAGTGAGAATGATCAAAATAAACACTCCTGAGGACGATCAAGGCATATTGAGCGAAACGTCAAGAAACTCAACAGTTCTTTTCAGAACTAATATACGTGGTGTACCGCAAACTTTATATCAACAGAAACATGTACATGCTTCATGATAATATCTGGAAGCATGTCGACTGTGATCCAATATATGAAGCTATATTTTAAAATGTAATTATTGGACACTTGGTGATACACCATATATTATGCCTAATATGGAAATAAAAATGCAAAAAAATAGCAATAATAACAACAAAGAACAGGTTATACCTACAGTACATAGCTTGATTGTTACATTAAATATATTGCAAAGTATAAATAACCTCTATCCCACTACCAGAAAGCGCTTTATTCCGGTAACTAATATGTCCTGTTTTTTCAAAATTGTTATTAAGTGTCCAATTTGAGAAAGTTAACCACTTTATTATCAAAAACATTTTTGGGGATTTTCCACCAAAAAGTGGGTCGAAAGTATAATATATATCAACCTTGAAGGAAAACAAAACTAGCCAAAGATAGTTATGTAGGGTTTAATTTAATGAACATTCTGTGTCGTTATCCAACTAATTTATTACTGATAAAAACAAATTGTAAATACCTTTTGAGGATGTTCAGGAACATTAAGCTCTGTCTATACTATCATACTAGTAGTGACCAAATATGGTAGTGATGTGCCCACATTTTGTAGGGATATGACATCATCATGTCCATATTTTGGGACATCATTTTTGTCACATAAAGTTTGAAAGTGTAGACAAAGCTTTACTATATTTATGATTATTTTGAGGGCGTGTGGCGCAGTGTTTTGGACGTTGGACTACTGATCGTGAGACCGAGGTTCGAATCCAACTCTCGCCACATTGCTTGTATCCGTAAGCAAGATACTTTACTTACGTTTGCCTCTCTCCACCCAGGTGTATAAATGGGTACCCGGTTAGATCAAGACCAAACTTTGCGCTGATTACTAGCTGGATTATGGAAGCATGTTTCCATACGTCTTTGATCAACAACAAAAATGACTGGGGTAATAATGTTCAGCGCATTGAGAGCTTGCTTATATGCGCTATATAAGAATGAACTATTATTATTATTATTATGATTACCAAAAGGTCCACTATGAAAGTGTATACACAGGTAGATATTATAAAAATGTATTATCGTCTCATCCTTCATAGTATTCCTTTCCTAAAATAAGGAAATTCTCTGATTTCCATGGAAATGCAATTTGGGCGGGCTAATAAGGGTTTGTATTGCAAACCCCAAATTAAGAAATATCACATATCATATTTATTAAATAAATATTATAAATCAAAATGAAAAATAACTGGAAAAAGTGATGAATTGAAACGGCCAGAAAGAATATGCGAAGCTAATTAAATATTATAAATATTTGTGTTCCCAATTGTTGGTAAAAAGGCGTTAAATTTCTTCTTCATATTTACTATATACTAGATTTTACAGCCAATCACAGTATGCTTAGCTCAGGATTTTAAAATGTACATGTATGCATACTAATAATACATTTCTAGGCTGCAAAAGAATAACTATGACATAGGTACAGAATAGTGAAAGAAAGTAAATTTATGTATAAAAAATTTCCTGCTAAAATAATTGTTTTATTGGGTTTTTAATTTTCGCTGATTTTTATTATTATTCATATTCATAGTTACAGAAATCTTTATTTTCGTGTACCTTAAATTTGACAATTTATGGTACACTTAATAAGGCGACACCAGTTTTTCTTGTAAATCTGTCTTTCGATGTTTTCTAACTTTTTATCTATTTAATAACATTCCAGCATTTACCCATTTCTAATACTCTTCCTTAAACTTAAATATTATAAATTAAAGGGACATTGTTGCTCTGCCCATTTCTAATACTCTTCTGTAAACTTAAATAATACAAATTAAAGGGACAGTGTTGATCTACCCATTTCTAATACTTTTCCATAAACTTTAATATTACAAATTAAAGGGACAGTGTCGATTGCAACCTGATTTCTAAAAACCTTTATCTAACATGCTGATTTTGATAATTTAATGTAATTCAATCCAGTATGATTTTAAAATTACATACTGCAGTATTCATGATAACTAATCATGATTTGCACATTTTTTAAATATTTTTCTGTAATTTAAATCTACATCGCATTTTAAACAATTATTTTTTAAGTTTTGTTAAAATGCATACAATATTTTTTTTAAATATGTATAGAGAAGAAACATAGATAAATGTTGATATTGTGTGAATTTTTATTTTAGAATATTATATTAAAATATATTGTTAAACTATGCCAGTAACATTCCTAATGTATATTTTTGATTTAAATGCTGGAGGAAGATAAAGGCGAATTTGATCAATGTTTTGTTTAAGATTATTTTAATATTGTTATTTTTTATTATTAATATATCATTGTTTATTTTTATTTATCATTATGATTACTATTACAATTTATATTGTTTTTATGATATTAATGTTAAAGTATTATTGCCACTGTTGTCGTCATTTGTTAAGTAAATACTTATATCGTGGCAATGTATTCTGTACCTACTTCTTACTGTATAAAGTGTCTGTAGATATTTTGCCACTGTTGAGATTGGCAAGTTACTCAATACTATTTGTAAAACCATGTGGGAAAGGGAAATGAAATTAAAAGTTGTAATCAAAATTTTGTATCAAAACAATAATTAAATATTTTTCATGTCTTTGATTGTTTTATTTGTTCATTCCATGGAGGGAAAACTTATTCATATGTGTAAATATTTTAAAGCTCTGTCTACACTATCAAACTTTATGTGGCAAAAAATGTGATGTGCCCAGAACATGATGAGGTCAAAATAGTTTGATAGTGTAGACAGACCTTAAGAACTAATTATTAAAGATGTATTGTCCCCCAAAATCATAAATCAGATTTGTAATAGGTCATTTTGTAGTTTTGATAAAAGTTAATCACTTCTAAAGAAAATAAAACAAACACAAAATTTAAATGTTTTTGCTTATGAAAAAGACATATTCAACCAAAAACCCCATTTGCTCTGGCAGCCAATTTGACTATTTTCTGCATTTAATTACAGATTTTCAGGTAAATCATTGTTTCCCCGATCCAATTTTCAGTCACAGTGAATACCTATTATGGAACATCAAAATAGCATATTCAACAGAAAATTTAAAGAAAATGATGTTTAGGACAATGTATCTTTAAGTGGGCTACTATCCAATCAGCATTCAGAAATCATATTAACCCCCTAAGTTAACAAAGTTGTCTACTATCCAATCAGCATTCAGTAATCATATTAACCCCCTAAGTTAACAAAGTTGTGTACGTCTGTGTTTAGGCTATGATACAGACGTACTATGGCTGAAAAGTCAACCATTGTGAACGTACCAATACGGTATGTTTTATGTACTTTGCTTCAATGAGACTAGAGGGTAATGACGTAATGTTTGTTGTGGTGATTGGAAGAAAGCGGTTGTTTTGAGTATGATTTTAAGATAAAATGGCGAACTTAATATTTGTTGTTAGAGACGATGAAAGTACTGTATATGCTGCAGTATCTGAGTTACTATTAGAAAGTGCTATATGGACCAAGGCTAAGAATAAAAACACACCAAAGTTTAATTTAATGTTGGGGGAAAGGAATGGACTTAAGTTTGGTACACTTGGTAAGTATTATAGGCTAGATAGATAGTTAGTAGGCCTACAACAAGTACGAATTATTATTTGTATTAACCACTACAGTATCATTATCATTGTTTGGTTAGGCCCTCTGTAGCCTACAGTAATGCATTTAGAGCATACTAAATTAAATGCTACCTCTCATCCAACCAATACAAGGCAGCCTCTCCTATTTGTTGGTGGTTAACTAACTCTGCATTCAGACATTAATTGCTCAGATTTCCAAAAATGTAATCGTTTTGGAAGAAATATAGATAATATATAATTATTATATACTAGTAGGTATTATACCTCCATGATTAAACCTTCACCTTGATATGATAATTGTTTGTTTGTTTTATCTTTATACTGGGTGACCTCTTCAGTCAAAGACTGATCTCCCAGAGGGCCCAGTTGGTGATCAGTGGCTGTGATGTACTAATACACCGGGGTAACCCCCTACTCGTCTCGAAAGATGTACTAGGTTCTTTAAAGTGCACAAGAGCAAGTTGTGTACACTGGACCTACGGTTTATAGTCCTTATCCGAGAAGACTCGTTCTACCACCAGAACCATGGAGTGAGTGAGCCTCGAACCCCTGCCGATGTTATGGCTACGTGATTACGTTTCCACTGTCTTAACCGCTCGGCCACTCACCCACTGTAGGTCCACGAATTACTAATTGCTCTGTGACGCGCCAAGTACAATTTAGGGGATATCATTTTGACAATGAACGTTTACTTGGTTATCAGACTTTTTAATGATTTTTAAATTCATCAAACAGGGCACGAACCAGGACTTTTACAAGCTGTCAACTATTATCGAGGAAATGGACTTATATGCAGAAAAGTACAACTAACAAAAACATTGAGGTCTTCTTGCTCATGTCATTTACATGAGCAAGAACGTAGTCCATTAGAGCGGAAACCAAGTGATACTGAAGATCATGAGCAGCATGAGATAGACACACATGAACAACATGAGCATAAAACACAAGAGCACTCTGAACATGAGCAGCATGAGATAGACACACATGAACAATATGAGCCTAAAACACAAGAGCACTCTGAACATGAGCAGCATGAGATAGACACACATGAACAACATGAGCCTAAAACACAAGAGCACTCTGAACATGAGAAATTACTGCATACAAATTTTGACGGAGTTGAATTGGACGAGCAGTATGTCTGCAGCCGCAATTGGTATCCAGCCACTTTCGTGATCCACTCAAGAATGGAGGAGAAATCGGACGACAGTAAACCTCTTGGCATCAAAGAGAAGTTGATGATGGCTCATAGACAGAGGCAAGATGAAAGAGAGGAATTCATTAGAGTTCACAAGGAAATGAAAGAAAATGGAAAAGGTTCTCTGTGGATAGGGAAATCAAGCGCCGGAGCAAAAGGTCTGAAAGAAATTACCAAGTAGCCTACATTCCTGGATAAAATGATAAACACAAAGCCATCCTGTCTTCTTTTTTTTTCTCTTCCCCATCAGTCAGTCCTCTCTCCCATCCACCAATTTTAAAACATAATGTTCTAGTGCAGTATGTGAACTTCATTTTAATGTTCTCTGAAACAACAATCAATTTAATTATTTTCGTCTCAGATGTTGCTAAATTGAATAGTAAATTTTCTTTTTTTAGGCAAAGGTCTGTTTGTGTCAGACAATCCAGAAGAATTACTAAGCTTCATCGATGCACAATCGTTTTCATATGTTATTCAGAAATACATAGAAAGACCACTTTTGCTACTACCAGGCTCAAGAAAATTTGATATCAGGTTTATTAAATTTAATTTATGCTTAATTGTAATCCTACAACAACAAAAACAACAGGTCTTTTAAGTCATTGGTACTCAGTGGCATGAAATGGGAGCCTAAAAATGGTATGATATGCTAAACTGAACATAATGTCCTATAGGCTTTTGCATTGTCAATTTAGAGGGGCTTAGGTTCCCTCTTGGATCTGCCTATCCATCTCTATATCATGGATGTAATTCTTATCCAGTCACTAAATCTTATTTAAGGTCTTCCACCCATTCTAATTTCAAGATAGCACTCACTCAAACATCTGGATTTTTTCCAACCACCCTTTGGTGTTTGACACACCCACCAGTCTCTTTACTTCTCTAGCCACATCCGTGTGTGTGATTAAAACATCTTACTAATGTTGACATCCATTACTAATGTCCACTATAAATTGTGAATCAAGTTATAAAATTGAATTTTTCAATCTTTGCTTTAATTTAGATGCTGGGTATTACTGGACCACACTTACACAATTCATTTGTTCAAAGAAGGCGTGTTGAGGACTTCTTCTGATAGTTACAATTTTGACGATGTCACAGATACAGTTAGCCATATTACTAACCACTGCATACAGGTAGTACAGTACTGTTTAACTTTGATGATTTTTTTTGGAAAATCATCAAAAAAATACATACAAAGTGATAACATAAATTAGTGATATTACAAATAAAAGTAAAAGATTTTCCAGGATAGCCAAAAAAGCTTATTAGCTTATTTCTGTTTTAATCCTTGATAATTATAGTCCTAATATAAAATGCTGGCTCTGTCAGGCACCTGGATCTTTCTTCATTGTCAAAACTTCCTAAACCACACAACAAGAGCAGTTTTATTTCATTCATTGTAATTCAATTGTAATTGGTTTAGTTTTGTTTTTAAAAGAAAAAATGTATATGTATTTTTTTTAACAGGAAGAACATTCTGAAAACTTTGGAAAGTATGAAGAAGGGAACGAAATGTTCTATGAAGAATTCAACAAGTAATTAAATTCAGGGCATTTTTATTTTTAATTTTTTTATTAAACTTAAACTTACTACATCGAAAAAATGAAAGATTGGGAAGAGAACATCCAGGAAAGCTAACATATACTATAATAGTCTTTCAAAAATAGATATAATTTCATTTTAGCTGTCAAAAGTGTAGGTTGCAAAAATCAGATGTCTGGCATTCCTAAAGCTCTGTCTACACTATCAAACTTTATGTGATGTGCACATATATGGACATGATGATGTCATATCACTATCATATTTAAGCATATCACTAACAAATTTGGGCAAACTTTTTTGTCAAACTAGTTTGATAGTATAGGCAGAGCTTTTAACCCATGATGAAATGTTTTGCTTAGTATCCAGAACAATTGATTGTGTTTCATAAACCACTTGTGACTATTTTCTTTTTTATATATTTTTTTTCTATTTTCAGATTTCTTTGTAAGTACCACAAGACATCACTTGAGTCCAGTATTCTACCTCAAATTAGACACATTACAAAACACTGCCTACTGGCTTGCAAAGATGTAAGTAAGTTGAATTATAAATTGGGAAATGTGTTACTAAATATACAGGCCCTCACAATCAGTATTTGTATCATTTTTTCCACGAATAAGTATATATTCAGTCAACTCTCCCAATACCGTTCACCTTTGGGCTGGCCTAATATGTCTGATTTTCTGGAAAATCTGGTATTCGGAATGAGTTTTTAATGCTAAAATGAATTTGAGACATTGTGAACCTCAAGAAAAGTCTGGTTTTGGGAGAGTTTTCAGTTTTCAGAAAGTCCGGTATTGGGAGAGTTGACTGTATATATATGTAGTGAGCGAGTGGCCGAGCGGTTAAGACAGTGGAACCGTAATTATGTAGCCATAACATCGGCAGGGGTTCAAGGCTCACTCACTCCATGGTTCTGGTGGTAGAACGAGTCTTCTCGGATAAGGACTATAAACCAGTGTACACATCTAGCTCATGTGCACTTTAAAGAACCTAGTACATCTTTCAAGACGAGTAGGGGGGGTTACCCCGGTGTATTAGTACATAACAGCCACTGATCATAACTGGGCCCTCTGGGAGACCAGTCTTTGACTGAAGAGGTTACCCAGTATAAATATATATTTCGAAAAAAAGTATCACCTATTGATTTTCATTCAAAAATCTATATATACAGTAAATACTTGTAACTCAACAAAAGCTTAATAATTAGGTGATCATTTAGAATAAAATGATCACCTATTGTTATTGTATGAAATCTTTATTGGTTATCCGCAACTTAGTTGCAGGATAACCCATGTGATTGTAAATATCTTTTTTTTTCATCTTCTTTGTTATTCTTTCTTTCCCGGATTTTGTGACCAGCATATCTCTATTGCTTGTGAACATAACTTTGTATAACTTGGTAAAAAGATTGACATTGAAGGGTAGATGTGCAGCCAAGCTTTTGGACGATGTCAGATACGCGTTGCGTAAGTTACGCGCGATTTTAGAATTTCTATAACTGATCATAACTTTAGAACCAACAAATATTGTTTCATGAAACTTAATAAAATTATAATTCATATCATGGGTCAATTTTCTATGGATTAAAAATGACATGTTTTACAAGAAGTTACGCGCGCACGCGCATTTAAAGTTTAAAAATGCGCAAAATTAATTTCTAATCAACTTTCTACGCTGATCATGACATTTTTAGCATGTCAAAAATTCCCGCGCGTGCGAAAAAATTTACGCGTATGGTGCGCACGGTGCATGAAAATCATGTTTTTTTCTCTTGAATTATGATTTTCCAGCCTTTCCTAGTCATTTTAAAAAAGATTGACATCATTTCAAATTAAAATGACGTCATACGAACACGTTGATTTAGACAATTTGCGTGCGTTTTAGTTGCAAAAAAGACAAAATATTGTCAAAATTATGCCTACTTTGAATCTATTATAGCTCCTCAGGATCAACCGTTACCCCCATTTTTTAAAATTTAATATGTAAGCAGATATGTTGTAGATATGAATTCATGCAGAATCTTTACCCCTCGGATGTTATGACGTCATCTTTAAATAATAATAATAATCTTTAATTTAATACTGTCTAGGTCAATCAACTATCTCTCGCATGAGTTAAAAATATTTTAATTTTTATGACGTCATCATGTCTAAAAATGTAAATAACGTGGGTCACTTATTTTTATCTTTACAGTAAATTTCAATCGGTTATAGCTCGTCAGAGTTATAAGTGATAATCATTATTAAAACGTTTTCTTGAAGCTATTGGATTGTAGATACGAATTCATGTGAATATTTTGTCAATCAGATGTTGTGACGTCATCATATGGCCAGTTGAATTCAAAAAGTCATATTTTCACCTCTTGCGTAAAAGTTCATTGCGTTTAAATGAGAGCGCATCTCACTTTTACGTGACCAAAATTCTTTAAATTTGTATTAATGTAATTAATTAGATAATTATCTTCTAAAATTGTTATTTTTATGTCAATTTGATGATGTCATCGTGTTAATAATTGGATTTAAAAGATGGGTCTCGAAATTCCGTCTATGCTACACTGTATATAACATACAGTGTATTCTGTAAATACTGTAACATGATGTATGCTACAAAATAGGTACAATTCAGCACTGTAAACATATTTATTTCATGTCATAGGATGGCATAATAATTGTCGAGGTTCATATAGTTTAAAGTATGTGCATGTTGCGTATGCGCGGATAACCCGAACTCGTCAAAGTGACGAGTTCAAATCTAGTTCTTCTCTTTCTTATTATTTATTTCTCTCTGTACAAATTTGTGTAACAAATATCTCAAAAAGTTGAAAGGCAACGATCACAAAAATTTCACAATGTCTTTCAAATACTTTAACTTAGCCATAATAAGCTTTTCAGCGTGATCACTCAACCGTGATGTCATTAATACGCGATTTTGTGAAATTACACTATCAATCATATCTCGATAACTCTTTATTACATATCAATAAAATTCACTATACGTAAAGTTCAGGTGAAGGGTAAAAACATTATCTAATAAAAACTTACGTGTTACAAGGTCATCCACGTGAAATTGCGTATTTAAAATTTAAAAAGCTCAAAATTGAGTTTTGATCTATTTAGGGCATGAATTAGGCCATTTGCGTGTTCCTAAAAATTACTGCGCAAAAACATGTTTTTGCACGCGCGTTACTTAAAAAGCGTAAAAAATAAAATTTGATGTATAAATCCCATTTTACGCACCATCCTTAGTACATTCACCGTTTTTTAGTCCATTTAGACCTAAAATAACGCTATACGAGCACGTTAAAAATGACAAAATGCGCACATTAATTGTACAAAAGTGCTAAAAATGGTAAAAAGTAGGGCCTTTTTAAAATGAATATAATTCTTCAGAATGGAAGATGACCCCCAATTTTTTTAACTTAATATGAAAGCAAATGAGTTGTAGATATAAATGTATATACATATTAGACGTACAAAATGATATGACGTCATCAAAAGGCCACTTGAATTAAAAAATTAGTAATTTTTATCTTTTTGTGTGGGTTATCACATTCAATAGAGCGCATCTCCGTTATTTGAACCCAATTTTCGCACAAATTTTAGTATGTGCTTGCTCAATTAATTAACTTTCTCATGAGTTGTCAACATTTTCATTTTGATGACGGCATCATGCGTAAAAACCTGAATAACCTAGGTCGTGTATTTTCAGCTACACCATACATTTGAATATCTTACAGCTCTTCAGAATTAAAGGTGACCTTGAAGATTATAATTTATTATAAAAGCTGATGAAATGTAGATATGAATTCATATAAAAATTAGGCCTATCGGATGTTGTGACATTATGAAATGGTCAGTTGAAGTTAAAAAGTAGTTTTTTTCTCTCTTTCGTCAAATTTATACAAATTTCAAAGAGCGCGCATTGCGCTTCTACGTGTCAAATTCTCTTCCAATCCGTATATTTATTTGCTCAATTCATTATCTTTCGAAATTGTCATCTTGGAGTTTATTACGATAATTCCATCATTCCAAAAAATTAGAACATGATGTGGGTCCCATAATTTCACCTATGCTACACTGTATATAGATATACAGTATATACTGTACATATTGTATATGACACTCGGACACATAATAGGTACAACTCAGCACTATAAGTGTATATGCATCATGTCATAGGATGGCGTACATCAACTTTTTACGATCGCATGTTAACGTACATGCATGTTTAAAAAATGTTAATTTCATTAAAATGATAAAAATGATCACCTATAATTCGTCAAAGTGACGAATTAAATTCTAGTTTGTATTATATTTCTCTTCAATATGTGACGCTCTGCACGATATTTTATTTTTGATTTTATTTAATATTTATTTATGTTATAGAACTTGGACACGCATGACCTGCCATACCACAGTTTTCAGTTATTTGGTTTTGATTTCATTTTGGATGACACGCTAAGGGTGTGGCTGATGGAAGTGAATGGGGCACCAGCTTGTGCTAAGTAATTTTTTTTTTAATTTTGCAGTTTTGTCTTCATTTCAACTTAAAGGGTAGCTCCTGGTTTTATAATTTATATTGCTTGTTAAATTGTTCTGATTCACCGCTGTCAAAATATGAGTGGGGTTAACATCAATGCTGTGGCAAATGTTTATATTACATAATAAAATATAAATGGTAAACCCGGAACCCCCCTTAGTTTATAATATATGAAAAAGACTGACTTGTTTATTGAAACGAGCTACCACTGACTAAGTCCAGTTGGTTAGAAACGTTATACACCTTATGTTTCTTTGTTTGTTTATTAGTTTTCCACAAATAATAAATAATAAATCTTTAAATATTTATAAATGTGGATGGTGATCACAATAAGTCTATAGACTTTAAACAGAGGCCATTAACCAAATAGAAAAAACATTACAATGAGATTACTGTACAATAATTATATAAATAGAAAAATAAAGGTACATAGATAATGATAATAATCATAATCAGATTAATTTCAACTTTCTTTAACATCAAACTAAGGCTCCGTCTAACACTATCAAACTTTATGTGACAACAAAAATTGATGTGCACATATATGGATATGATGATGTCATATCACTACCATATTTAAGCATATCACTACCATATTTGTGCACATCACAGTTTTTTTGTCAAACTAGTTTGATAGTGTAGACAGAGCTTTAGGTACCCTTTTAAATATTAAATTAAATTACTTTCTGGGATTACAATGAAGACAATAGGATTTGGACATTTAACATTGTTGTAGAAGAAAATTCATTTTAAGAAATCTTTTTTTTTCTCAGAAAGCTTTTGCCAAAACTTGCCGATGGTATTATATCAATAGCAGTACAACCAATATTCAATGCCGATGAACATAATCCACAGTGTAAAGACTTTGAAATCGTATGACAATCTTCATGTCAGTTCCTTTCCGTTATTCGTTTTAAAACAGAATCGGAACAACTTAAATTCGATAGATTATTAACTGCTTTTATGGCAGTTTTTAAAAATGAAAATGGACTAGGCCGACACTTCTTGGCTAAAATTTATGTGTATATATCGCAAAGTAAGATCTTCAAAGAACACAATAAAACATATAAAACCATGATTGTTAAGCTTTCAAAATATGTGCAACAGAAACTTCAATTTGAATCAAATAACCAGAGTCTACTTAGATATATAAAATATATATTCAGGTTGAAATTTTCAGACCGTTTGGATAGAGTGCTCAATACCAAGGTAGAGCATAAATAAATAAAATAACAGCAGAAAACTTGGTTACTTCATTGTTTTAATCACTACAAATTTGTTTCGTACGACCGTATGTAGCTGGCCGCACTCTTCAGGTGAAATTTAAAACATAAGTGACACAGTTGTCTCATAGTGCTTAATAAAAGTGAGTCATCAGGAAGTCGTATACAATAGCCTATTGTTTTAGATAAACTGTTTGGATCTGCAATTTAGTAAGAATTTTTTCCTATGTCTACAAGTAGAGACTAACTCGTTCTTACGGTTCAGTGAGCATAGCTCTGGTTGACATATAATAACATACTTTTCATATATACATAAATTACATCTTTTGTTAATATTTGAGTAAGGTTTGCATTTCTTAATAATTTTCCATTTAATTGAGTAATTTGTTTTAGAGTCTTTAAGTGTCCATATATATTTACTGAGTTCCGTTGCATTTCTTAGTTTTTCATTCCGGAATGAAGACGTATGGTTTCTGTATCTGGTTTTAAACTGAAAACCAGATACATAAATGGTTACTATAGCATAATAAACATGCGCAGAACCCATTATTCGCCTCTGCGCATGTTTATTATGCTATATTAACCATTTATGTCAAAAAATAAAAGGGTCGAAAATCGGCCATTTTTCGAAAATTTCCCTGTACTATAGTACATGGATTTTTTCAAAAAATGGCCAATTTTCGACCTTTATATTTCTATAAAGTACTATAGTACAGGGATTTTTTTTAAAAATGGTCAATTTTCGACCTTTTTATTTTTCGATGAAACTGGTTACTATAGCACAATGGACATTCGCAGAACCCATTATTCGACTCTGCGCATGTTCATTATGCTATAGTAACCATTTATGTCAAATGTGGTAACTATTGCACAATTGACATGCGCAGAACGCATTATTCGACTCTGCGCATGTTTATTATGCTATAGTAACCATTTATGTCAAAAAATAAAGGGGTCGAAAATTAGCCATTTTTCGAAAATTTCCCTGTACTACAGTAGGCCTACAGGGATTTTTTTTTTAAAGAACAAATTTTCGACCTTTTTATTTTTCGATAAAACTGGTTACTATAGGACAATTGGCATGCGCTGAACCCATTATTCGACTCTGCGCATATTTATTATGCTATAGTAACCATTTATGTCAACAAATAAAAAATTGGAAAATTGGCGATTTTTCGAAAATTTCCCTGTACTATATATATTACAGGGATTTTTTCAAAAAGGACAAATTTTCCAAAAGTGACAGGCTACGCACGTGTAAATTAAAAAAATATAAATGTTTTTAAACATTTCAACATTTTTAAACATGTTCAGTAATTTCGGTCAGTTGGTAGGTTGGTCGGTCGGTCGGTAAAAACTAATGAGCACGCTACTGCAGCCATCTATATGGCCTTGTTTGTATATAGATGATATCGACAGCCTCATAACAAAGTGTCTAAGATATAATTTTTTTTTTCTGCCTAACTCACTGCTTATATCAATATACTATATTTTTTGTGTTTCTGCCCAAGTCAGCTGTGTGACTTAGGCAATTAAGGAGAGCTGACTTATGATCTGCCGAACTCACTGTTTATATCAATATACTATATTTTGTGTGTTTCTGCCTAAGTCAGCTGTGTGACTTAGGCAATTAAGGAGAGCTGACTTATGATATGCCTAACTCACTGCTTATATCATTATACTGCCCTCTGTCCATTATCTGAGTGCTTTTATATACATTTGCACATGCTCAGGTCGTTTTTTGTGTTTCTGCCTAAGTCACACAGCTGACTTAGGCAATTAAGGAGAGGAGACTCATGATTTTTTAAATAAAATAAGAAATACATTTTTATAGTATATTTTTTAACCCATTTGTTACAAATTCTTTCTCTTTTATTGCTACTTTCCTTTTATAAAATCATCAGTGTTAATTTTAATCTGAAGAGCTAATGCTATTAAATTTTGTTACTTAAAGGTAGCATTTTTTGTATATAAATGATATCGACAGCCTCATAACAAAAGTGTCTAAGTCATAATTTTGTTTTTGTTTTTCTGCCTAACTCACTGCTTATATCAATATACTATATTTGTTGTGTTTCTGCCCAAATCAGCTGTGTGACTTAGGCAATTAAGGAGAGCTGACTTATGATCTGCCTAACTCACTGCTTATATCAATATACTATATTTGTTGTGTTTCTGCCTAAGTTAGCTGTGTGACTTAGGCAATTAAGGAGAGCTGACTTATGATCTACCTAACTCACTGCTTATATCATTTATACTGCCCTCTGTACATTTTCTGAGTGCTTTTATATACATTTGCACATGCTCAGATCGTTTTTTTTGTTTCTGCCTAAGTCACACAGCTGACTTAGGCAATTAAGGAGAGGAGACTCATGATTTTTTTAATAAAATAAGAAATACATTTTTATAGTATATTTTTTAACGCATTTGTTACAAATTCTTTCTCTTTTATTGCTACTTTCCTTTTCTAAAATCATCAGTGTTAATTTTAATCTGAAGAGCTAATGCTATTAAATTTTGTTACTTAAAGGTAGCATTTTTTGTATATAGATGATATCGACAGCCTCATAACAAAAGTGTCTAAGTCATAATTTTGTTTTTGTTTTTCTGCCTAACTCACTGCTTATATCAATATACTATATTTGTTGTGTTTCTGCCCAAATCAGCTGTGTGACTTAGGCAATTAAGGAGAGCTGACTTATGATCTCCCTAACTCACTGCTTATATCAATATACTATATTTTTTGTGTTTCTGCCTAAGTCAGCTGTGTGACTTAGGCAATTAAGGAGAGCTGACTTATGATCTGCCTAACTCACTGCTTATATCATTATACTGCCCTCTGTACATTATCTGAGTGCTTTTATATACATTTGCACATGCTCAGATCGTTTTTTGTGTTTCTGCCTAAGTCAGCTGTGTGACTTAGGCAATTAAGGAGAGGAGACTCATGATTTTTTAAATAAAATAAGAAATACATTTTTATAGTATATTTTTTAACCCATTTGTTACAAATTCTTTCTCTTTTATTGCTACTTTCCTTTTCTAAAATCATCAGTTTTAATTTTAATCTGAAGAGCTAATGCTATTAAATTTTGTTACTTAAAGGTAGCATTTTTTGTATATAGATGATATCGACAGCCTCATAACAAAAGTGTCTAAGTCATAATTTTGTTTTTGTTTTTCTGCCTAACTCACTGCTTATATCAATATACTATATTTGTTGTGTTTCTGCCAAAATCAGCTGTGTGACTTAGGCAATTAAGGAGAGCTGACTTATGATCTACCTAACTCACTGCTTATATCATTATACTGCCCTCTGTACATTTTCTGAGTGCTTTTATATACATTTGCACATGCTCAGATAGTTTTTTGTGTTTCTGCCTAAGTCCCACAGCTGACTTAGGCAATTAAGGAGAGGAGACTCATGATTTTTTTAATAAAATAAGAAATACATTTTTATAGTATATTTTTTAATCCATTTGTTACAAATTCTTTCTCTTTTATTGCTACTTTCCTTTTCTAAAATCATAAGTGTTAATTTTAATCTGAAGAGCTAATGCTATTAAATTTTGTTACTTAAAGGTAGCATTTTTTTGTATATAGATGATATCGACAGCCTCATAACAAAAGTGTATAAGTCATAATTTTGTTTTTGTTTTTCTGCCTAACTCACTGCTTATATCAATATACTATATTTGTTGTGTTTCTGCCCAAATCAGCTGTGTGACTTAGGCAATTAAGGAGAGCTGACTTATGATCTGCCTAACTCACTGCTTATATCAATATACTATATTTTTTGTGTTTCTGCCTAAGTCAGCTGTTTGACTTAGGCAATTAAGGAGAGCTGACTTATGATCTGCCTAACTCACTGCTTATATCATTATACTGCCCTCTGTACATTATCTGAGTGCTTTTATATACATTTGCACATGCTCAGATCGTTTTTTGTGTTTCTGCCTAAGTCAGCTGTGTGACTTAGGCAATTAAGGAGAGGAGACTCATGATTTTTTAAATAAAATAAGAAATACATTTTTATAGTATATTTTTTAACCCATTTGTTACAAATTCTTTCTCTTTTATTGCTACTTACCTTTTCTAAAATCATCAGTGTTAATTTTAATCTGAAGAGCTATTAATGCTATTACATTCTGTTACTTAAAGGTAGCATTTTTTGTATATAGATGATATCGACAGCCTCATAACAAAAGTGTCTAAATCATAATTTTGTTTTTGTTTTTCTGCCTAACTCACTGCTTATATCAATATACTATATTTGTTGTGTTTCTGCCTAAGTCAGCTGTGTGACTTAGGCAATTAAGGAGAGCTGACTTATGATCTACCTAACTCACTGCTTATATCATTATACTGCCCTCTGTACATTTTCTGAGTGCTTTTATATACATTTGCACATGCTCAGATCGTTTTTTTTGTTTCTGCCTAAGTCACACAGCTGACTTAGGCAATTAAGGAGAGGAGACTCATGATTTTTTAAATAAAATAAGAAATACATTTTTATAGTATATTTTTTAACCCATTTGTTACAAATTCTTTCTCTTTTATTGCTACTTTCCTTTTCTAAAATCATCAGTGTTAATTTTAATCTGAAGAGCTAATGCTATTAAATTTTGTTACTTAAAGGTAGCATTTTTTGTATATAGATGATATCGACAGCCTCATAACAAAAGTGTCTAAGTCATAATTTTGTTTTTGTTTTTCTGCCTAACTCACTGCTAATATCAATATACTCTATTTGTTGTGTTTCTGTCCAAATCAGCTGTGTGACTTAGGCAATTAAGGAGAGCTGACTTATGATCTGCCTAACTCACTGCTTATATCAATATACTATATTTTTTTGTGTTTCTGCCTAAGTCAGCTGTTTGACTTAGGCAATTAAGGAGAGCTGACTTATGATCTGCCTAACTCACTGCTTATATCATATCATTATACTGCCCTCTGTACATTATCTGAGTGCTTTTATTTGCACATGCTCAGATCGTTATTTGGGTTTCTGCCTAAGTCAGCTGTGTGACTTAGGCAATTAAGGAGATAAGACTCATGATTTTTTAAATAAAATAAGAAATACATTTTTATAGTATATTTTTTAACCCATTTGTTACAAATTCTTTCTCTTTTATTGCTACTTTCCTTTTCTAAAATCATCAGTGTTAATTTTAATCCGAAGAGCTAATGCTATTACATTTTGTTACTTAAAGGTAGCATTTTTTGTATATAGATGATATCGACAGCCTCATAACAAAAGTGTCTAAATCATAATTTTGTTTTTGTTTTTCTGCCTAACTCACTGCTTATATCAATATACTATATTTGTTGTGTTTCTGTCTAAGTCAGCTGTGTGACTTAGGCAATTAAGGAGAGCTGACTTATGATCTACCTAACTCACTGCTTATATCATTATTCTGCCCTCTGTACATTTTCTGAGTGCTTTTATATACATTTGCACATGCTCAGATCGTTTTTTGTGTTTCTGCCTAAGTCACACAGCTGACTTAGGAAATTAAGGAGAGGAGACTCATGATTTTTTAAATAAAATAAGAAATGCATTTTTATAGTATATTTTTTAACCCATTTGTTACAAATTCTTTCTCTTTTATTGCTACTTTCCTTTTCTAAAATCATCAGTGTTAATTTTAATCTGAAGAGCTAATGCTATTAAATTTTGTTACTTAAAGGTAGCATTTTTTGTATATAGATGATATCGACAGCCTCATAACAAAAGTGTCTAAGTCATAATTTTGTTTTTGTTTTTCTGCCTAACTCACTGCTTATATCAATATACTATATTTGTTGTGTTTCTGCCCAAATCAGCTGTGTGACTTAGGCAATTAAGGAGAGCTGACTTATGATCTCCCTAACTCACTGCTTATATCAATATACTATATTTTTTGTGTTTCTGCCTAAGTCAGCTGTGTGACTTAGGCAATTAAGGAGAGCTGACTTATGATCTGCCTAACTCACTGCTTATATCATTATACTGCCCTCTGTACATTATCTGAGTGCTTTTATATACATTTGCACATGCTCAGATCGTTTTTTGTGTTTCTGCCTAAGTCAGCTGTGTGACTTAGGCAATTAAGGAGAGGAGACTCATGATTTTTTTAATAAAATAAGAAATACATTTTTATAGTATATTTTTTAACCCATTTGTTACAAATTCTTTCTCTTTTATTGCTACTTTCCTTTTCTAAAATCATCAGTTTTAATTTTAATCTGAAGAGCTAATGCTATTAAATTTTGTTACTTAAAGGTAGCATTTTTTGTATATAGATGATATCGACAGCCTCATAACAAAAGTGTCTAAGTCATAATTTTGTTTTTGTTTTTCTGCCTAACTCACTGCTTATATCAATATACTATATTTGTTGTGTTTCTGCCAAAATCAGCTGTGTGACTTAGGCAATTAAGGAGAGCTGACTTATGATCTACCTAACTCACTGCTTATATCATTATACTGCCCTCTGTACATTTTCTTAGTGCTTTTATATACATTTGCACATGCTCAGATAGTTTTTTGTGTTTCTGCCTAAGTCCCACAGCTGACTTAGGCAATTAAGGAGAGGAGACTCATGATTTTTTTAATAAAATAAGAAATACATTTTTATAGTATATTTTTTAACCCATTTGTTACAAATTCTTTCTCTTTTATTGCTACTTTCCTTTTCTAAAATCATAAGTGTTAATTTTAATCTGAAGAGCTAATGCTATTAAATTTTGTTACTTAAAGGTAGCATTTTTTTGTATATAGATGATATCGACAGCCTCATAACAAAAGTGTCTAAGTCATAATTTTGTTTTTGTTTTTCTGCCTAACTCACTGCTTATATCAATATACTATATTTGTTGTGTTTCTGCCCAAATCAGCTGTGTGACTTAGGCAATTAAGGAGAGCTGACTTATGATCTGCCTAACTCACTGCTTATATCAATATACTATATTTTTTGTGTTTCTGCCTAAGTCAGCTGTTTGACTTAGGCAATTAAGGAGAGCTGACTTATGATCTGCCTAACTCACTGCTTATATCATTATACTGCCCTCTGTACATTATCTGAGTGCTTTTATATACATTTGCACATGCTCAGATCGTTTTTTGTGTTTCTGCCTAAGTCAGCTGTGTGACTTAGGCAATTAAGGAGAGGAGACTCATGATTTTTTAAATAAAATAAGAAATACATTTTTATAGTATATTTTTTAACCCATTTGTTACAATTTCTTTCTCTCTTTATTGCTACTTACCTTTTCTAAAATCATCAGTGTTAATTTTAATCTGAAGAGCTATTAATGCTATTACATTTTGTTACTTAAAGGTAGCATTTTTTGTATATAGATGATATCGACAGCCTCATAACAAAAGTGTCTAAATCATAATTTTGTTTTTGTTTTTCTGCCTAACTCACTGCTTATATCAATATACTATATTTGTTGTGTTTCTGCCTAAGTCAGCTGTGTGACTTAGGCAATTAAGGAGAGCTGATTTATGATCTACCTAACTCACTGCTTATATCATTATACTGCCCTCTGTACATTTTCTGAGTGCTTTTATATACATTTGCACATGATCAGATCGTTTTTTTTGTTTCTGCCTAAGTCACACAGCTGACTTAGGCAATTAAGGAGAGGAGACTCATGATTTTTTAAATAAAATAAGAAATACATTTTTATAGTATATTTTTTAACCCATTTGTTACAAATTCTTTCTCTTTTATTGCTACTTTCCTTTTCTAAAATCATCAGTGTTAATTTTAATCTGAAGAGCTAATGCTATTAAATTTTGTTACTTAAAGGTAGCATTTTTTTGTATATAGATGATATCGACAGCCTCATAACAAAAGTGTCTAAGTCATAATTTTGTTTTTGTTTTTCTGCCTAACTCACTGCTTATATCAATATACTATATTTGTTGTGTTTCTGCCCAAATCAGCTGTGTGACTTAGGCAATTAAGGAGAGCTGACTTATGATCTGCCTAACTCACTGCTTATATCAATATACTATATTTTTTGTGTTTCTGCCTAAGTCAGCTGTGTGACTTAGGCAATTAAGGAGAGCTGACTTATGATCTGCCTAACTCACTGCTTATATCATTATACTGCCCTCTGTACATTATCTGAGTGCATTTATTTGCACATGCTCAGATCGTTTTTTGTGTTTCTGCCTAAGTCAGCTGTGTGACTTAGGCAATTAAGGAGAGGAGACTCATGATTTTTTAAATAAAATAAGAAATACATTTTTATAGTATATTTTTTAACCCATTTGTTACAAATTCTTTCTTTTTTATTGCTACTTTCCTTTTCTAAAATCATAAGTGTTAATTTTAATCTGAAGAGCTAATGCTATTAAATTTTGTTACTTAAAGGTAGCATTTTTTGTATATAGATGATATCGACAGCCTCATAACAAAAGTGTCTAAGTCATAATTTTGTTTTTGTTTTTCTGCCTAACTCACTGCTTATATCAATATACTATATTTGTTGTGTTTCTGCCCAAATCAGCTGTGTGACTTAGGCAATTAAGGAGAGCTGACTTATGATCTGCCTAACTCACTGCTTATATCAATATACTATATTTTTTGTGTTTCTGCCTAAGTCAGCTGTGTGACTTAGGCAATTAAGGAGAGCTGACTTATGATCTGCCTAACTCACTGCTTATATCATTATACTGCCCTCTGTACATTATCTGAGTGCTTTTATATACATTTGCACATGCTCAGATCGTTTTTTGTGTTTCTGCCTAAGTCAGCTGTGTGACTTAGGCAATTAAGGAGAGGAGACTCATGATTTTTTAAATAAAATAAGAAATACATTTTTATAGTATATTTTTTAACCCATTTGTTACAAATTCTTTCTCTTTTATTGCTACTTACCTTTTCTAAAATCATCAGTGTTAATTTTAATCTGAAGAGCTATTAATGCTATTACATTTTGTTACTTAAAGGTAGCATTTTTTGTATATAGATGATATCGACAGCCTCATAACAAAAGTGTCTAAATCATAATTTTGTTTTTGTTTTTCTGCCTAACTCACTGCTTATATCAATATACTATATTTGTTGTGTTTCTGCCTAAGTCAGCTGTGTGACTTAGGCAATTAAGGAGAGCTGACTTATGATCTACCTAACTCACTGCTTATATCATTATACTGCCCTCTGTACATTTTCTGAGTGCTTTTATATACATTTGCACATGCTCAGATCGTTTTTTGTGTTTCTGCCTAAGTCAGCTGTGTGACTTAGGCAATTAAGGAGAGGAGACTCATGATTTTTTAAATAAAATAAGAAATACATTTTTATAGTATATTTTTTAACCCATTTGTTACAAATTCTTTCTCTTTTATTGCTACTTTCCTTTTCTAAAATCATAAGTGTTAATTTTAATCTGAAGAGCTAATGCTATTAAATTTTGTTACTTAAAGGTAGCATTTTTTGTATATAGATGATATCGACAGCCTCATAACAAAAGTGTCTAAGTCATAATTTTGTTTTTGTTTTTCTGCCTAACTCACTGCTTATATCAATATACTATATTTGTTGTGTTTCTGCCCAAATCAGCTGTGTGACTTAGGCAATTAAGGAGAGCTGACTTATGATCTGCCTAACTCACTGCTTATATCAATATACTATATTTTTTGTGTTTCTGCCTAAGTCAGCTGTGTGACTTAGGCAATTAAGGAGAGCTGACTTATGATCTGCCTAACTCACTGCTTATATCATTATACTGCCCTCTGTACATTATCTGAGTGCTTTTATATACATTTGCACATGTTCAGATCGTTTTTTGTGTTTCTGCCTAAGTCAGCTGTGTGACTTAGGCAATTAAGGAGAGGAGACTCATGATTTTTTAAATAAAATAAGAAATACATTTTTATAGTATATTTTTTAACCCATTTGTTACAAATTCTTTCTCTTTTATTGCTACTTTCCTTTTCTAAAATCATAAGTGTTAATTTTAATCTGAAGAGCTAATGCTATTAAATTTTGTTACTTAAAGGTAGCATTTTTTGTATATAGATGATATCGACAGCCTCATAACAAAAGTGTCTAAGTCATAATTTTGTTTTTGTTTTTCTGCCTAACTCACTGCTTATATCAATATACTATATTTGTTGTGTTTCTGCCCAAATCAGCTGTGTGACTTAGGCAATTAAGGAGAGCTGACTTATGATCTGCCGAACTCACTGCTTAAATCAATATACTATACTTTGTGTGTTTCTGCCTAAGTCAGCTGTGTGACTTAGGCAATTAAGGAGAGCTGACTTATGATCTACCTAACTCACTGCTTATATCATTATACTGCCCTCTGTACATTATCTGAGTGCATTTATTTGCACATGCTCAGATCGTTTTTTGTGTTTCTGCCTAAGTCAGCTGTGTGACTTAGGCAATTAAGGAGAGGAGACTCATGATTTTTTAAATAAAATAAGAAATACATTTTTATAGTATATTTTTTAACCCATTTGTTACAAATTCTTTCTCTTTTATTGCTACTTTCCTTTTCTAAAATCATAAGTGTTAATTTTAATCTGAAGAGCTAATGCTATTAAATTTTGTTACTTAAAGGTAGCATTTTTTGTATATAGATGATATCGACAGCCTCATAACAAAAGTGTCTAAGTCATAATTTTGTTTTTGTTTTTCTGCCTAACTCACTGCTTATATCAATATACTATATTTGTTGTGTTTCTGCCCAAATCAGCTGTGTGACTTAGGCAATTAAGGAGAGCTGACTTATGATCTGCCTAACTCACTGCTTATATCAATATACTATATTTTTTGTGTTTCTGCCTAAGTCAGCTGTGTGACTTAGGCAATTAAGGAGAGCTGACTTATGATCTGCCTAACTCACTGCTTATATCATTATACTGCCCTCTGTACATTATCTGAGTGCTTTTATATACATTTGCACATGTTCAGATCGTTTTTTGTGTTTCTGCCTAAGTCAGCTGTGTGACTTAGGCAATTAAGGAGAGGAGACTCATGATTTTTTAAATAAAATAAGAAATACATTTTTATAGTATATTTTTTAACCCATTTGTTACAAATTCTTTCTCTTTTATTGCTACTTACCTTTTCTAAAATCATCAGTGTTAATTTTAATCTGAAGAGCTATTAATGCTATTAAATTTTGTTACTTAAAGGTAGCATTTTTTGTATATAGATGATATCGACAGCCTCATAACAAAAGTGTCTAAGTCATAATTTTGTTTTTGTTTTTCTGCCTAACTCACTGCTTATATCAATATACTATATTTGTTGTGTTTCTGCCCAAATCAGCTGTGTGACTTAGGCAATTAAGGAGAGCTGACTTATGATCTGCCTAACTCACTGCTTATATCAATATACTATATTTTTTGTGTTTCTGCCTAAGTCAGCTGTGTGACTTAGGCAATTAAGGAGAGCTGACTTATGATCTGCCTAACTCACTGCTTATATCATTATACTGCCCTCTGTACATTATCTGAGTGCTTTTATATACATTTGCACATGTTCAGATCGTTTTTTGTGTTTCTGCCTAAGTCAGCTGTGTGACTTAGGCAATTAAAGAGAGGAGACTCATGATTTTTTAAATAAAATAAGAAATACATTTTTATAGTATATTTTTTAACCCATTTGTTACAAATTCTTTCTCTTTTATTGCTACTTACCTTTTCTAAAATCATCAGTGTTAATTTTAATCTGAAGAGCTATTAATGCTATTACATTTTGTTACTTAAAGGTAGCATTTTTTGTATATAGATGATATCGACAGCCTCATAACAAAAGTGTCTAAATCATAATTTTGTTTTTGTTTTTTTGCCTAACTCACTGCTTATATCAATATACTATATTTGTTGTGTTTCTGCCTAAGTCAGCTGTGTGACTTAGGCAATTAAGGAGAGCTTACTTATGATCTGCCTAACTCACTGCTTATATCATTATACTGCCCTCTGTACATTATCCGAGTGCTTTTATATACATTTGCACATGCTCAGATCGTTTTTTGTGTTTCTGCCTAAGTCAGCTGTGTGACTTAGGCAATTAAGGAGAGGAGACTCATGATTTTTTAAATAAAATAAGAAATACATTTTTATAGTATATTTTTTAACCCATTTGTTACAAATTCTTTCTCTTTTATTGCTACTTACCTTTTCTAAAATCATAAGTGTTAATTTTAATCTGAAGAGCTATTAATGCTATTACATTTTGTTACTTAAAGGTAGCATTTTTTGTATATAGATGATATCGACAGCCTCATAACAAAAGTGTCTAAATCATAATTTTGTTTTTGTTTTTCTGCCTAACTCACTGCTTATATCAATATACTATATTTGTTGTGTTTCTGCCTAAGTCAGCTGTGTGACTTAGGCAATTAAGGATAGCTGACTTATGATCTACCTAACTCACTGCTTATATCATTATACTGCCCTCTGTACATTTTCTGAGTGCTTTTATATACATTTGCACATGCTCAGATCGTTTTTTGTGTTTCTGCCTAAGTCAGCTGTGTGACTTAGGCAATTAAGGAGAGGAGACTCATGATTTTTTAAATAAAATAAGAAATACATTTTTATAGTATATTTTTTAACCCATTTGTTACAAATTCTTTCTCTTTTATTGCTACTTACCTTTTCTAAAATCATCAGTGTTAATTTTAATCTGAAGAGCTATTAATGCTATTACATTTTGTTACTTAAAGGTAGCATTTTTTGTATATAGATGATATCGACAGCCTCATAACAAAAGTGTCTAAATCATAATTTTGTTTTTGTTTTTCTGCCTAACTCACTGCTTATATCAATATACTATATTTGTTGTGTTTCTGCCTAAGTCAGCTGTGTGACTTAGGCAATTAAGGAGAGCTGACTTATGATCTACCTAACTCACTGCTTATATCATTATACTGCCCTCTGTACATTTTCTGAGTGCTTTTATATACATTTGCACATGCTCAGATCGTTTTTTGTGTTTCTGCCTAAGTCAGCTGTGTGACTTAGGCAATTAAGGAGAGGAGACTCATGATTTTTTAAATAAAATAAGAAATACATTTTTATAGTATATTTTTTAACCCATTTGTTACAAATTCTTTCTCTTTTATTGCTACTTACCTTTTCTAAAATCATCAGTGTTAATTTTAATCTGAAGAGCTATTAATGCTATTACATTTTGTTACTTAAAGGTAGCATTTTTTGTATATAGATGATATCGACAGCCTCATAACAAAAGTGTCTAAATCATAATTTTGTTTTTGTTTTCTGCCTAACTCACTGCTTATATCAATATACTATATTTGTTGTGTTTCTGCCCAAATCAGCTGTGTGACTTAGGCAATTAAGGAGAGCTGACTTATGATCTGCCGAACTCACTGCTTAAATCAATATACTATACTTTGTGTGTTTCTGCCTAAGTCAGCTGTGTGACTTAGGCAATTAAGGAGAGCTGACTTATGATCTACCTAACTCACTGCTTATATCATTATACTGTCCTCTGTACATTATCTGAGTGCATTTATTTGCACATGCTCAGATCGTTTTTTGTGTTTCTGCCTAAGTCAGCTGTGTGACTTAGGCAATTAAGGAGAGGAGACTCATGATTTTTTAAATAAAATAAGAAATACATTTTTATAGTATATTTTTTAACCCATTTGTTACAAATTCTTTCTCTTTTATTGCTACTTTCCTTTTCTAAAATCATAAGTGTTAATTTTAATCTGAAGAGCTAATGCTATTAAATTTTGTTACTTAAAGGTAGCATTTTTTGTATATAGATGATATCGACAGCCTCATAACAAAAGTGTCTAAGTCATAATTTTGTTTTTGTTTTTCTGCCTAACTCACTCCTTATATCAATATACTATATTTGTTGTGTTTCTGCCCAAATCAGCTGTGTGACTTAGGCAATTAAGGAGAGCTGACTTATGATCTGCCTAACTCACTGCTTATATCAATATACTATATTTTTTGTGTTTCTGCCTAAGTCAGCTGTGTGACTTAGGCAATTAAGGAGAGCTGACTTATGATCTGCCTAACTCACTGCTTATATCATTATACTGCCCTCTGTACATTATCTGAGTGCTTTTATATACATTTGCACATGTTCAGATCGTTTTTTGTGTTTCTGCCTAAGTCAGCTGTGTGACTTAGGCAATTAAGGAGAGGAGACTCATGATTTTTTAAATAAAATAAGAAATACATTTTTATAGTATATTTTTTAACCCATTTGTTACAAATTCTTTCTCTTTTATTGCTACTTACCTTTTCTAAAATCATCAGTGTTAATTTTAATCTGAAGAGCTATTAATGCTATTACATTTTGTTACTTAAAGGTAGCATTTTTTGTATATAGATGATATCGACAGCCTCATAACAAAAGTGTCTAAATCATAATTTTGTTTTTGTTTTTTTGCCTAACTCACTGCTTATATCAATATACTATATTTGTTGTGTTTCTGCCTAAGTCAGCTGTGTGACTTAGGCAATTAAGGAGAGCTTACTTATGATCTGCCTAACTCACTGCTTATATCATTATACTGCCCTCTGTACATTATCTGAGTGCTTTTATATACATTTGCACATGCTCAGATCGTTTTTTGTGTTTCTGTAGGCAATTAAGGAGAGGAGACTCATGATTTTTTAAATAAAATAAGAAATACATTTTTATAGTATATTTTTTAACCCATTTGTTACAAATTCTTTCTCTTTTATTGCTACTTACCTTTTCTAAAATCATAAGTGTTAATTTTAATCTGAAGAGCTATTAATGCTATTACATTTTGTTACTTAAAGGTAGCATTTTTTGTATATAGATGATATCGACAGCCTCATAACAAAAGTGTCTAAATCATAATTTTGTTTTTGTTTTTCTGCCTAACTCACTGCTTATATCAATATACTATATTTGTTGTGTTTCTGCCTAAGTCAGCTGTGTGACTTAGGCAATTAAGGAGAGCTGACTTATGATCTACCTAACTCACTGCTTATATCATTATACTGCCCTCTGTACATTTTCTGAGTGCTTTTATATACATTTGCACATGCTCAGATCGTTTTTTGTGTTTCTGCCTAAGTCAGCTGTGTGACTTAGGCAATTAAGGAGAGGAGACTCATGATTTTTTAAATAAAATAAGAAATACATTTTTATAGTATATTTTTTAACCCATTTGTTACAAATTCTTTCTCTTTTATTGCTACTTACCTTTTCTAAAATCATCAGTGTTAATTTTAATCTGAAGAGCTATTAATGCTATTACATTTTGTTACTTAAAGGTAGCATTTTTTGTATATAGATGTTATCAGCAAATCATAATTTTGTTTTTGTTTTTCTGCCTAACTCACTGCTTATATCAATATACTATATTTGTTGTGTTTCTGCCTAAGTCAGCTGTGTGACTTAGGCAATTAAGGAGAGCTGACTTATGATCTGCCGAACTCACTGCTTAAATCAATATACTATATTTTGTGTGTTTCTGCCTAAGTCAGCTGTGTGACTTAGGCAATTAAGGAGAGCTGACTTATGATCTGCTTAACTCACTGCTTATATCATTATACTGCCCTCTGTACATTATCTGAGTGCTTTTATATACATTTGCACATGCTCAGGTCGTTTTTTGTGTTTCTGCCTAAGTCACACAGCTGACTTAGGCAATTAAGGAGAGGAGACTCTGAAGAGCTAATGCTATTAAATTTTGTTACTTAAAGGTAGCATTTTTTGTATATAGATGATATCGACAGCCTCATAACAAAAGTGTCTAAGTCATAATTTTGTTTTTGTTTTTCTGCCTAACTCACTGCTTATATCAATATACTATATTTGTCGTGTTTCTGCCCAAATCAGCTGTGTGACTTAGGCAATTAAGGAGAGCTGACTTATGATCTGCCGAACTCACTGCTTAAATCAATATACTATACTTTGTGTGTTTCTGCCTAAGTCAGCTGTGTGACTTAGGCAATTAAGGAGAGCTGACTTATGATCTACCTAACTCACTGCTTATATCATTATACTGCCCTCTGTACATTATCTGAGTGCATTTATTTGCACATGCTCAGATCGTTTTTTGTGTTTCTGCCTAAGTCAGCTGTGTGACTTAGGCAATTAAGGAGAGGAGACTCATGATTTTTTAAATAAAATAAGAAATACATTTTTATAGTATATTTTTTAACCCATTTGTTACAAATTCTTTCTCTTTTATTGCTACTTTCCTTTTCTAAAATCATAAGTGTTAATTTTAATCTGAAGAGCTAATGCTATTAAATTTTGTTACTTAAAGGTAGCATTTTTTGTATATAGATGATATCGACAGCCTCATAACAAAAGTGTCTAAGTCATAATTTTGTTTTTGTTTTTCTGCCTAACTCATTGCTTATATCAATATACTATATTTGTTGTGTTTCTGCCCAAATCAGCTGTGTGACTTAGGCAATTAAGGAGAGCTGACTTATGATCTGCCTAACTCACTGCTTATATCAATATACTATATTTTTTTGTGTTTCTGCCTAAGTCAGCTGTGTGACTTAGGCAATTAAGGAGAGCTGACTTATGATCTGCCTAACTCACTGCTTATATCATTATACTGCCCTCTGTACATTATCTGAGTGCTTTTATATACATTTGCACATGTTCAGATCTTTTTTTGTGTTTCTGCCTAAGTCAGCTGTGTGACTTAGGCAATTAAGGAGAGGAGACTCATGATTTTTTAAATAAAATAAGAAATACATTTTTATAGTATATTTTTTAACCCATTTGTTACAAATTCTTTCTCTTTTATTGCTACTTACCTTTTCTAAAATCATCAGTGTTAATTTTAATCTGAAGAGCTATTAATGCTATTACATTTTGTTACTTAAAGGTAGCATTTTTTGTATATAGATGATATCGACAGCCTCATAACAAAAGTGTCTAAATCATAATTTTGTTTTTGTTTTTTTGCCTAACTCACTGCTTATATCAATATACTATATTTGTTGTGTTTCTGCCTAAGTCAGCTGTGTGACTTAGGCAATTAAGGAGAGCTTACTTATGATCTGCCTAACTCACTGCTTATATCATTATACTGCCCTCTGTACATTATCTGAGTGCTTTTATATACATTTGCACATGCTCAGATCGTTTTTTGTGTTTCTGCCTAAGTCAGCTGTGTGACTTAGGCAATTAAGGAGAGGAGACTCATGATTTTTTAAATAAAATAAGAAATACATTTTTATAGTATATTTTTTAACCCATTTGTTACAAGTTCTTTCTCTTTTATTGCTACTTACCTTTTCTAAAATCATCAGTGTTAATTTTAATCTGAAGAGCTATTAATGCTATTACATTTTGTTACTTAAAGGTAGCATTTTTTGTATATAGATGATATCGACAGCCTCATAACAAAAGTGTCTAAATCATAATTTTGTTTTTGTTTTTCTGCCTAACTCACTGCTTATATCAATATACTATATTTGTTGTGTTTCTGCCTAAGTCAGCTGTGTGACTTAGGCAATTAAGGAGAGCTGACTTATGATCTACCTAACTCACTGCTTATATCATTATACTGCCCTCTGTACATTTTCTGAGTGCTTTTATATACATTTGCACATGCTCAGATCGTTTTTTGTGTTTCTGCCTAAGTCAGCTGTGTGACTTAGGCAATTAAGGAGAGGAGACTCATGATTTTTTAAATAAAATAAGAAATACATTTTTATAGTATATTTTTTAACCCATTTGTTACAAATTCTTTCTCTTTTATTGCTACTTACCTTTTCTAAAATCATCAGTGTTAATTTTAATCTGAAGAGCTATTAATGCTATTACATTTTGTTACTTAAAGGTAGCATTTTTTGTATATAGATGATATCGACAGCCTCATAACAAAAGTGTCTAAATCATAATTTTGTTTTTGTTTTTCTGCCTAACTCACTGCTTATATCAATATACTATATTTGTTGTGTTTCTGCCTAAGTCAGCTGTGTGACTTAGGCAATTAAGGAGAGCTGACTTATGATCTACCTAACTCACTGCTTATATCATTATACTGCCCTCTGTACATTTTCTGAGTGCTTTTATATACATTTGCACATGCTCAGATCGTTTTTTGTGTTTCTGCCTAAAGTCAGCTGTGTGACTTAGGCAATTAAGGAGAGGAGACTCATGATTTTTTAAATAAAATAAGAAATACATTTTTATAGTATATTTTTTAACCCATTTGTTACAAATTCTTTCTCTTTTATTGCTACTTACCTTTTCTAAAATCATCAGTGTTAATTTTAATCTGAAGAGCTATTAATGCTATTACATTTTGTTACTTAAAGGTAGCATTTTTTGTATATAGATGATATCGACAGCCTCATAACAAAAGTGTCTAAATCATAATTTTGTTTTTGTTTTTCTGCCTAACTCACTGCTTATATCAATATACTATATTTGTTGTGTTTCTGCCTAAGTCAGCTGTGTGACTTAGGCAATTAAGGAGAGCTGACTTATGATCTCCCGAACTCACTGCTTAAATCAATATACTATATTTGTTGTGTTTCTGCCCAAGTCAGCTGTGTGACTTAGGCAATTAAGGAGAGCTGACTTATGATCTACCTAACTCACTGCTTATATCATTATACTGCCCTCTGTACATTTTCTGAGTGCTTTTATATACATTTGCACATGCTCAGATCGTTTTTTGTGTTTCTGCCTAAGTCAGCTGTGTGACTTAGGCAATTAAGGAGAGGAGACTCATGATTTTTTAAATAAAATAAGAAATACATTTTTATAGTATATTTTTTAACCCATTTGTTACAAATTCTTTCTCTTTTATAGCTACTTACCTTTTCTAAAATCATCAGTGTTAATTTTAATCTGAAGAGCTATTAATGCTATTACATTTTGTTACTTAAAGGTAGCATTTTTTGTATATAGATGATATCGACAACCTCATAACAAAAGTGTCTAAATCATAATTTTGTTTTTGTTTTTCTGCCTAACTCACTGCTTATATCAATATACTATATTTGTTGTGTTTCTGCCTAAGTCAGCTGTGTGACTTAGGCAATTAAGGAGAGCTGACTTATGATCTGCCGAACTCACTGCTTAAATCAATATACTATATTTTGTGTGTTTCTGCCTAAGTCAGCTGTGTGACTTAGGCAATTAAGGAGAGCTGACTTATGATCTGCCTAACTCACTGCTTATATCATTATACTGCCCTCTGTACATTATCTGAGTGCTTTTATATACATTTGCACATGCTCAGGTCGTTTTTTGTGTTTCTGCCTAAGTCACACAGCTGACTTAGGCAATTAAGGAGAGGAGACTCATGATTTTTGAAATAAAATAAGAAATACATTTTTATAGTATATTTTTTAACCCATTTGTTACAAATTCTTTCTCTTTTATTGCTACTTTCCTTTTCTAAAATCATAAGTGTTAATTTTAATCTGAAGAGCTAATGCTATTAAATTTTGTTACTTAAAGGTAGCATTTTTTGTATATAGATGATATCGACAGCCTCATAACAAAAGTGTCTAAGTCATAATTTTGTTTTTGTTTTTCTGCCTAACTCACTGCTTATATCAATATACTATATTTGTTGTGTTTCTGCCCAAATCAGCTGTGTGACTTAGGCAATTAAGGAGAGCTGACTTATGATCTGCCGAACTCACTGCTTAAATCAATATACTATACTTTGTGTGTTTCTGCCTAAGTCAGCTGTGTGACTTAGGCAATTAAGGAGAGCTGACTTATGATCTACCTAACTCACTGCTTATATCATTATACTGCCCTCTGTACATTATCTGAGTGCATTTATTTGCACATGCTCAGATCGTTTTTTGTGTTTCTGCCTAAGTCAGCTGTGTGACTTAGGCAATTAAGGAGAGGAGACTCATGATTTTTTAAATAAAATAAGAAATACATTTTTATAGTATATTTTTTAACCCATTTGTTACAAATTCTTTCTCTTTTATTACTACTTTCCTTTTCTAAAATCATAAGTGTTAATTTTAATCTGAAGAGCTAATGCTATTAAATTTTGTTACTTAAAGGTAGCATTTTTTGTATATAGATGATATCGACAGCCTCATAACAAAAGTGTCTAAGTCATAATTTTGTTTTTGTTTTTTTGCCTAACTCACTGCTTATATCAATATACTATATTTGTTGTGTTTCTGCCCAAATCAGCTGTGTGACTTAGGCAATTAAGGAGAGCTGACTTATGATCTGCCTAACTCACTGCTTATATCAATATACTATATTTATTTTTTGTGTTTCTGCCTAAGTCAGCTGTGTGACTTAGGCAATTAAGGAGAGCTGACTTATGATCTGCCTAACTCACTGCTTATATCATTATACTGCCCTCTGTACATTATCTGAGTGCTTTTATATACATTTGCACATGCTCAGATCGTTTTTTGTGTTTCTGCCTAAGTCAGCTGTGTGACTTAGGCAATTAAGGAGAGGAGACTCATGATTTTTTAAATAAAATAAGAAATACATTTTTATAGTATATTTTTTAACCCATTTGTTACAAATTCTTTCTCTTTTATTGCTACTTACCTTTTCTAAAATCATCAGTGTTAATTTTAATCTGAAGAGCTATTAATGCTATTACATTTTGTTACTTAAAGGTAGCATTTTTTGTATATAGATGATATCGACAGCCTCATAACAAAAGTGTCTAAGTCATAATTTTGTTTTTGTTTTTCTGCCTAACTCACTGCTTATATCAATATACTATATTTGTTGTGTTTCTGCCAAAATCAGCTGTGTGACTTAAGCAATTAAGGAGAGCTGACTTATGATCTTCCTAACTCACTGCTTATATCATTATACTGCCCTCTGTACATTATCTGTGAGTGCTTTTATTTGCACATGCTCAGATCGTTATTTGTGTTTCTGGCTAAGTCAGCTGTGTGACTTAGGCAATTAAGGAGAGGAGACTCATGATTTTTTAAATAAAATAAGAAATACATTTTTATAGTATATTTTTTAACCCATTTGTTACAAATTCTTTCTTTTTTATTGCTACTTTCCTTTTCTAAAATCATAGTGTTAATTTTAATCTGAAGCGCTAATGCTATTAAATTTTGTTACTTAAAGGTAGCATTTTTTGTATATAGATGATATCGACAGCCTCATAACAAAAGTGTCTAAGTCATAATTTTGTTTTTGTTTTTCTTCCTAACTCACTGCTTATATCAATATACTATATTTGTTGTGTTTCTGCCCAAATCAGCTGTGTGACTTAGGCAATTAAGGAGAGCTGACTTATGATCTGCCTAACTCACTGCTTATATCAATATACTATATTTTTTTGTTTCTGCCTAAGTCAGCTATGTGACTTAGGCAATTAAGGAGAGCTGACTTATGATCTGCCTAACTCACTGCTTATATCATTATACTGCCCTCTGTACATTATCTGAATGCTTTTATATACATTTGCACATGCTCAGATCGTTTTTTGTGTTTCTGCCTAAGTCAGCTGTGTGACTTAGGCAATTAAGGAGAGGAGACTCATGATTTTTTAAATAAAATAAGAAATACATTTTTATAGTATATTTTTTAACCCATTTGTTACAAATTCTTTCTCTTTTATTGCTACTTACCTTTTCTAAAATCATCAGTGTTAATTTTAATCTGAAGAGCTATTAATGCTATTACATTTTGTTACTTAAAGGTAGCATTTTTTGTATATAGATGATATCGACAGCCTCATAACAAAAGTGTCTAAGTCATAATTTTGTTTTTGTTTTTCTGCCTAACTCACTGCTTATATCAATATACTATATTTGTTGTGTTTCTGCCAAAATCAGCTGTGTGACTTAAGCAATTAAGGAGAGCTGACTTATGATCTTCCTAACTCACTGCTTATATCATTATACTGCCCTCTGTACATTATCTGTGAGTGCTTTTATTTGCACATGTTCAGATCGTTATTTGTGTTTCTGGCTAAGTCAGCTGTGTGACTTAGGCAATTAAGGAGAGGAGACTCATGATTTTTTTAATAAAATAAGAAATACATTTTTATAGTATATTTTTTAACCCATTTGTTAATTCTTTCTCTTTTATTGCTACTTTCCTTTTCTAAAATCATCAGTGTTAATTTTAATCTAAAGATCTAATGCTATTACATTTTGTTACTAAAAGGTAGCATTTTTTGTATATAGATGATATCGACAGCCTCATAACAAAAGTGTCTAAATCATAATTTTGTTTTTGTTTTTCTGCCTAACTCACTGCTTATATCAATATACTATATTTTGTTTTTTTCTGTCTAAGTCAGCTCCGTGACTTAGGCAATTAAGGAGAGCTGACTTATGATCTACCTAACTCACGGCTTATATCATTATACTGCAGCTGCCCTCTGTACATTTTCTGAGTGCTTTTATATACATTTGCACATGCTCAGATCGTTTTTTGTGTTTCTGCCTAAGTCACACAGCTGACTTAGGCAATTAAGGAGAGGAGACTCATGATTTTTTAAATAAAATAAGAAATACATTTTTATAGTATATTTTTTAACCCATTTGTTACAAATTCTTTCTCTTTTATTGCTACTTTCCTTTTCTAAAATCATCAGTGTTAATTTTAATCTGAAGAGCTAATGCTATTAAATTTTGTTACTTAAAGGTAGCATTTTTTGTATATAGATGATATCGACAGCCTCATAACAAAAGTTTCTAAGTCATAATTTTGTTTTTGTTTTTCTGCCTCACTCACTGCTTATATCAATATACTATATTTGTTGTGTTTCTGCCAAAATCAGCAATGTGACTTAGGCAATTAAGGAGAGCTGACTTATGATCTGCCTAACTCACTGCTTATATCAATATACTATATTTGTTGTGTTTCTGCCTAAGTCAGCTGTGTGACTTAGGCAATTAAGGAGAGCTGACTTATGATCTGCCTAACTCACTGCTTATATCATTATACTGCCCTCTGTACAATCTGAGTGCTTTTATTTGCACATGCTCAGATCGTTTGTTTCTGCCTAAGTCAGCTGTGTGACTTAGGCAATTAAGGAGAGGAGACTCATGATTTTTTAAATAAAATAAGAAATACATTTTTATAGTATATTTTTTAACCCATGTGTTACAAATTCTTTCTCTTTTATTGCTACTTTCCTTTTCTAAAATCATCAGTGTTAATTTTAATCTGAAGAGCTAATGCTATTACATTTTGTTACTTAAAGGTAGCATTTTTTGTATATAGATGATATCGACAGCCTCATAACATAATTGTCTAAGTCATAATTTTTTTTTTCTGCCTAACTCACTGCTTATATCAATATACTATATTTTTTGTGTTTCTGCCTAAATCAGCTGTGTGACTTAGGCAATTAAGGAGAGCTGACTTATGATCTGCCTAACTCACTGCTTATATCATTATAAAAACTGATTACTATAGCACAATTGGCATGCGCAGAACCCATTGTTCGACTCTGCGCATGTTTATTATGCTATAGTAACCATTTATGTCAAAAGTGGTTACTATAGCACAATTGACATGCGCAGAACACATTATTCGACTCTGTGCATGTTTATTATGCTATAGTAACCATTTATGTCAACAAATAAAAAGGTCGAAAATTGGCGATTTTTTGATAATTTCCCTGTACTATAGTACAGGGATTTTTTCAAAAAAGACCAATTTTCGACCTTTTTATTTTTCGATAAAACTCGTTACTATAGCACAATTGACATACGCAGAACCCATTATTCGCCTCTGCGCATGTTTATTATGCTATAGTAACCATTTATGTCAAAAGTGGTTACTATAGTACAATTGACATGTGCAGAACGCATTATTCGACTCTGCGCATGTTTATTATGCTTTAGTAACCATTTATGTCAACAAATGAAAAGGTCGAAAATTGGCTATTTTTCGAAAATTTTCCTGTACTATAGTACACGGATTTTTTCAAAAAGGACCAATTTTCGACCTTTTTATTTTTCGATAAAGCTGATTACTATAGCACAATTGGCATGCGCAGAACCCATTATTCCACTCTGCGCATGTTTATTATGCTATATAGTAACCATTTAAGTCAACAAATAAAAAAGTTAAAATTAGCGATTTTTCGAAAATTTCTCTGTACTATAGTACAGGGATTTTTTCAAAAAGGACCAATTTTCGACCTTTTTATTAATTTTCGATAAAACTGATTACTATAGCACAATTGGGATGCGCACAACCCATTATTCCACTCTGCGCATGTTTATTATGCTATAGTAACCATTTATGTCAACAAATAAAAAGTTCGAAAATTGGCGATTTTTCGAAAATTTCCCTGTACTATAGTACAGGGATTTTTTCAAAAAAGGACCAATTTTCGACCTTTTTATTTTCGATAAAACTGATTACTATAGCACAATTGGCATGCGCAGAACCCATTATTCCACTCTGCGCATGTTTATTATGCTATAGTAACCATTTATGTCAAAAGTGGTTACTATAGCACAATTGACATGCGCAGAACGCATTATTCGACTCTGCGCATGTTTATTATGCTATAGTAACCATTTATGTCAACAAATAAAAAGGTCGAAAATTGGCGATTTTTTCCAAAAAGGACCAATTTTCGACCTTTTTATTTTTCGATAAAACTGATTACTATAGCACAATTGGCATGCGCAGAACCCATTATTCCACTCTGCGCATGTTTATTATGCTATAGTAACCATTTATGTCAACAAATAAAAAAGTTAAAATTAGCGATTTTTCGAAAATTTCTCTGCACTATAGTACAGGGATTTTTTCAAAAAGGACCAATTTTCGACCTTTTTATTAATTTTCGATAAAACTGATTACTATAGCACAATTGGCATGCGCGGAACCCATTATTCCACTCTGCGCATGTTTATTATGCTATAGTAACCATTTATGTCAACAAATAAAAAAGTGAAAATTGGCGATTTTTCGAAAATTTCTCTGCACTATAGTACAGGGATTTTTTCAAAAAAGGACCAATTTTCGACCTTTTTATTTTCGATAAAACTGATTACAATAGCACAATTGGCATGCGCAGAACCCATTATTCCACTCTGCGCATGTTTATTATGCTATAGTAACCATTTATGTCAAAAGTGGTTACTATAGCACAATTGACATGCGCAGAACGCATTATTCGACTCTGCGCATGTTTATTATGCTATAGTAACCATTTATGTCAACAAATAAAAAGGTCGAAAATTGGCGATTTTTTCAAAAAACGACCAATTTTCGATCTTTTTATTTTTCGATAAAACTGATTACTATAGCACAATTGGCATGCGCAGAACCCATTATTCCACTCTGCGCATGTTTATTATGCTATAGTAACCATTTATGTCAAAAATGGTTACTATAGCGCAATTGACATGCGCAGAACGCATTTTTCGACTCTGCGCATGTTTATTATGCTATATAGTAACCATTAAAGTCAACAAATAAAAAAGTCGAAAATTGGCGATTTTTCGAAAATTTCCCTGTACTATAGTACAGGGATTTTTTAAAAAAAGGACCAATTTTCGACCTTTTTATTTTTCGATAAAACTGATTACTATAGCACAATTGGCATGCGCAGAACCCATTATTCCACTCTGCGCATGTTTATTATGCTATAGTAACCATTTATGTCAAAAATGGTTACTATAGCGCAATTGACATGCGCAGAACGCATTTTTCGACTCTGCGCATGTTTATTATGCTATATAGTAACCATTAAAGTCAACAAATAAAAAAGTCGAAAATTGGCGATTTTTCGAAAATTTCCCTGTAATATAGTACAGGGATTTTTTAAAAAAAGGACCAATTTTCGACCTTTTTATTTTTCGATAAAACTGATTACTATAGCACAATTGGCATGCGCAGAACCCATTATTCCACTCTGCGCATGTTTATTATGCTTTAGTAAAAATGGCCGATTTTTTTTATGTGCTATAGTAACCAGTTCTGACATAAATGGTTACTATAGCATAATAAACATGCGCAGATGCGAATAATATAATGGGTTCTGCGCATGCCAATTGTGCTATAGTAACCAGTAACCAGATTTTCGACCCTTTTACTTTTCGACATAACTGGTGTCTCTGGTACTATAAGATTATAACACAATATATGCGCAAATATGGCAATATTATGGCATAATTATTGAATTTTAAAAAGTGGATATTTTTCCCATTTTTCGAAAAAATCCCTATACTATATTTCAGGGATTTTTTCAAAAATGGCCAATTTTGACCCTTTTATTTTTCGACATAACTGGTGGCTATGGTACTATAAGATGATGATAACACAATATATGCGCATATATGGCAATATTATTGAATTTAAAAAGTAGATATTTTGGCCATCTTTCAACCCCTTTATTTTTTATGGGTTAGAAATTGATTTATAATGATAAATTTGCACAATATGAACCAAGTTATTAATTAAAACACAATAACAGTGTATATTATTGCAATGTTTTTATTTTCAAGTTTTAATACAACCATTAGACGTTAAACATCAACATCTGCCTGTTTTAATATGGAAAAAGTTTCACAAAGAACGAACAAGCTAATATTACCACACTATGTATATCCATTTCAACTGTATATTCATATTCTGTTTTGAATTGATATCATTATCTTTCAGTAAATTATTCCATATCGGTTATATATTTTTTTACAATTACATTATATAAAGGTAGTGTTTTTAGGTCTGGTCCGACTGGTTTTAAAGTAAATGTTATGTAAGTATTATACATCATACAAAGAAAACACCGAGATGGAATTCAATCAAAATTGCTAAGATATTCTAAGTATCGGATAATTTTGTCATCATTTACAGACAAGTGCATATAGTATTAACAACATTTAATAAAATCAGACACTGTGCGGGGGCCGTGGTGGATGGATGGTGAATGTGTGTAGAAAAAAAGAGTTGTTTAATCGACCTCTTCCATTCGGGATGAATCATCCTCGTCTCCTTCAAGTGGTGGTAACTCTTCGTCTTCTGCTCCTTCTTCTGTGGCAGCCTCATCCTCATCAATTCCTGGTAGAAAAAAAATTAAATATATTTACTATAATTATAATATTTATTTGGTCACCAATAACCAGGAGTGAGAATAGGCTAAAAGCCTAAACAGATTCTGCACTCAATACAAACAGTTAAAATATAACCTTATACAAGAAAATTAAACAATTGTAATAGGTATGCAAGTTATATTCATATTCATAAAGGCCAACTCGGACAGCAATCGTATGACGAACCCTTGACTCGTCAGTACTGTTCGAGTTGAATCCAGACGAAACAAGCCGAGCACAATTAAACAAGTTTGAACTAATGTAACTTACCGAGACCAAGTTTGATCATCTTGTGGATGCGTACTGCATGAACATGAGGATCGTCCAATGAGAATCCAGATGACAATAATGATGTTTCAAACAACAGCATAACTAAATCTTTCATAGATTTATCGTTTTTGTCTGCATCAGCTTTTACTCTCAGCATGTCTATGATAGCGTGGTCGGGGTTGATCTCCAGGTGTTTCTTGGCCGCCATGTAACCCATTGTACTGCTGTCTCGCAGCGCCTGTGCTTTCATGATTCTCTCCATGTTTGCTGACCAACCGTACTGACTTGTTACGATACAACACGGCGACGTTACGAGTCTGCTCGAAACCGCTACCTAAAATGACCAAATCAAAACCACTTAGGAAAAACAGCATTCTTTTCTACAGAGAGGGACATGGAATGCAAAGGAGATGTAAAACAGTAACAATAATTTTAAATACAAATGAATTATCAATATCATTTTTACTGTTTTATGTATAATAATTGTTTTTATGAGCTCTGTATTTTAAGTATTTTAATGGGTCAATGCCAAAGAAAGAGCAAATTTCCAAAAAATAAAACGAATAAATATATATCTTAAATAATCAGCGTACCTTTTCTACTTTCTTATCTAGGATTTCTTTCATGACGGTACACAGGTTCTCAAATTTAGATCTCTGTTCCTCTCGTCGTTTCTTCTCTTCTTCATCTTCTGGTAGCTCCAAGCCTTCCTTTGTGACAGACACCAAAGTCTTGCCGTCGTACTCTTTGAGTTGTTGTACGCAGTACTCGTCGATTGGTTCGGTCATGTAGATGACCTCAAATCCACGTTTCTTGACCTTCTCTACAAATGCCGAGTTGTTCACTTGATCCTTTGATTCTCCTGCAAAAATTTAAAAAAAACAAACTTACAATAAATTTCATTATGATTATTATTATTTCTATTTTATAATCTCAATCACTATACAGTGAACTTTCCAAAACACCTTTGACCTGACAAAATATGTCTGGTTATCCGGAAAGTCTGGTATTCTAAATGTGTTTTTAATGGTAAAAATGAATTTGGGACCTTTTGGTCCTCAAGAAAAGTCTGGTATTGGGAGTGTTTCTATATTTCAGAGAGTCGGGTATTGGGAGAGTTAATTTAAATACAAATTTAAATTATTGTTAGGGGAAATCTTAATTGATATATCATTTATTACCGGTGATGTAGTAAATCTGTGTTTGGTTTTCCTTCATTCTTGATACATATTCCTTCAGGCTGGACATCTCATCTCCAGAATGCGACGTAAAGTATCGTAGATGTTCTGCTAGCTTGTTACGGTTCGTTGAATCCTCGTGAATACCGAGTTTCAAATTCTTGCTGAACTGCTCGTAGAATTTCTTGTAGTTGTCTCTGTCCTCGGCGACCTCGTTGAACAGTTCCATGCATTTCTTGACAATGTTTTTACGAATGACTTTCAAGATCTTGCTTTGTTGCAACATTTCACGAGAAATGTTGAGCGGCAAGTCTTCGGAATCGACGACGCCCTTTACGAAGTCTGAAATAAAACAATTGCACTTTATACACTACTTCATATGATTAAACAAAAATACTCAATTTGAACAATTTTCTTATGGAGCCTATAAAGGCCAATTTACACCGACAAGTTGTAACGGTGAGCGAAAAAACCATGTAGCTTGTCCCACATAGAATCTATCTATCCTGAGTGAAACTGTCCGTGCGCTCCACGGTCATAGATATTATTATTAACATATATTCTATATTTTTATTACAGGGAGAGTTACAGGGGCGTGTTTCTATCACCTGAGCTCTATATTCTAGTATAGCTTCATTCAAGCAGCAAGAGGGACTATCACATCAAGAACCATTTTGCTACTTATTTTAAGACGTCTTTAATCTACTTACTAAGATACTCTGGCATGATCTCTTCACAGTTGTCCATGATAAACACACGTCTGACGTACAATTTGATGTTATTCTTCTTTTTCTTGTTCTCGAATAAATCAAATGGCGCCCTCTTCGGTACAAACAAGAGTGCTCGGAATTCAAGTTGTCCCTCAACTGAGAAATGCTGGAATTTAAACAAATGAATATTAGTTCCGTTAGTGTCTGTTAAGGGGCATAAAACTGATCATGTCGCAGCCACAGATAAACACTTTGATCTCCAGAGCTCAGCATCCTGTTGTTAGAATGCCTTGGTACAACCAATTCATTGGAGAGTACAGTAAAGCAGTAACCATTGGTCTACGTAGAAGATGAACAATAACTTGCAATCAAGTATTCATACCTTAACAGCAAGATGATCTTCCCAGTCATTGGTGAGGCTCTTGTAGAATTCACCGTACTCTTCTGTGCTGATGTCTTCTGGGTTGCGTGTCCACAGTGGTTTGGTCTTGTTTAATTCCTCGTCTTCTACATAGTTTTCCTGCAATATCCAAAAAAATACTTAAAAGTTAACTTGCTGGCCAAGCAAGCACTGCTACATAGACATGCGAGGTATTTTGTATCTAAGTCAATTGAATACTTTTGATATATATATAAAGTAAAAGTTTAACAAAGTTTCCCCTAAATAGAGATGACCCTAAAGCTTGGTTACTACTTGGACGCAAGGACCTAGACACAACGCAAGCAAGTTGACCAATGACAAGGGACAGTTCAAATATAATCCATCATTTGTGATTGGTCAAATCCTTTAAGTTGTATTGCGTCATTGCGTTGCGTCTCTAGTAGGATACTACCGTATATCCCAAAAATAAAATCGTGGAATAATTGGGTTTTTAGAAAATCTTTACCTTGATAGTTTTCTTCTTTTTTTCCTTCTTCTTTTCTTCCTCTTCATCTTCATCAACATCCTCAATTTTTGGTTTATCCTTGTCTTCTTCCTGTTCCTCATCTTTCTTTTCTTCTTCCTCTTCCTCCTCTTCATCATCACTGACTTCCTTGTCTCTTGTTCGTTCACACTGAAATCAAAACAAAAAGTGATTAGCTATTTGAAATATTTTTCTTGCATAAAACAATAGAAATTAGAAAGTGTTGTGTTTTTTTAACTATAGGATAATCATTTATGCTGTCTTTGATAAAATGATATTCTAAAAAATCCATGACATGATTAATAAAAACAATAAAATGGTTTTGTCACAACATTATTGCTCTTACCAATCATGACGCGATTTGATTGGATGTGTGAAAATATTATTTCTATCAACGGCAGCATAGATGGTTATCCTATTCTTCTAGGAAGAAAATGTTTTCATTTCTTGTTTCAGGTATGAAAAATGCATATCAATTTATAGTCGATCGTTATCGCTCTAGCCTTTAAACTAAACTAAGAAAGTGGCTGGGTCATCAGAATGTACACTCACTTGTAGGATGATTGGATATCCAATGAACTGACTGTGTTTCTTGACAACCTCTTTGACTTTCTTTTCCTCTAGATACTCGGCCTGGTCTTCCTTGAAGTGCAAAACAATCTGTGTTCCTCTTTTCACAGTTTCATCTGTTTGTTCAGAGAAAAAAAAATCAAAAGTTTATATTTTACATACCACGTCCTTTATGGTAAAGCAACAGCTATAGTGGAGCTGTAGCTTGGTGGTTAACATGCTTAACTTCCAATACTAAGGTCCGGGGCTCAATCCAGACCTAGTGCCAGGGTTGTAAATGACTTTTTAGACACTAAGCCTCAAATGAGACTTTATAAGCTGACAAATTATAAATAATATCCACCCTGCAATTGGCGAGTTACTCGCTGTTGGATGCGTAGAAAAGAAAAAACCTATGCCATACTGTATAACCAAGCACAATCAATTCCATAAATTTCATACCCTAAGGACTATGTATGGTAATTACCAACCACCATGGGACAGTAATAAAGAAACCAGTTTTTGTGGAATATTTTGTGGCCTTCAAGGGGCAACGTCATGCTTACCTGAACATGTTCTGATGGTAAAGGAACCACCAGCTGAGGACTCCCAAGTGTAGCACTCATCATCGTTATGCTTGGAGGTGACTACCACTTTGTCTGCTACCAAATAAGCCGAATAAAAACCAACGCCGAATTGACCAATCATAGAGATGTCTGCACCAGCCTAATATGTGCAGATAAATTATTTTTTAATACACAATCTTGTTTTTTCTTTTTCTTTTTTTATATATTTAGGCAAATTGCCAAGGATAACCATAAGCGAATTCATTCACTATCCTTCTTAGAGGTGGCAATCCAGTTCACAAGACAAACATATACACACAATGCTCTACATTAACAAAGTCTTATTACAAGTCTTTGGGAGTGGAGTTGTAAATTGTCATTAGGAAAAATCCAGACATATGACGGGACTTGAACCCAGGACCCTTGGACTGGCAGCCAAGCATCATAACCACCAGACCACAACTCCACTCCCACTCCTTGTATACTAGTTGTTTTTTAACTTTTAAAGATGTATTGTCTCCCGAAAAAAATATTTTTCTAAATTTTTGTTGTTGAATAATAGTTATCCACTTTGAACAAAGATTGAATAAAAAAACAATGTATTTACCTAAAAAACTGTAATTTAAAGATTAAAAATGGTCAAATTGGCTGCCAGCCAATGGATTTTTAGGAATTTTATGAGAAAACATTATTTTGTTCTATTTTTTCTTTCTTTGTTAAAACTACAAAATGGCATAGTCAAAGTCTGGTTTTATTAATCTTCATTTTTTATTTTTTTGGGGGACAATACATCTTTAATATTGTAAAGCAGATTTATATCATCTTGAACACTTTAAATTACCTGAAGAGCTTCCATAAAAGCCTTAGTTCCACTCTTGGCAATTGTTCCGAGGTTGTTGATGAGGTCAGCTTTGGTCATTCCAATTCCAGTGTCTTGGATGGTCAGCGTTTTGCCGGCAACGTCGGGAATAATTCGGATGTTGAGATTCTTTTCGTTGTCCAACTTGCTTGGGTCTGTAAGGCTTTCATATCTGATTTTGTCAAGGGCCTAAAAACAAATGATAAATTGAATTGATTGAAAATTGGTAATTTTGGTAGTTTAGTTTATATGGGTAGGCAGTATAGGCCTAGGATGTAATAAATATAAATCAAATCATTTTGTTATACAACACAGACAAGTTTGTGGTCGTCATGGATGGGCGCGTCGTTCAAATTTGTTTGTGAAACCAGGAAATTAACAAGCCCATACTTACATCAGATGAGTTGGAGATCAGTTCTCGGAGAAAGATTTCTTTGTTTGAGTAGAAAGTGTTGATGATTAAGCTCATCAATTGTGCAATTTCTGCCTGGAATGCAAAGGTCTCTACTTCAGCATCCTCTTCCATTGGTTGTACATTTTCTGTTGTTTCAGCCATTTTTTGCCTAGATAAATAAAATTAAAATTATTATTATTACCCTCCTACTTCTAGGCCCTAGTATATATCGCATAACATTGAACCCATTCTAGGCCTAGCTGTGCGTTTTTAAAATACCACTTGTGTGCCCGGCGGACACACCACGAGGAAGAAAGCGTCCTTTCCCGGTGGTCCCCACACTATACACAGTATATAAATGGCCTTAATTGCCATGTGCTCAACATACACTCCAAACTCGGTCGTACATTCGAAAATAAGATTTTAAAGCGGCCTAAAAGACCAAATCCGTATAGCACGGAATGTATTTACAAAAAGTGTCAAGTTTAATTCGGAATACTTACGTTTATTAGTTCTGTTTGCCTTTTGTGTGAAAATGAGTAGTGATTGCGATATCTCGCCGAATTTAAAAGACCGGGGTGACCAAACGAAGTGATCGAGAATTTTCCCGGTGCTGCGACAAAAGAAAAACCATGTAATGAATATTCATGAGGACGCTAACATTTGTATATTATTACTCTGGGTACATTTATTAGATGTTAACTATATTTATTTACAAATTTGTTTTTCCTTATTATAAATACATTTTATATATAGTCTATCTGAATTGAAATCATAAAAAATAACTGGCAATATATTACTTTTCACCTAATTAAAAGTAAAATCCGCGAAATAGTTCTGCGGTAATACAATGTTTTCTGGAAGTTTCTAGTAAATTGCCAACCGGAACACGCTGCGCTTAGCATGATGGGAATAACGTTAATTTGTTTTCTTATCTGATTACTTAAAAATAACATGTTTATTGTTAACTAACCGCACTGGAAAATCCAACTTTTTTTTTCTTTTACCTTAGGCAACGTATATATTAAACAAACAAATTAGACAAAGAAATGCGAACCGAAATAAAGTTCTCTCTGGTCTAAAAGCATGCGCTCTTCTCCTACTAAATATAGGCCTACAGTGCGAAAACTTTTTTTTATAATGAGTTTTAATTTTATTTACGCAAAATAGGAACGGCCTCAATTTTGTAAGAGGGAAAAAACATAGAATAGTTCAGTAGGGCTAACAGAAAGAAGTCATGACCTATACACCGGGGACTCAGGCTTTTTCTATGAAGTACGTATACGTTACGTTTATAACACTGGGGAATTCCCCGATTGTTATAGTCCCATTGTTTAACAAATACACGTCAACTTTTCCCAAGAACGCACTGTCTTAATAAGACTAGTATATAGCACACGATAGCCCTCAAATAAAAACAAAGAACTCTTTGATAAAAACCATTCGATCCTTCTTTTTTGGGGAGGGGGGAGAGGGAGGGGAGCAGCTGCTGAGGAGGACGATGACGGTGGCCGTCAGTATTGCCATAGTATTGGAAACATAGAACTTCCATGCAGTACTAGCTTAATTGGTGGTAGAAGTTTTACATTGTATTCTTGAAATTGAAGTACAATGCCTTTGGAATCACAGAACGCAAATTTTAATTTTTTTAATAGTTTACACAATTTAAAAAATCTCCCTCACACGAAGGATTTATAGTATTACCAACATAGTTGGTCTCAAAACTTACAAAACGGAAAAAAGACCATCAAACAGGTTTTCCTGCCAATTTGCAGATCAAATACATTTTAATAACATATTATTCAGATTTTTCATTAAAAATCTACAAAAATTATTTCAAAGGTGCTTCAAAATTGATAAACAATCCCAAATTTCTTTAAACTTTAAAATATGAATTTTATAACAAATGATAATTTGTTTGTAAGGTAACAGATGTTTCCAAGGCAACAAGCTAACGATGCCTGCACTTAACTAAAATTGAGGCACTGCGGAATTAAGGTTAGTACAATTAATACGGAATTGAAAAGACACTTATGATAAAAGATATAAAGTAGTCAACCATTCATTTTAAAGCTTTTAAACAGAGATCTCTATTTTACGAAATTAAATTTCAGGAAAATAATACTATACAATAAAGAAATATACACATAGTTGAATTTAAACATTAAATGAGAAAACAGAAATATATGTTAAATGCAATTTTATATTTAACAAATAAATTAATTTAATCAAAATAACACAATTACTATTACTTAGTAATGCTTAATGCATAAATCTAAAAAAATATTTAATATTTAACAGTACATGGGACAGCACAGTATTTATTACAGTACAGGATAATATTGACAAACATAATATTATAGTTTTCTAAATAAATTTATCAGGCACAAAATAGTGTATTTTTGAAAAGGTCAAATTATACATACGATTGAAGTTACCATTTTATTCAATGTTTTCTGTAAGGTATACTCTTACAACTCTACTCTCTTCATGACAAACTATACATAAATGAATAAACTTAATATCTCTTTTAATCCAATTCATGAATTAAAACATTTGAAAAGCTGACAGCACTTGTAGTGTTATGATTTTGAAGTTCAAGAGGTTTGTCTTCATTTTTGTCATCTTCTTCTTCAAGAAATTCTTTGCTTTTCGTTTTTTCTACATTATTGTTATTGTGTTTTGGCTCCGAATCTGCACTTGCGCCATTCTCAAAAACCTCTAAAGCACCATCATCTCCACCAAACTCTTTACTCGTCATACCAGAAGTGTCTTCTTCGCCGAATTCTTTCCCACTGCCAGAACTTTCTTCCTCAGAAGTTTCTGATGGTTCCGTCATACTGTTACCAGTCTCTTTTCCGTTACCAGAAGTCTCTTCCTCAGAAGTTTCTGATCGATCGCTAGCACTCTCATTAACCTTACTGTTCTTATTAATCAACTTTCTCTGCCTTCTCATTTGTTTCTTAGACAACTTGACCTTTGGCCTCTCTCTTGGAGATTCCCCTTTTCCGTCAACCAGTTCCGAGTCACTGCTTCTAGCAAGATTATATTTCTGAGCTCTCCGATTCCTTCTTTTGTTATGACCTGTTTCTCTCGCTTTTAGAATGTTCACTTTGATGTTGTCAGAGTTTAACACAAACTCGGAATCGCTGTAAGAATTCCACGAGTTGTCTTTGATCCTCTCGTAGGACAAAGCCCGCCTCATTTTAGGTTGCTGCCCCTTTTTACCTTTGCCCTTCTTTACAAGCGTCTCAACCTCGACCTCTTCGCAGAAGCTTACCGATTTATGAGCTCGTCTGCGGTTCCTTCTAAGAAGGCTTTTTAAGTTAGAGGGCGACGTTGGCGTCGATGGTGGAGATGAGCTCCCGTTGCATCCATCCAAGTCTAGATTCTTCCATGCATCCACTGATGTGTCATATTCAGACTTGGTCATGGAATCCTCTTGAGCAGTTAAGTCACCTTTACCATCAACTACGGCACCTTCTGTAATATTTTCCACTTTTTCATCTTTCTTTTCATGTTTTTCATTAGAATCTGTATCAATTAACTACAAAAATATATATAAAACAATTAGCTCTTTCCTACAAATGTGGGCAGATTCATGCTATAGATCTGTAGCTTATCTATCAGTTATTGGATTGGGAAGCCCCGAGGATGAAAATCCCCTTCTCGGAATTTAGAGGGGCTATGTCTGGTACTTGTATAGTATCAAAATAAATCAAATCACATGATACAAGCATATTTTATTTTCATTTTTTTTTAAAAGAGATATTTAAATTGACTTGATATACGGAGAAAAAAATCGACAAGAACTGAAAGATTAGATTTACTATATTGAACGATTGATTATTGAACCAATATATTGATTATGATAGATAGATTACATTATTGATAATAACAGACTTACATTGACTTTGACATGCATTTCATCCGCATTCAATCTGGTGACATTAAACTTCACATCACTAGTACAATCCTCAAACACTCTGCTCCGACTTTCTACGTCAAACACGGTTTTCACATTTTCTTCAGTGATAAATTTCTTTTCCTACAAACATAAATAATTTTATTTATTAAAATCTAATACAATACAATAGACAACATTATTAAGGCGAAGATTTGTGCTAAAAAACACTACAAACAATCAACCTCTATTCAGGGAAAACCCATTTTAAAAAGGGGACATTTTATTGGGTCTCAAAATGTGTTTTTTAATTAATATTATTTAAAAAATGATCATAATAATATTGCTAGTCTGAATAGGGTAAATACAGAAACTGCTACCATGTGTCAAGTTTCCATTTACCTGCAAGGAATTTTCGTCAATTCCAGCCAAAAACATTTTCCAGAGTCCTTTGCAACTTGGTTGTTTCTCCAAAACAACGACCACATTCTCCGTTGAGACGTCTACAGATGCATCCTTACTGATTGTACAACCATTTGTAAATTTAAGATGCATCGCGTATTGAACTAAGCCGTCTGGAGTGACTGCGTTGTTTATTGTAATGCTGACGGCATCTTGAAGAGCTGGAAGTTGGTACGAAACATCTGCAGATTGGACGCCAGAAGCATCGATAACCAGATGAACAAAATCATCGTCCTGCTTAAAAGTGAATGCTGGGTAATCTGGAATACGGTTTTTCTCCTGAACACAGAAAAAAAGTGCATTATTTTTTTAGAATCTATTAAAATGGTTGACAGCGTTTGTTTAAACACAATCCAGTGAGTTCATCATTCTTTTAATTGTAGATTCAGAATGGGAGGAGGGTAAGCAGCACTCTGTCTAATTTTAATGACACTTACTGTATGCATTGCTTTTAAATTGTACAATAAAATTTACAATTAACAAAATAATGTAAATACATGGAAATGTGGCTTTAAGCGTTAGTATTTCTGAATGTTACCGATTTACTTATTCTTTACGCCATGCTTTATGCATCAAAGTGCAAATCAATAGTTCTCTAAAATACATAAATAACACTCTCGGTACAAAGTTCAATCAGATATTCTTAGACACACACTGTCACTCACTGTATACTCACATAAATAAATTATGTAAACAAAAATTCTGTATATGCTGTTGTACTTATATACATATATAATTATAAAGTCTATATAAAAATATAAAACAAAAGAATACACACTTTTGAAGTGAATGTTGTACTAAATATTTCCAACAATTGAAACATGTTAGACAAGCAGTCCCTCAGAAAAACAAATTTTGAATTTTCCAGAATGTATTTCCAGACTCATACAAACTTAATAAATGAAATTTGTTTTTCCAGAAATCACTATTTACACAGAATAAACCAGTTTATGAATTTGCTTTTGTGATGCAGTAGACAGTAAAAACTATATTATTATTAACTGGCTCAAACCATTCATGTAAAGAGGTATTTTTTAAAACTTGAATTAACTACAGGGTCATGTACTTCCACCCTTGGGTGAGTTTGCAAGGATAATTATTAATCCATTAAAAATGGTTTATATAGCCAAGGTTATCTGGGGTCAATGAATTTACACTAAATTTAAAGATATATTGTCACCCTAACAATTTTTTTTTTCATTTTTTTAATACGCCATTTTAATGTCACGTAATAGTAGTTAACTTTGACCAAAAACTGGATCGAAAAAGAAAAAAAGTTTTACCTGAAAAAAATGTAATTCAAAGCAAAAAATACTTAAATTGTCTGTCAGACAATGATTTTTGGTTAAAATTAACCGTTTCGTTTGTCCTTTTCTATTAGTGAAATAATAATTTTTTGGGTTTTTTTTTTATAGAAGTGAATAACTTTATTAAAACTGCAAAATGGCCTTTAAAGTCTGATTTTTTAAATCTTTATTTTTCTTGGGGGGAGAATACATCTTTAAGGATTGTGTAGACAAAAAACTGCTTGAAAAAAGTGAGAGGGGGAGGAGGGTGTTGTGAGAGGATGGGATTGCAAATCCAACATGGAGCAGCTAGTCAGAAGAAGCTGTAAAATCCAAGTTACAAACTTTGGACCTTTATACCTTATTCTTCTCCTTTCCAATCACGGCTAATCTTTGGTTTTCAACACTATCAACTTTATCGATAGTCTCCGATGTTTCTTCGGTTTTTATCAAGTCTTCCTCGCAATTTGATTTTTCTAAAACTAATATTTCTTTTTCATGTCCCTCGTTAGATTCTTCCATTTTTGTTGGGAATAATTTCTCTTGAGTAGAACTTGGCAGTTCTTGGATCAATGGTTCAGTCTTTGCTGGTTCAAACGACGGCATGTCTGGGATTGGTGATGGCAGTACTGGAAGTGTGACCACCAGACATCGTTTACTCTTGTCAAACTTTGCGCTGCCTACATCGTCGTTCACGGGATATGGCAACGCAAGGTCTAATTTATACGCAGCTGGTTTAACGCTTTCAATGATAAGTTGCCGTTCGAAGACCTCAAGGTCAACGTTGGCAGCAGACTCGAGAAGAGGTAGTTTTATTTTAACGACAAGTTCTTTCGGTCTTGTGGTGGTCATAGAGTCTGGTGCATTTGTGAAATTCTGCATGTCAAATTCTCCCCGGTGAATGATGTTGTACTCTGGAACAGTGTACGTTAATTTTGTATCTTTTTTGGGAAGGCTTTGATAATTTTTTTGAGGTTTTTTGCTGTTTGATTTAGTCGATTTACATTTATTGTCATACGGGTATTTTAAATTTAAAGCATCCACCCCATCCTCGACTCTAGCTGGTTCCTTTTCCCCCTTGACGTTAGTTCTTAAAATTGTTGCAACTGGAGTTCCTTTAAATTTTAACTTTTTAAATTCTTTGATATTTGGTTTATCAAATTTAACATTAAATTTGTTTTCGATGCCATTAACTGCTGTATCAATCATCATTTGTTTCAGACGAGGTTCTTTCTCTGCAGCTGCAAATGTGTCTGGGTGAAAAACAACATCATAAACTCTGCAAACACCTCCTGATTTATCGACATCATCCCTTCCTTCCGACATGCTATGGGGCATTGACCACTGATTACCTTTTGTTTTGACCCCGTCAGAATTAGTCCTATACGTAGTGGTCGAAGAAGCTTTCTCAATTTTATCATTTTTACAAATATTAATGAATGCTTTTTTATCACCATCAACGCTTGTTTTTACTACAAATCCAGGTTGGGGGTAAATGAACTGGGCATCCATTCCACGTGCGGCCTCCATTTTTGTGATCTCTTCTTCATACAATTTACGATTTTCCGGATTAGAGATTTCCTCTGCATATTCAACGAACAATTTTCGGAATTTTTCATCTTTTAATGCTTTTTGCAACTTCTCCACCTCCTCTGACGTTATATCCATATCTTTGAGAGAATCCATTTTGTAACGGCAAGCTGATTTATTGACTTTTTGCAGAGAAAATACTACTTGATGTCGGTTTCTAGAAATTTCTAGGCCAGTGTTGTTATCGCGATTAGATTCACAACGCAACCGATTCAGTGCGAGGGGCTTGTGTCAAGCTAGCCGACAATAAGCCAGCCGACAATAAGCCAGCCCACTTTTATTTTTTCCAGCCGACAATAACTATGAAACGCCGTTTGTGTATTTTTCACATTTTCAGTATTTAAGGTTTTTATAGTATTAGAAATTCAATATTTGTGAGAAAATGGCGGATTGCTCCTGGGAGTCACTTGGTGGAATTATATTAGGGTACCTACTTAGTCGTCCAGTATAAGTTAGGGTGGGACCACTGGTCCCGTTTACTCAGCCCTCATCTTTTAAATCTGAGTGTAACTCAATTCCGATTTTTAATATTATAGTGAAATTTGATACTGTATTTGTGAGAAAATGGCGGATTGCTCCTGGGAGTCACTTGGTGGGATTATACTAGGGTGCCTCCTTTGTCGTCCAGTATAAGTTAGAGTAGGACCGCTGGTCCTGTTTACTCAGCCCTCATCTTTTAAATCTGAGTGTAACTCAATTACGATTTTTAATATTATAGTGAAATTTGATACTGTATTTGTGAGAAAATGGCGGATTGCTCCTAGGAGTCACTTGGTGGGATTATACTAGGGGACCTCCTTAATCGTCCAGTATAAGTTAGAGTAGGACCGCTGGTCCCGTTTACTCAGCCCTCATCTTTTAAATCTGAGTGTAATTCAATTACGATTTTTTATATAGTGAAATTTGATACTGTATTTGTGAGAAAATGGCGGATTGCTCCTGGGAGTCACTTGGTGGGATTATACTAGGGTACCTCCTTAGTCGTCCAGTATAAGTTAGAGTAGGACCGCTGGTCTTGTTTACTCAGCCCTCATCTTTTAATTCTAAGTGTAACTCAATTACGATTTTTAATATTATAGTAAAATTTGATACTGTATTTGTGAGAAAATGGCGGATTGCTCCTGGAAGTCACTCGGTGGGATTATACTAGGGTACCTCCTTAGTTGTCCAGTATAAGTTAGAGTAGGACCGCTGGTCTTGTTTACTCAGCCCTCATCTTTTAAATCTGAGTGTAACTCAATTACGATTTTTAATATTATAGTGAAATTTGATACTGTATTTGTGAGAAAATGGCGGATTGCTCCTGGGAGTCACTTGGTGGGATTATACTAGGGTACGTCCTTAGTCGTCCAGTATAAGTTAGGGTGGGACCACTGGTCCCGTTTACTCAGCCCTCATCTTTTAAATCTGAGTGTAACTCAATTACGATTTTTAATATTATAGTGAAATTTGATACTGTATTTGTGAGAAAATGGCGGATTGCTCCTGGGAGTCACTTGGTGGGATTATACTAGGGTACCTCCTTAGTCATTCAGTATAAGTTAGAGTAGGACCACTGGTCCTGTTTACTCAGCCCTCATCTTTTAAATCTGAGTGTAACTCAATTACGATCTTTAATTTTATTATAGTGAAATTTGATACTGTATTTGTGAAAAAATGGCGGATTTGTCCTGGGAGTCACTTGGTGGGATTATACTAAGGGACCTCCTTAATCGTCCAGTATAAGTTAGAGTAGGACCGCTGGTCCCGTTTACTCAGCCCTCATCTTTTAAATCTGAGTGTAACTCAATTACGATTTTTTATATAGTGAAATTTGATACTGTATTTGTGAGAAAATGGCGGATTGCTCCCGGGAGTCACTTCGTGGGATTATACTAGGGTAACTCCTTAGTCGTCCAGTATAAGTTAGGGTGGGACCACTGGTCCCGTTTACTCAGCCCTCATCTTTTAAATCTGAGTGTAACTCAATTCCGATTTTTAATATTATAGTGAAATTTGATACTGTATTTGTGAGAAAATGGCGGATTGCTCCTGGGAGTCACTTGGTGGGATTATACTAGGGTACCTCCTTAGTCGTCCAGTATAAGTTAGGGTAGGACCGCTGGTCCTGTTTACTCAGCCCTCATCTTTTAAATCTGAGTGTAACTCAATTACGATCTTTAATATTATAGTGAAATTTGATACTGTATTTGTGAGAAAATTGCGGATTGCTCCTAGGAGTCACTTGGTGGGATTATACTAGGGGACCTCCTTAATCGTCAAGTATAAGTTAGAGTAGGACCGCTGGTCCCGTTTACTCAGCCCTCATCTTTTAAACCTGAGTGTAACTCAATTACGATTTCTTATATAGTGAAATTTGATACTGTATTTGTGAGAAAATGGCGGATTGCTCCTGGGAGTCACTTGGTGGGATTATACTAGGGCACCTCCTTAGTCGTCCAGTATAAGTTAGAGTAGGACCACTGGTCTTGTTTACTCAGCCCTCATCTTTTAAATCTGAGTGTAACTCAATTACGATTTTTAATATTATAGTGAAATTTGATACTGTATTTGTGAGAAAATGACGGATTGCTCCTGGGAGTCACTTGGTTGGATTATACTTGGGTACCCCCTTAGTCGTCCAGTATAAGTTAGAGTAGGACCGCTGGCCTTTTTGACTCAGCCCTCATCTTTTAAATCTGAGTGTAACTCAATTACGATCTTTAATATTATAGTGAAATTTGATATTGTATTTGTGAGAAAATGGCGGATTGCTCCTGGGAGTCACTTGGTGGGATTGTACTAGGGTACCTCCTTAGTCGTCCAGTATAAGTTAGAGTAGGACCACTGGTCCTGTTTACTCAGCCCTCATCTTTTAAATCTGAGTGTAACTCAATTACGATCTTTAATATTATAGTGAAATTTGATACTGTATTTGTGAGAAAATGGCGGATTGCTCCTAGGAGTCACTTGGTTGGATTATACCAGGGTAACGCCTTAATCGTCCATTATAAGTTATAGTAGGACCGCTGGTCCCGTTTACTCAGCCCTCATCTTTTAAATCTGAGTGTAACTCAATTACGATTTCTTATATAGTGAAATTTGATACTGTATTTGTGAGAAAATGGCGGATTGCTCCTGGGAGTCACTTGGTGGGATTATACTAGGGCACCTCCTTAGTCGTCCAGTATAAGTTAGAGTAGGACCACTGGTCTTGTTTACTCAGCCCTCATCTTTTAAATCTGAGTGTAACTCAATTACGATTTTTATTATTATAGTGAAATTTGATACTGTATTTGTGAGAAAATGGCGGATTGCTCCTGGGAGTCACTTGGTGGGATTATACTTGGGTACCCCCTTAGTCGTCCAGTATAAGTTAGAGTAGGACCGCTGGCAATGTTGACTCAGCCCTCATCTTTTAAATCTGAGTGTAACTCAATTACGATCTTTAATATTATAGTGAAATTTGATATTGTATTTGTGAGAAAATGGCGGATTGCTCCTGGGAGTCACTTGGTGGGATTGTACTAGGGTACCTCCTTAGTCGTCCAGTATAAGTTAGAGTAGGACAACTGGTCCTGTTTACTCAGCCCTCATCTTTTAAATCTGAGTGTAACTCAATTACGATCTTTAATATTATAGTGAAATTTGATACTGTATTTGTGAGAAAATGGCGGATTGCTCCTAGGAGTCACTTTGTTGGATTATACTAGGGTAACGCCTTAATCGTCCATTATAAGTTATAGTAGGACCGCTGGTCCCGTTTACTCAGCCCTCATCTTTTAAATCTGAGTGTAACTCAATTACGATTTTTAATATTATAGTGAAATTTGATACTGTATTTGTGAGAAAATGGCGGATTGCTCCTGGGAGTCACATGGTGGGACTATACTAGGGTACCTCCTTAGTCGTTCAGTATAAGTTAGGGTGGGACCACTGGTCCCGTTTACTCAGCCCTCATCTTTTAAATCTGAGTGTAACTCAATTCCGATTTTTAATATTATAGTGAAATTTGATACTGTATTTGTGAGAAAATGGCGGATTGCTCCTAGGAGTCACTTGGTGGGATTATACTAGGGTACCTCCTTAGTCGTCCAGTATAAGTTAGAGTAGGACCACTGGTCCTGTTTACTCAGCCCTCATCTTTTAAATCTGAGTGTAATTCAATTACGATTTTTAATTTTATAGTGAAATTTGATACTGTATTTGTGAGAAAATGGCGGATTGCTCCTGGGAATCACTTGGTGGGATTATACTTGGGTACCTCCTGAGTCGTCCAGTATAAGTTAGAGTATGACCGCTGGCCCTGTTGACTCAGCCCTCATCTTTTAAATCTGAGTGTAACTCAATTACGATCTTTAATATTACAGTGAAATTTGATACTGTATTTGTGAGAAAATGGCGGATTGCTCCTGGGAGTCACTTGGTGGGATTATACTTGGGTACCTCCTGAGTCGTCCAGTATAAGTTAGAGTAGGACCGCTGGCCCTGTTTACTCAGCCCTCATCTTTTAAATCTGAGTGTAACTCAATTACGATTTCTTATATAGTGAAATTTGATACTGTATTTGTGAGAAAATGGCGGATTGCTCCTGGGAGTCACTTGGTGGGATTATACTAGGGCACCTCCTTAGTCGTTCAGTATAAGTTAGAGTAGGACCACTGGTCTTGTTTACTCAGCCCTCATCTTTTAAATCTGAGTGTAACTCAATTACGATTTTTATTATTATAGTGAAATTTGATACTGTATTTGTGAGAAAATGGCGGATTGCTCCTGGGAGTCACTTGGTGGGATTATACTTGGGTACCCCTTTAGTCGTCCAGTATAAGTTAGAGTAGGACCGCTGGCAATGTTGACTCAGCCCTCATCTTTTAAATCTGAGTGTAACTCAATTACGATCTTTAATATTATAGTGAAATTTGATATTGTATTTGTGAGAAAATGGCGGATTGCTCCTGGGAGTCACTTGGTGGGATTGTACTAGGGTACCTCCTTAGTCGTCCAGTATAAGTTAGAGTAGGACAACTGGTCCTGTTTACTCAGCCCTCATCTTTTAAATCTGAGTGTAACTCAATTACGATCTTTAATATTATAGTGAAATTTGATACTGTATTTGTGAGAAAATGGCGGATTGCTCCTAGGAGTCACTTTGTTGGATTATACTAGGGTAACGCCTTAATCGTCCATTATAAGTTATAGTAGGACCGCTGGTCCCGTTTACTCAGCCCTCATCTTTTAAATCTGAGTGTAACTCAATTACGATTTTTAATATTATAGTGAAATTTGATACTGTATTTGTGAGAAAATGGCGGATTGCTCCTGGGAGTCACATGGTGGGACTATACTAGGGTACCTCCTTAGTCGTTCAGTATAAGTTAGGGTGGGACCACTGGTCCCGTTTACTCAGCCCTCATCTTTTAAATCTGAGTGTAACTCAATTCCGATTTTTAATGTTATAGTGAAATTTGATACTGTATTTGTGAGAAAATGGCGGATTGCTCCTGGGAGTCACTTGGTGGGATTATACTAGGGTACCTCCTTAGTCGTCCAGTATAAGTTAGAGTAGGACCACTGGTCCTGTTTACTCAGCCCTCATCTTTTAAATCTGAGTGTAATTCAATTACGATTTTTAATTTTATAGTGAAATTTGATACTGTATTTGTGAGAAAATGGCGGATTGCTCCTGGGAATCACTTGGTGGGATTATACTTGGGTACCTCCTGAGTCGTCCAGTATAAGTTAGAGTATGACCGCTGGCCCTGTTGACTCAGCCCTCATCTTTTAAATCTGAGTGTAACTCAATTACGATCTTTAATATTACAGTGAAATTTGATACTGTATTTGTGAGAAAATGGCGGATTGCTCCTGGGAGTCACTTGGTGGGATTATACTTGGGTACCTCCTGAGTCGTCCAGTATAAGTTAGAGTAGGACCGCTGGCCCTGTTGACTCAGCCCTCATCTTTTAAATCTGAGTGTAACTCAATTACGATCTTTAATATTATAGTGAAATTTGATACTGTATTTGTGAGAAAATGGCGGATTGCTCCTGGGAGTCACTTGGTGGGATTATACTAGGGGACCTGCTTAATCGTCCAGTATAAGTTAGAGTAGGACCGCTGGTCCCGTTTACTCAGCCCTCATCTTTTAAATCTGAGTGTAACTCAATTACAATTTTTTATATAGTGAAATTTGATACTGTATTTGTGAGAAAATGGCGGATTGCTCCTGGAAGTCACTTGGTGGGATTATACTAGGGTACCTCCTTAGTCGTCCAGTATAAGTTAGAGTAGGCCCGCTGGTCCTGTTTACTCAGCCCTCATCTTTTAAATCTGAGTGTAACTCAATTACGATTTTAAATATTATAGTGAAATTTGGTACTGTATTTGTGAGAAAACGGGGGATTTCTATATATTTAAAAATCGTAATTGAGTTACACTCAGATTTAAAAGATGAGGGCTGAGTAAACAGGACCAGCGGTCCTACTCTAACTTATACTGGACGACTAAGGAGGTACCCAAGTATAATCCCACCAAGTGACTCCCAGGAGCAATCCGCCATTTCCTCACAAATACAGTATCAAATTTCACTATAATATTAAAAATCGTAATTGAGTTACACTCAGATAGATTTAAAAGATGAGGGCTGAGTAAACAGGACCAGTGGTCCTACTCTAACTTATACTGGACGACTAAGGAGGTACCCTAGTATAATCCCACCAAGTGACTCCCAGGAGCAATCCGCTATTTTCTCACAAATACAGTATCAAATTTCACTATATAAAAAATTGTAATTGAGTTACACTCAGATTTAAAAGATGAGGGCTGAGTAAACGGGACCAGCGGTCCTACTCTAACTTATACTGGACGATTAAGGAGGTCCCCTAGTATAATCCCACCAAGTGACTCCTAGGAGCAATCCGCCATTTTCGCACAAATACAGTATCAAATTTCACTATAATATTAAAGACCGTAATTGAGTTACACTCAGATTTAAAAGGTGAGGGGTGAGTAAACAGGGCCAGCGGTCCCACCCTAACTTATACTGGACGACTAAGGACGTACCCTAGTATAATCCCACCAGTTGACTCCCAGGAGCAATCCGCCATTTTCTCACAAATACAGTATCAAATTTCACTATAATATTAAAAATCGTAATTGAGTTACACTCAGATTTAAAAGATGAGGGCTGAGTAAACAAGACCAGCGGCCCTACTCTAACTTATACAGGACAACTGAGGAGGTACCCTAGTATAATCCCACCGAGTGACTTCCAGGAGCAATCCGCCGTTTTCTCACAAATACAGTACCAAATTTCACTATAATATTAAAAATCGTAATTGAGTTACACTCAGATTTAAAAGATGAGGGCTGAGTAAACAGGACCAGTGGTCCTACTCTAACTTATACAGGACAACTAAGGAGGTACCCTAGTATAATCCCACCGAGTGACTTCCAGGAGCAATCCGCCATTTTCTCACAAATACAGTATCAAATTTCACTATATAAAAAATTGTAATTGAGTTACACTCAGATTTAAAAGATGAGGGCTGAGTAAACAGGACCAGTGGTCCTACTCTAACTTTTACTGGACGACTAAAGAGGTACCCTAGTATAATCCCACCAAGTGACTCCCAGGAGCAATCCGCCATTTTCTCACAAATACAGTATCAAATTTCACTATAATATTAAAGATCGTAATTGAATTACACTCAGATTTAAAAGATGAGGGCTGAGTCAACAGGGCCAGCGGTCCTACTCTAACTTATACTGGACGACTAAGATGGTACCCAAGTATAATCCCACAAAGTGACTCCCAGGAGCAATCCGCCATTTTCTCACAAATACAGTATCAAATTTCACTATAATATTAAAAATCGTAATTGAGTTACACTCAGATTTAAAAGATGAGGGCTGAGTAAACAGAACCAGTGGTCCTACTCTAACTTTTACTGGACGACTAAAGAGGTACCCTAGTATAATTCCACCAAGTGACTCCCAGGAGCAATCCGCCATTTTCTCACAAATACAGTATCAAATTTCACTATAATATTAAAAATCGTAATTGAGTTACACTCAGATTTAAAAGATGAGGGCTGAGTAAACAAGACCAGCAGTCCTACTCTAACTTATACTGGACGACTAAGGAGGTACCCTAGTATAATAATCCCACCAAGTGATTCCCATGAGCAATCCGCTATTTTCTCACAAATACAGTATCAAATTTCACTATATAAAAAATTGTAATTGAGTTACACTCAAATTTAAAAGACGAGGGCTGAGTAAACGGGACCAGCGGTCCTACTCTAACTTCTACTGGACGATTAAGGAAGTCCCCTAGTATAATCCCACCAAGTGACTCCCAGGAGCAATCCGCCATTTTCTCACAAATACAGTATCAAATTTCACTATAATATTAAAGATCGTAATTGAGTTACACTCAGATTTAAAAGATGAGGGCTGAGTCAACAGGGCCAGCGGTTCTACTCTAACTTATACTGGACGATTAAGGAGTTCCCCTAGTATAATCCCACCAAGTGACTCCTAGGAGCAATCCGCCATTTTCTCACAAATACAGTATCAAATTTCACTATAATATTAAAGATCGTATTTGAGTTACACTCAGATTTAAAAGATGAGGGCTGAGTAAACAGGGCCAGCGGTCCTACTCTAACTTATACTGAACCACTAAGGAGGTACCCTAGTATAATCCAACCAAGTGACTCCCAGGAGCAATCCGCCATTTTCTCACAAATACAGTATCAAATTTCACTATAATATTAAAAATCGTAATTGAGTTACACTCAGATAGATTTAAAAGATGAGGGCTGAGTAAACAGGACCAGCGGTCCTACTCTAACTTATACTGGACGACAGAGGAGGTACCCTAGTATAATCCCACCAAGTGACTCCCAGGAGCAATCCGCCATTTTCTCACCAATACAGTATCAAATTTCATTATAATTATTAAAAATCGGAATTGAGTTACACTCAGATTTAAAAGATGAGGGCTGAGTAAACGGGACCAGTGGTCCCACCCTAACTTATACTGGACGACTAAGTAGGTACCCTAGTATAATCCCACCAAGTGACTCCCAGGAGCAATCCGCCATTTTCTCACAAATACAGTATCAAATTTCACTATAATATTAAAAATCGTAATTGAGTTACACTCAGAATTAAAAGATGAGGGCTGAGTAAACAAGACCAGCGGTTCTACTCTAACTTATACTGGACGACTAAGGAGGTACCCTAGTATAATCCCACCAAGTGACTCCCAGGAGCAAACCGCCATTTTCTCACAAATACAGTATCAAATTTCACTATATAAAAAATCGTAATTGAGTTACACTCAGATTTAAAAGATTAGGGCTGAGTAAACGGGACCAGCGGTCCTACTCTAACTTATACTGGACGATTAAGGAGGTACCCTAGTATAATCCCACCAAGTGACTCCTAGGAGCAATCCGCCATTTTCTCACAAATACAGTATCAAATTTCACTATAATATTAAAGATCGTAATTGAGTTACACTCAGATTTAAAAGATGAGGGCTGAGTAAACAGGACCAGCGGTCCTACTCTAACTTATACTGGACGACTAAGGAGGTACCCTAGTATAATCCCACCAAGTGACTCCCAGGAGCAATCCGCCATTTTTTCACAAATACAGTATCAAATTTCACTATATAAAAAATTGTAATTGAGTTACACTCAGATTTAAAAGATGAGGGCTGAGCAAACGGGACCAGCGGTCCTACTCTAACTTATACTGGACGATTAAGGAGGTCCCCTAGTATAATCCCACCAAGTGACTCCCATGAGCATTCCGCCATTTTCTCACAAATACAGTATCAAATTTCACTATAATATTAAAGATCTTAATTGAGTTACACTCAGATTTAAAAGATGAGGGCTGAGTCAACGGGACCAGTGGTCCCACCCTAACTTATACTGGACGACTAAGGAGGTACCCTAGTATAATCCCACCAAGTGACTCCCAGGAGCAATCCGCCATTTTCTCACAAATACAGTATCAAATTTCACTATAATATTATAGATCATAATTGAGTTACACTCAGATTTAAAAGATGAGGGCTGAGTCAACAGGGCCAGCGGTCCTACTCTAACTTATACTGGAGGACTAAGGAGGTACCCAAGTATAATCCCACCAAGTGACTCCCAGGAGCAATCCGCCATTTTCTCACAAATACAGTATCAAATTTCACTATAATATTAAAAATCGTAATTGAGTTACACTCACATTTAAAAGATGAGGGCTGAGTAAACAGGACCAGTGGTCCTACTCTAACTTTTACTGGACGACTAAAGAGGTACCCTAGTATAATCCCACCAAGTGACACCCAGGAGTAATCCGCCATTTTCTCACAAATACAGTATCAAATTTCACTATAATATTAAAAATCGTAATTGAGTTACACTCAGATTTAAAAGATGAGGGCTGAGTAAACGGGACCAGCGGTCCTACTTTAACTTATACTGGACGACTAAGGAGGTACCCTAGTATAATCCCACCAAGTGACTCCCAGGAGCAATCCGCCATTTTCTCACAAATACAGTATCAAATTTCACTATAATATTAAAAATCGTAATTGAGTTACACTCAGAATTAAAAGATGAGGGCTGAGTAAACAAGACCAGCGGTCCTACTCTAACTTATACTGGACGACTAAGGAGGTACCCTAGTATAATCCCACCAAATGACTCCCTGGAGAAATCCGCCATTTTCTCACAAATACAGTATCAAATTTCACTATAATATTAAAAATCGTAATTGAGTTACACTCAGATTTAAAAGATGAGGGCTGAGTAAACAGGACCAGCGGTCCTACTCTAACTTATACTGGACGACTAAGGAGGTACCCAAGTATAATCCCACCAAGTGACTCCCAGGAGCAATCCGCCATTTTCTCACAAATACAGTATCAAATTTCTCTATAATATTAAAAATCGTAATTGAGTTACACTCAGATTTAAAAGATGAGGGCTGAGTAAACAGGACCAGCGGTCTTACTCTAACTTATACTGGACGACTAAGGAGGTACCCAAGTATAATCCCACCAAGTGACTCCCAGGAGCAATCCGCCATTTTCTCACAAATACAGTATCAAATTTCTCTATAATATTAAAAATCGTAATTGAGTTACACTCAGAATTAAAAGATGAGGGCTGAGTAAACAGGACCAGCGGTCCTACTCTAACTTATACTGGACGACTAAGGAGGTACCCAAGTATAATCCCACCAAGTGACTCCCAGGAGCAATCCGCCATTTTCTCACAAATACAGTATCAAATTTCTCTATAATATTAAAAATCGTAATTGAGTTACACTCAGATTTAAAAGATGAGGGCTGAGTAAACAGGACCAGCGGTCTTACTCTAACTTATACTGGACGACTAAGGAGGTACCCAAGTATAATCCCACCAAGTGACTCCCAGGAGCAATCCGCCATTTTCTCACAAATACAGTATCAAATTTCTCTATAATATTAAAAATCGTAATTGAGTTACACTCAGATTTAAAAGAGGAGGGCTGAGTAAACAGGACCAGTGGTCCTACTCTAACTTATACTGGACGACTAAGGAGGTACCCTAGTATAATCCCACCAAGTGACTCCCAGGAGCAATCCGCCATTTTCTCACAAATACAGTATCAAATTTCACTATAATATTAAAAATCGTAATTGAGTTACACTCAGATTTAAAAGATGAGGGCTGAGTAAACAGGACCAGCGGTTCTACTCTAACTTATACTTGACGATTAAGGACGACATTTTCTCACAAATACAGTATCAAATTTCACTATATAAAAAATCGTAATTGAGTTACACTCAGATTTAAAAGATGAGGGCTGCTGAGTAAACGGGACCAGCGGTCCTATTCTAACTTATACTGGACGATTAAGGAGGTCCCCTAGTATAATCCCACCAAGGGACTCCTAGGAGCAATCCGCCATTTTCTCACAAATACAGTATCAAATTTCACTATAATATTAAAGATCGTAATTGAGTTACACTCAGATTTAAAAGATGAGGGCTGAGTAAACAGGGCCAGCGGTCCTACTCTAACTTATACTGGACGACTAAGGAAGTACCATAGTATAATCCAACCAAGTGACTCCCAGGAGCAATCCGCCATTTTCTCACAAATACAGTATCAAATTTCACTATAATATTAAAAATCGTAATTGAGTTACACTCAGATTTAAAAGATGAGGGCTGAGTAAACAGGACCAGTGGTCCTACTCTAACTTATACTGGACGACTAAGGAGGTACCCTAGTATAATCCCACCAAGTGACTCCCAGGAGCAATCCGCCATTTTCTCACAAATACAGTATCAAATTTCACTATAATATTAAAAATCGTAATTGAGTTACACTCAGATTTAAAAGATGAGGGCTGAGTAAACAGGACCAGCGGTTCTACTCTAACTTATACTTGACGATTAAGGAGGTCCCCTAGTATAATCCCACCAAGTGACTCCTAGGAGCAATCCGCCATTTTCTCACAAATACAGTATCAAATTTCACTATAATATGAAAAATCGTAATTGAGTTACACTCAGATTTAAAAGATGAGGGCTGAGTAAACAGGACCAGTGGTCCTACTCTAACTTATACTGGACGACTAAGGAGGTACCCTAGTATAATCCCACCAAGTGACTCCCAGGAGCAATCCGCCATTTTCTCACAATTACAGTATCAAATTTCACTATAATATTAAAAATCGTAATTGAGTTACACTCAGATTTAAAAGATGAGGGCTGAGTAAACGGGACTAGTGGTCCCACCCTAACTTATACTGGACGACTAAGGAGGTACCCTAGTATAATCCCACCAAGTGACTCTCAGGAGCAATCCGCCATTTTCTCACAAATACAGTATCAAATTTCACTATAATATTAGAAATCGTAATTGAGTTACACTCAGATTTAAAAGATGAGGGCTGAGTAAACAGGACCAGCGGTTCTACTCTAACTTATACTTGACGATTAAGGAGGTCCCCTAGTATAATCCCACCAAGTGACTCCCAGGAGCAATCCACCATTTTCTCACAAATATTGAATTTCTAATACTATAAAAACCTTAAGCAATACTGAAAATGTGAAAAATACACAAACGGCGTTTCATACTTATTGTCGGCTGGAAAAAATAAAAGTGGGCTGGCTTATTGTCGGCTGGCTTATTGTCGGCTAGCTTGACACAAGCGTGCGAGGGTTGTTTACGATTTTAAATTACGTATAGGTGGCGCTATTACCATTTTAGTCAATTACAGAAACAACATTTAGGTATTTGCATGAAATTTGTCTAACAAAATATTGACTACATTACAAAAGGTGTATATAATATTCTTTATTCAAGCGTAACAAAAGACAGAATATTATTTTATTAGAAAGTAATGCTAAGAAAAGACAGAATATTATTTTATTAGAAAGTAATGCTAACAAAAGCAGAATATTATTTTATTAGAAAGTAATGCTAACAAAAGCAGAATATTATTTATTTATTCAAACTGAAATGTATGTGAATTCTTTTAAGTTATAATGGATATCAAAATCCGGTACAGTAATTGTGCTTTTTGTGTGTGTTCCAAAAAAACAACAAATATTTATTTCATTACATAATAAAAACAATAACCCAAAAATAAACAATAAATAATAATAAAGTAACGGAAAAACAAAAATAATACTAATCGAAATTAAAAACATTAAACATTTTAAATAACAATATTTGTTTATATAAATATAATATCTATAACTATTTTGAAAATAAAATTGTAAAGCTTCTTCATCTTATAATAAAAATACTAATTATGTATTTTATGCGCAATTATCAATCAACAGTCGACGTGTAGAAAAGAATTAGACCATCCTATGACAACCACAGTAGTGTAGTAGTAGTAGTCTCTAATGTGATGAGAATTTTCCAAATTTCAAATACAGTTAAAAAAAGAAAATTATCCCATCTGTACATCAAATAATATAAACACTGTACAACATTTGTCAGGTTCCCATGGTGATCAAAACCCAATCAATAACAAATAATCAATAACAAATAATCAATAGCCAATCGATCAAACCCAATCAAGTCATGCGGAGGTGCGGCATATTGGTTTCTACAAAACAAGAGGATACAGATTTCCACGAGTATAGTCCCACTCCCAAAGTCGGTTCAATTGTGTGTTCTAGGTAATGGCATAATACCAGGGGATATACAGTATTTATTTTCAGTATCTGTAATGTGATAAATAACTTATACCTCCTTGACCCAAATAATTATGAAAAATTCATCCGATATTAGCTGGATTTTAGTATTTATAACACAGCTGTTATTAGTAGATTAATTATAATGAATTTTCAACGGCTAGGCAAGGCACCAAAGTATATACACTGCCCATAACATCAGTACTTACAATAAATTTACAAAAAAACTAACCATTTTCAAGTTGAGTTTTAAAGTCAGCATATAGGTCCACATCTGTGATGCATTTGAGCTTGAGCATTAAGCACTATACAAAAACAACATATTATTATCTTTTGAGAAAAAAACTATCCCTTTAATGCTACACAGGACAATAAAAAATACCTTTCAACTGTCCCTTTAACTACACCACAATTTTCTGATAGCCCTACAGGTCACATGACTCTCTGTCATATGAATCTGGTAAGAGTGTGCCCTCACTCTGTCCGAGGTTATTCTGACCGACTTCTAAAACACATTTACTCAATTTTGTATTTATTTCTATATAAATCTCATACACAGTCTGAGTATTTTGTTACTGATCAAAACAGCATTTTATTTCACACTAAATTCAGGTTATTTTAATACAGAATAATGTATTATTTAGAAATATGATAGAATTTCATAATAAAATCACCTAAATAATTTTTACTGAAATCACTTTGAGTAATAAACCCTATAATACAGTTTCTTAGACCTAAAGAGCGAATATGAATTATCGAATCGAAGAAGGTAGATTCCCTTTCCAGGATAAGCATGGCTGCCGGCAAACACTTGCTCATGGCATTCCCGACGGAATATCGGTATTATCTCGTCCATTGGCGGTCCTTTTGCTTTTGAGCTTCCACTTTCTAAATCACCTTTTCCTTCTGCAATAATACAGTTTAAAAAAAATGTAAATAACATTAGAATGGAACCTATCTTTATGGAAAATTGAGGATAAAACAGTGAAAGAAAGAGTTGATAAAGATAATGATGATAAATAGATAATAATGATGATAACTAGATGATGATGATGATAACTAGATGATGATAACTAGATGATGATGATAACTAGATAATGATGATAACTAGATAATGATGATAATAAATAGATGATAATTAATAAATAGATGATGATGATGATAAATAGATGATGATAATAAATAGATGATAATTAATAAATAGATGATGATGATGATAAATAGATGATGATAATAAATAGATAATGATGATAATAGATGATGATACACTAACCTCCTCCTTCTTCCTCTAATTCATCCTCTTCGTCACTTGATTCACTCACATGTACACTTATTGCATTGCTTTGTGCCTCCGTCCATTCAAAGTACAATCCAAACCCAAGATCGTAGCTATCGGTGGCAAATTCCCAAAATATACAGGCGCCCTCATCATGAGTTGGCACACGTACAGTGACAGTTTCTCCCCTACCCACTGTAATGACGGCTTCAGTGTCCTTTGATAATTGTTCTTTGAATTCCTTAATTTGTGGACGTGTCCATATTGACGCATCAGCAACTGTTTGTTCTAAAATCATTTTTAATGAGAAAAAATACTTTCTAATAATTGATTAATGAAACTTTAGAACAAAATAATTAATGTTATTACTAGGATTCTAAAGCTTTGTCTACACTACCAAATATGGTTGTGATGTACCCAAATATGGTAGTGATATGCCCACATATGGTAGTGATATGACAGACAGAATGTCAATATATGGGCACATCACATTTTTGTCACATAAAGTTTGATAGTGTAGACATAGCTTAACAGTTTATACTGGCCATAGTCATGGTTAATTGGGATAAAAAACAAGATTCTCACATAGGAAATTATCATAGGTAGATTATCATTATGTATACAGTGTCACATATGTATCACATATGACAACTGTATTATCCTAATGTTAAAGTTAAGCCTAAAGTCGATGATACAGGTGTCACATATGATACATACAAATGTATCAAAGATTATGCATCAGTTAGACATGCACAAGACCTAGTAATATTACTATGAATATACCCTGCAAGCGAGGTATGTTTTGCCTCGCATGAGAAAAGACCTAGAGAGGGCAAGTTTATTTTATGGAGCTTAAATTAGACACAGTCTTATACTTACGGCTGTCTACAATATCACTAGTTTGTTGTGTTGAAAGATCCCCATTTGGTGGTCCATTTTGAAGTTTCATATTTGCAAAGCTATCAGGTAAATTGTCACCTAAAAGAAATTGTCATTTAAATAGAAAGATTATTCAAAATCACATCTCTACCTTTAACTACAAATTTGGAATAAAGTTATATGAAGCCTAGTGACTTTGCAGTTTTTCAATCTAGAAATACTTTAATTTTCTATGACAATGCCTCTGGTACAACATAATTTTTTTCATCTACAAAAATATTAATTTTATTATGACAATGCCCTCTGGTACAACACAGTTTTTCCCACCTACAAAAAGTTGATAGTATAGTAGCATAATAGTATGAAATGCTCTTGTCCAATATGAGAAGGAACAGGTGGATTTAATCCACAGGTATGGAACGCTCACTCACCTGAACCTGCTATTTTTTGCTGTTGGCTTTCCATTCCTTGTTGCTGTTGCTGATACACCTGTTGTAGGTATTGTTGGTAATAATGTTCTTGTATCTGACTAATGTAAGCTTGTTGCTGGATACAGAAAAACAAATTTAAGAAGTTAATATAAAAACGAAAAAGTGAACATTGCGCGGTTCCCACTAACGACGCCCGCAACTCAGCGATGTACTGCATAATCAAAAGTGAGAACGCAGCAGTGATAGGTTTGATTTCACGCAAGCAGGGCAAACAATTACAATTATTGGAAGGGCATTTTCTTACGTTGCGTGTGTTGCGTTACGTTGCGTCGCTAGTGTGAACAACACTTAAACAGTGTGAATCTTTGAACACAAAATCAAGTGTAAATATCATGTGATAAATGAACTACAATAGTGCAATGGTACTGATGAATGCTAAAGATATTTTACTCTCATTACCTCGTCCTTCAGATAGGACATAAAGCCATTGCAATAAAGAACTTGGTACACTATTTGAAAAGAGTAGGGTGTGTTAGTGTGACAATGATGCTCCTGTATTAGGCTTTCTCGGAGAACTAAATTTAAATTAAATAAAATGTTCCCTTACCTGTTGTGGATTATTTGGATATTGTTGGGCAGCGTATGCCTGAACTTGCGGTAACACTTGCTGATAAATTGATTCTTTTATTTGTAACCTGCAATGCAAATAATCATTTTTATGTAAATATCTTTAAAAAAGCTCTGGTTTCCACAAAAGTCACGGTATTGCATTACACCGCCGTGGTAATACATGATAAAATGCATAATAAAATTCAGCATTTGTTTATTTTTCTTTTTCAACAATACTGGAAAATAAAATTCAATTACTTTTGTTGTTCTTGTATTATTCGTTCTTCCTCCTCTTTTTTCCTAACTTCTTCTTGTCTAATTCTTTCTTTTTCTTCTTCTTCCTTTCGTATTCTTTCTTCTTCCTCTTCTCTCCTACATATAAAATTAACATGTTAGGCCTAGAAAACTTGTTTATACAATCGAGACCAACCCAAAATGGGTCCTTTTTTTTGTTGATAATTGAGCATTAAACTTTTTTTGTTGTTGAATTTGCATGCATGAATAATATTCTATAGCGCCCTCTATTTGTTTACATTTTGATCTAGTATAAATACTGTTCATAAAAAAGTGAATTACTGACATTAACAAGTGAATTACTAATTGTCAATAACTGTTTTTTAATTCATATTATGGCCAACAAAATATTTTATTTAGTTCAGCACACACAAATAAATCCTGAATACTATGTAGCAAAATATGCCATACCTTTGACGTTCCTTTTCTTCTTTTTCCCACCGTTGCGCTTCAAGATATGGCTTTAATTTTCCACAGGTTAAATTTAAATGTTTACAAAATTCTAGCATAGCATCTTGTTGAGATAAATCCCCTAATGTTTGCCATTCTCGTCTACAAAAGAGAAAAATTAATAATCAATTTCTCAGTGAAATAACAGTATTTTTTACATTTATTAAATAATATAATATAGAATATGGTTCAAAGAATTCCAGCAGTTGACAAATTTATTATATAAAATTTAAAATATATACACACATTTAATTTTTCCTTAAGCTCTATCCACACTATCAAAACTTTATGTAAAAAAAAATGTGATGTGCCCATATATGGACATGATGATGTCATATCACTACCAAATTTGAGCATATCACTACCATATTTACCTTCTATCGTTTCCAACAACATCAAAATAACCAATACTAGGAGAACTTGAAGGGTCGTATTTTCCGTGTGAAACTTGGCGAGTGTATGCTACTAACTTTAATTTGTCTTCATATGATAAATTAATAGCTTTGCTACCTTCTTTTTCTATAAAGAAAGAATTAAGAAAACTTTTAAATCTGTTCAAATCCAAATAGGATAGAAACTTACTCTTAACATAATATGGCATATGTATATTCATTTAATATTTATTCTGTCTTTATTATGAATGACACTTTCAGTGCTAAAGCATTGATTTCCAAAGTACTGTAGTTTCAGTAGAGAACATTAACAATACTTCTAATACAACTAGCACATAGTAATTTACATTATTACAGTTTACACACACATTTACAAAAAGGTAACTAACTACAAAACATACCTAGTATACTGTATATTGTTGCAAATGCTATTCATATAATTAATTCACGTCACCATCGATAAAATGTTATGTAATACTGTACAAGACTATGTAAACAATGAAACTTTATAAAATGTTTTTATATTTTTAAACGTTTTAAACATTTTTTAGCCTATTTGAAATTTTAGCAATTTATAAATTGTAAGGTTTTAGTTAGGAACATGCTAATGGTTTGAATCCTTTTAAAGCTGTTTTTAATCCTTTTAAAGCTGTTTTAAACTATTTTAATCTCCTGAATCCTATTCAATTTTAATACCTTGTCATTTTTACACCGTGTTTCATAACTTATATTTTTTTGTGCAATTATGTGTGTGTACATAATATATTATATTGTATATCTATTTATTATTGTACTAATAACTGTCAATCTTCAAGAAGAATTTCTGTTGTTATTTTATGATGGAAAAATAAAGCATTTCAGTATTCAGTATAACAAATGGAAGGAATTCAAGGTAAAAGATACTATACTTAATCCGTAACATTTTGGATTGCATAATTTGAAAGTTGAAAGTGTGAAAATCTTTTGTGATTGTGATCATTTAAAAGTTTTTTCCATAATTTGGTTTCAAGATCGATATACACAAGTTCTTTTACCTTGTGTATTTTTCCATGATGGTTCAATAACTGATATTATATAACACCTATATAAATTCCTGTCATTTGATTGGACGAATGTGGGTCACATGGCGTGCAATAGTACGCACTATTCAACGATCGTTAAATAGTACTTTTTGAAACATTTTTGTGTACGAAAAAAAACACGTCTAGATGTTATATAAAACAAATAATGAATGTTTTGTATTCGTGTAATGGCACAAATAATGGCACTTGGTGAATGATGAAAGGTTATATCAACTCGGCTTTGCCTCGTTGATATAACCTTTCATCATTCACCTCGTGCCATTATTTGTACCATTGCACTCATAAACATTCATTATTTGTATACTAATAATGATTTCAAAACACAAACTACAAATTCATTTTTGAAATGAATAACCTTATCACCATTATTAAATTAAGCGTTTAACACAATAAGATGATGATGGGCTATCATTTAAATATTAATATTTATATAAACTACTGGAGACCTCCTCTGCTGCGAGACCAACTGTGAGATTTACCCAAATCAAATTATGCTATGATAATTTGTATTGGCTAAACTTAAGTGTACAATAACAACAGAAATAAAAGGTCATTGTAACAGTATGATATCATTTACTCACACACACTAATGAGTTCAATTAAAAATATTATTATAACAATTTTATCAGCAGATGGGAAATTAAAAAAAAAACTCAAATGCTACTTAATTATTTAAAAAAAAGTACGTAATATATTTTGAGATTCTCAAACGCTTCAACATGTTTTTTTTTCCCACTTTTATTGTCATGTATTTTTTATATTATACTTCTTTAACATGGAAAACAAAATCGTGAAAATAATAATAAAATCTAAAGAGGATTAAATATTCGCAATGACTTAAATCAAAATGGGCATAAATAGATACAATTTGTTTAATTGTTAACATTCACATATCATTTTGCTGCAGACAAGTTAAAATGCATAATCACTCTACAGTACTGGTTGGTTGACTATTACATCAAATCAAAGCAAGACAAAGGTGTATTCAATCATGGAGTAAATTTACTCCATGATTTAATGACCTACTTATCAAGGTCATCAGACTAATGGTGGAGGTAGGAAAATATCCTACAAACATAATTAATCTAGAAACATAATTTCTCTAACATGTCACAAAAACATATTGCGAAGATTTATTAACCTAATTTGTTTTATATTATCAAGGAGTAAATTTACTCCATTATATTATTGAAAACCTATATTTTTCTGAAACAGCTTAGCTTCATCAAACAACCTTTTGGTCCAGCAATAGCCATTTTGTTTACCGTATTTAAATAAATCTAAAATCTCTATCAAAACCGATTCCTACATCAATAACATACCCTACTAAATATTTCAAACTGATATGAAATAAGAGACACAAGCCTTGTAATTAGCAGATATAAATAATAAGGTAAAAATGCAGCCAAAATATTAATATTTAAACGTGATAAAATGGTTACCTTGACAGACTGGATGTGGTGTCATTTACCGCTGCTTTGTAATGCAGGAAAACATTACATATTCTCAGTAAAAATGCACACAGCTTAAATTGGACTAGACCATTATTCAAAATAGGGAGATTATTTTTATATAAGTAGACTTGCAGTATACAGTTACTCATTCTATGATACTCATTATTAGATGATAATGTATTGTTAATCAATATTTTGTAATGATAATTGATTAACTGTCATGAAGGGGAAAATTGAGACAAATTGAGAGAACACAGAGATTTAAAAAATGCTTGCAGACAGTAGTAAATTAAAACAAATTATTCTCTGAAAAATTAGTTCCCAGATAACAAGCCTTAATCTCTGTCTACACTATCAAACTAGTTTGACAAAAAAAAAATGTGATGCACCCAATTATGGTAGTGATATGCTTAAATATGGTAGTGATATGACATCATCATGTCCATATGGGCACATCATACTTTTTTGTGAAACTAGTTTGATAGTGTAGACAGATCTTTACTTATTAAAACTGTGCCTAGACCATTTTCAATTAAATATTTGCGACATAATTTAGTTTTGGTTATTGTTGGGCTGGTAAATATCCAAATCAACAGTACTAAGCTATAACCGTTCCCAGTAAAATTTCACCTAAATGTTTAATTAAGCTATGTATTAGTAATAAGCAAGAAAAAATATCACCCTGCTTTCATAGGGAGTGAGGTGTTCAACAAGATTGTATTTTCTTTTTATTATTTAAAAAGATCTTTTTCTTTCAACTATATCATTATCATCATCTTTATTGAGTACATTAGGCTGACTTTACACACCATTTTCTAGAGGGATTTAGTAATTCTCTTCGTTACGTGTTTAGAAGAGAATTTATATCTCATCGTAGTTGTACGACACGGTTTGGTATGCCGTGTGTTGTTATGCAAATGGGCTTGTGCAGGTGTAGTGGGAAAGGGAGTATGTTTAGTCATTCGCGGTCAACACGTCACACTGTTAAGTTTCGCAACGGTTATGGTAGTTGGCGTGTGTGGCCGCACCTGCCCAGAATAAATGTTTTTCAAACATATAGTTTGTTTTTGTTGGTTCTTGTATGGGGTTAACGGGGACTGAGATGAGATTGATGTATTATATATTTATTATATGATATGACTACATTCAAGAGGTACAATTAATGAAAACAATTTCTGCATTCCCTGGCTACAAATTAACATAAGTTAAAAAATTGCACCAATAGCAGTTGATATGTTAAAGAATGAACAGGGTGTACCTAGATATTTTCTAATGTATAACATCATGTATTTAGTTGTTTTGTAACATGGCATTAACAACTTTAGTAACTACCTTAGAAGATGAGAGGCTGGGCAGAATTAATTTATAGAAAATCACATGGGTTTTATTATAGTATTAATTAGAACAAAAAATTTTACAATATATAACATAATTGTTTATGAGTAGTAGTACAGGGTACTTGAGAGATGACATTTAAAGCAATAGCCTAGGCCTATTTTAATATATAACAGTGAGTATTGCTATTGTTATTGGTAAATAATTGACCAGAATCTAGCCTAAAGAAATACTATATTCTGCTACGACAGGCCTACTAACTAGAGCCTGCATGCTGTAACTGCAAAAAAGTATCCTCACTTATCACCATTATACAGTATAAATATCATTAGAATGATGATGATGGATGGAGGAAAAAATTTAAAAAAATAGTTTTTCCTCAATTTCTCATGGCTAGTCAGGTCTAACTAGCTAGGCTAGGCCTTATTCTATATTCAATAAGGCCTACATAAATGTTATATAGGGAAACTAGGCCTAGCTTATTCATAAATAAATCAAACAATAAATAAATCCGTAGGCCCATGAATGCTAGGCTAAGTTGCCGGTTGAACAACACAGGCGGTGTTTACCTGGTCATCACACGGCAAAATGGGCACGATCTCCGCTCAAACTCAGATGGAGGAGGAAGCCTAATCACCGGCTTGAAAAACCTTACCTTTGTAAAACCGCAAACAAATGTTGTAAAGTTCTTTAAGAGGAAATCCCCATTCTGCTTCTGTATCTAATTTAGAAGTAGTATCAATATTATTAGTTTCTTCTTCTATTTTATGGGTGATACTTTCCACCGATTCGATTGATTCGTTCGCCATGATCAAAAGTTGGCCACGTTTACGCGCAGCCTCAGAGATGATTAGCTAGCTAACTGTACGTATAACCAAAGAGGTATAACTAGTAGCTATACACCGCCGCCGTACCGATTATTTCTTTTTAAACCCAATGATTTATATTGTTATAAACGCCTTTTTTTCATTTGTTAATTGTAAGAAAATAAGCACGAAATCACGGTTTTTTTCTCGAATATTTCTTTATAATTTACTAGGAGCTGGCTATATAACTGCTGTAAAAATAATAAATTATAGATTAATAATTTTGCTCATGACAAATAAACAATACAAATTAAGCCAAATGATGACCAAGTGTGAAATAAAAAGATTCAACTAGTACTATATCAAATGTTTCTTTTTTTTCTGCGATTTCTTTATTTTCAAATTTATATACAAACATTTGAAGCCACTAAAATACTATTTACCAAAATACTGCCTAGGCCTATACTGTATTCCCAATATAAAAAATACATGATTAGTTTACAAAATATAAAATCCTTTCACCAACAGTACAAACATTTTAATAGCAAAAAAATCATGACAATTATAAATACTTTGAATATTTCGTTTTTTTTTTTTAACATAGATTAAAAAATATATATATATAACACTATGTTTGTATACATTATTTTCGTCGTGCTTTTTCACGTTCTTCGCGCTCTACTTCTTTTAAATATTTAGCGTAGGTAAGGTTATTGGCTTTTGGGCCTGTTATCTCCTTCCTTTCCAGGTACATTCCCATCGGTTCTCTGGGACGCAGGGATATACTTCTGTTCCAATAAGGCCTTTCAATGCCTAGTGTGTCCCGTATGTTCTTGGCGATAAACTATAGGATAGAGAAGAAAAACATAAACGATAACAAATTATAGTTTATTTATTTAAGTATCTGAATCTTTGTAAATTTCTACCTATCTATATTTGGTTCGTAAAAAAATAATAAAATAATGGCAATAGTAAATTAATGATAAAATTATACCTTAATATGCTCAAAGTCTGTAATTCCAATCTTTGGTAGGTTTGAGGCATCCATAAGAATCAGTTTACGGCCATTTATCATGTTTGTCTCAAAACACGCCTAAAATAAATAAAAGAATTAAAATTAAAAAGGTTAAGGAATTTTTATTAAAATTGAATTTAAATCTTTATTAATTAATAATAAATGATACATTTTTGGTTAGTTAGCCAACAAACCTAGGCATATTATAAGTTATAACTACCCAATAATGTAGTACAAACATGCTTAGCCTCCTCACGAACCTTACATATGCTAGGCCTATGCCCTATATGACCATAGCATACCTATCTAGGCCTAGAATGACTCAGGAGGCTACATCTAGGAGGATTAGTAGGCCTAGGCCCTAGGCTAGTAATATAATAATAGATAGAGTAGGCCTACTAGGCCTAGGCCTATTAGCTAGCCAGGCCTATATATAAAAAGTAACAAATAGACATACGGCATACTGAGGAAAACCTAATGTTTCGATCCAAGAAGAAACGTCTTCATAGCCCCATGTCAGACAAATGGGTTCTTCGTTCCATTTATTTGACATTATAAATAATAATTATTTATTTACATTTTCATCACACACGACGTACACGATTGACTTTTTGCTCAACAAATTTTCCAAGGCAAAAAAGTTACTGCGTATTGGTTACTATAGAAACCATTATTCATAGAGAGGGCGCCAGTACAGTTTGTCCTATCAATCAGAAATGAACAAATATATACTTTATATTATTACTATGGAGAAATAATTTAACTTACAGCTAAATTATTTCTTCATGGTATCTGAGTTGCGTTTTTATTAACTTACAATTACATAGGCTGAATAAAACATTTGAAAAGAAAGTTAAAAACCCATGATATTGATATAATGTGTTGATACGCCTGAATTTGCATTGTTATACTGTACAATTCATCTACCTTAATATTGACAGCGAAATGTCAACTATTTCTGGCCTATAGTTCGAATTAACAATGCCGCTGTTTCTGCTTAGAAAACCGAATAATAAGACACAAACTGTCTCTTGGACGTGTTAGGCCAATTGTAGTTGTTTTTATATTCGGTTTACAATGTACAACTATTGTATTCTGCTGCGTAACAATATAGGGTGGAGGAAATCATTTGAAAATGTTCAATATTTCAATATTTTAACTCAAGTGACCACCGCCATCTTTCATTTTTGTTGATGATTTTTTTTAATATAAAAAAATACTGTATAATGATGGACACTAAAATATACTTTTTGTAAGATGCATTGAGAATAGAGGTTTATACCAGGGAGTTGTAAACATCCCTGCTTATACTCTACATGGGCTATTTGCAATGATTTAAAATCACGGCGGCTCAAGTAAATGTACATATTTCTGCTATCCTTTTAATTTATTACTATGTGAGGCCCAATTAGATAAATTTAAACAATATATTCTGTATCTAAATGTCTGTATTAAATAAATTGAAATGGTGTGGGGCTTTTTCTACTTTTAATGTGCATTTTTATTGATATACCATCTTTTAACAGTTGTATTCTATATTTTTATATTAATTCTTACTCTTGAGGATGATCAAAGTAGGATATTGATCGAAACGTCAGAATTGTACCGCAAACTTTATTGAACTTTTAATAAATGAATGATTTTTTTATATTTAGTTGGTTTTTTTTGTACAGTAACTATATTATGTGCCGCGTGCGCCACTCATATGTAAATCTAAAACATGGACTATAAACTAGAATTTATAGGTCCATGTCTAAATAAAGAAATAATCTTATTTTGTTCATGTTCCATAATTTTCGCCGTTCCAGTTTACCCCCATGGTGATCACAGCAGAGGGGCGGTGCCTCAAAGTAGGGTATAAGGCTTTTGTTAACTTGCTACCTTTATGGTACAATCACCGCCGGGAACCATGGCGCATTTTCGTATCAGCTATTTTGATTGGTCAAAGTGTTATCACCGAAAAGGGTGACTTTAAGATGAACGAACGTGATCGATCATTATCATTTTGAATATTTTTCTGCAAACATCGATAATAAATAAATAAAACAAATCACGTCTACGTAATATACGGTAATTTCATCTTGTTTCTCAATAATTATGGCCTCTGCTAACTGCACGAGATATGGTCAGAAACATGCAGACGACATATCAACTAGCCAGCTACGGTACATATCCAGGGCAGTACCATGCAGAGAAGACATAGAGAAATCATCGGAGATGGATGTAAAGAATAAAGTTAGGCATCACTCAACGTCTTCATCATCAAGTTCTTGTGATATCCAGTCGTCCAATGGTAGAGAAGATGATGTTTTCAGCACATTCAGTGGAGAGAGTTTGAACGACATCCTGGGCTATGAAGACTACGTGATGTGCGGTTCCATCAGTGGGGACGAATTGTTAGCTGAACTTGGAATGGGACGACTTTGTAAGTATTATTTTTTCCTGAAATATTTTTCAGTACACATTTCTCCTCTTGAAAAAGAAGACGTCATTGCAAACTCAATATCCTAATTTTTCTCAATAGTTCTATTGAAAAAAAAATGAGACTTACTTAGCTCAGCTTCTCTTTTAATAATCCTTTTCCCAAAACAATTCTTTCTCAGTATTATAAATTATACTCGTTATTATTTTCTTTTTTATAGTTTGTCGATCTCCAATCTTCGATGGGCCAGGTGATCAGGGACAGTGAAGATCTCTACGGCGCCGTACGGGGCGACAGCTCCTCAGGCTATCCATCAAAGGAGACAGACGACCAGGGCCACTCAAACTTTAAACGTTTTATAATTTACGAGAAGCTACTACAGTATGCTTTAAACTTGTGACTTGCGAAAAGTTTTAGAACACAAAAAAACTATAGACAACTCCTTATAATATATATGATTAAACATTTTCATCTGGTTTTGACAACTTAGACAACTCCTTAACAAAAACTATGGCCTATTTGTTAATATAGTTTCAATGCATATAATATATATTTATATTGTAAAAAGGATAGTGTAGAAATAAATGTTTATAATTGATCTTAAAATTTAGATTTTTATTTTGAATGTGTTTCTGACGATGACGACATGACATTTAATTAATCGACGTCTACTCGGTGCGAAAATAATATCGTGAAAGAAATTATATATGACAGGACCACAATGTAAAACAGATACACTGTTATCTGATTGTTTTATCCTGTATAAATATATTATTTATTATTATTATTATTATATACACCAATAATGTATAATGAATACATAATAGGCCTACAGTATTTAGTATAGATGATGAAACTTAGGAGTAAAGTTTGATAAATCAGGGAGATGTAAAATGATTTATTTAACACCCCCCTGGATGAATCAGGAAAATACAACGATGTTCCAGGCATCAACGTAAATAACAAATAAAAATCACTGTACAATTAACAAATATGTCATTACTGCACTAAGTTTATATAATTATGAATAAATATTAATGGACCGAATATACTTATAACACAGTAGAGGTCATCTTCTATTGTGTACACTATTCTATAAAACCATGTTAAAACGAACGAGGGGAAAAATATGTAATATAAATATTAATAAAAATACATTTAGTTAGGATTTGATTTTGGAAATGATAGACTGAATTATTCTCACCATTTTAAATGTTTATACGTTTTGGTACTTAATTCCTAACGTTTTATATTATGTTGTCTCTTTAGATCTTACTGTATTAATATACTGTGCAGCCCTTTGGTGTAACTATCGTATGAAGAATATTAGATCTCTTAATGTATGCTACAATAATGCTCTGCGCCGTATACTTAATGTCTCTAGAAGTAGTAGGTGCCAGTGCAATGTTTATTGAACATGGTGTCCCTTCCTTTAATGAGTACATGCGAAAATCTACCTATGGTTTCATGCAACGTATGTTGAATAGTGGTAACATCCTTGTTGCTTGTGTTTGCAAACATATGCTCCATAACTCCAAAATTTATTGTAGATGGAGAAGCATTCTTTATACTTAAGTTTAGATTTTTCTTTTTCTGTTAATAAGTTTATTAATATGGATGATATTTCCGAAATAAAAAGAAATTGAGATATTAATATCAGATAGGCCTTTGTCAAACTAATTTGTGAACCCCTGGTTTGCTGTACACTTTAGTATATGCATGGAACTATAAAATTAGCTCCATGGTATAAGCATGACCTTAATTAAGCCATTTGTGGTACACTTGGTGCTGCTGGCATAACAGGCCTATCTGTGACGTGTTTTTTTTTAAATTTCGTCCCTTTATTTGTTTTATATTTTGTAAAATGTATTTTATTTCTCGAAATAAATACTATTTACATAATACACTAGATACTATTATAAATAATAATCATTATTTTGTTCATATAATTATTTTCATTTATTTTAAGGTAAGCTTTCTCACGCCCAAAGCACATTGTTAATGTTACACAAGCTCTGCTAAATAACAAACTTTTCAAGATCGTTACGACGCGATTTTTAACTCCATGTTCTCACGCCCAAAATAACAACTAAATAAACAACTTAGATCGGAGCTAATTACTGAATATTTAAAACAAAAAATGTTCATTTATTTAGACATGAACAATTCTGCTCGCGCTGATAAGTTATACAGTTTTAAAACAATGTTGTATGTGTGTTTTTTTCTTTGCCGTTGTAAATTAGTAGTTGTGTTATTTTAATTTTTTACTGTTTATTATAGTTTTTGTAAAATAAAAAAAAATGTTTTGTAATAACGTCGAGCATAGAGATATTATAGTTTATATTAATATCATATAATATACGTTGAGTAATTATGCAAAATTTTACCCCTCAAAATTTAAGCTGTGCACGAAAGTTCCTAATCAAATATGACAAAAATGTTTTAGTTTCAGTTTTATTTTCTATTGTTTTGTATAGTTTTTAAATAATCGTGTTGTTCAAATTTTGTATAAATTGTATGGACGCACCATCTACGTATGTGTGCCACTGTTTAAAAGTGTCGATCAAAATAAATAATAGTATATTATTATTGATATTATTATTATTATTATTATTATTAATAACTTTATTTGGATAAATCAATCGGTGGTGTATCAATCCTAATATTTATAATAACATTATAATTTGTTAATGTTTTCCTTTTAATTAGTTTCCAGTGGTAGCACCATTACAGATCAAGATAAGAAAATCTACAAATGTCGGCAAATCGCCTTTGAACTGATTCATTCGATGAAATCTTCTCAACCGAGAATTTCTCTGGATGCCGCTTTTCTTAATAATATCTCTATTTCCTTTTTAAACGTATTTTTTTGGCACACTACAATTAATGCTTTTAAACATAAATTTCGATGAATCTCGGCTTATGCGTTTATAATCAGGGAAGAGGGGTTAATTTAGTCCCTGATAATACGTCCTATATAATATATAGGCCCATTAGGCATGGAAAATGTATTTCTCAAGTTTCAAAACATTTATCTAGAGACTCTAAATATAGTACAACAATGCAATAAATAATGATATAAGAAATAATTCTCCATGATATAATTAAGGTCAGGGTTTGCAGGCATCTTGTGTTGGGTGTTGTCACATAAAATTTGATAGTGTAGAGCTATACTCTTTTCTGATCCATATAAGAATTATTTTACTTACTGTAGATAATTCCTCTATTTATTCTATACCTCCATGCTCTAATCTACACAAGGAAGAAAGTAGAAAATTAATTTCACTCTTCTCTGATCTACAAACAACTTTACTTTCCCACGACTCTACTTACTTAGCATTCATTTATTTGTTAATTAAAAAAACTAATAAACATTCAGTTTATTTTGTTGTTATTTCAATTGATGGGAAGATTTTTAATTTGTGTTGCTAATCGTATTGGAATGTTAACAATGTATTCAACAAGTGTGCCTATGATTTATTAGACTCCGCCTTCATCAGTCTCCTCAGTGACGACGTACGGTCGTAAATTCTCCCAACCTGACGACGTGTTGGTCAATAACCCAAAAATTAGCCCATGGAGATACAAAGCAGACTGACCTTTGTTGAGGACCACCACCAAAATGCGACTAAAGACCTATATCTGGGTAATGTCTCTCGGAAAAAATGCGATTTTAAATTTGCGATCGAGACACATTCGAATGCACGACGAATAATAAATATTGGCTCAAATCAACGAATTAAAAATGTATTGTCCCCGAAAAAACATTAAAAATGAAGAATAATAGAAAAAGACGTTCGAATAGGCTTTTAATAAGGTAAATCACTTATGTAGAAAAGGACAAAATAAACCGTTATATTCAACTAAAAACCCATTGACTTCCAGTTAATTTGACTATTTTCGCGTTAAATTTTCGATCTTTTTTTTCGTCAAAGTGAACAATGTTACACTCAAATGTTTTTGCTCTGACTGTTTTATGTATGACGTATGAGATGGATTCGAAAAAAAAACCAAATTGTATTTTCACGCTGCTGCTCTAGCCCGCTACGTCCCATTAGGACTACTCAATCAGAAGCTAAAGCAAGCAGCAGTTATAGTTCTAAGGACAGACAGTTTTGTGAAAATGGAAACTCCACTATGATTTATTGATTCCAGCTGCTACAGTAGACCCAAAAAACGGCTGGGAAAGAGTCTATTAGGACATGTCATGCTAAAATTACAAATCCCTATATTCACTGTCAGTGTCAGATATTCATTGAATTATTATCGAAACAGTCCATTAAAGTTTGTGTTTGTAATAGGATACTTCACAATTGAAATATCTAGGGTGATGAAGTGACCCCCAGATTTGACCTTAGCAATAAAATTAACTAAAGTGACAGAAATTGAGTATTCACTTCTGTAACAAAAAAGTAATATTTATTCACATATAAAAAATGAAAAGAAACCCAAAAACCATTGTCTGACAGACAATTTAAGTATTTGTTGCTTTAAATTACATTTTTTCAGGTAAAATAACTATCTATTATGTGACAATAAAATGACACATTCAAAAACATTTGAAATAAAAAATATTTTTCAATAAGCGAGCAGCGTTTTTTGTAAGAAATATTTCTTGTTTAGTATACAGTTACAGGAATACTGACAGTATACAGGTTGCAGAAATAATTTGTTTAAAAAATGTATGTATATTAATTAATCGTAGGGATCTGATCGTCAAAACATGATGGAGAAATAATTCTCCATGGTCAAAAACATGAAAATTATTCTTTCAAATTGTTATCAAGTTGTTTTACAAGCTGTCAAAAATCAGGCTAGTGTCCGTCAGCGATTCGGTAACATCAAAGAACTCTGTAATCTAGCGAGTGCATTAAGTGACACCGGTCAAAAGCCACGCCTTAACACACGAGCGGACCAATCAAAGAAAGCAAGAAAATCACTGTCGGGCACAAACTTTGGTAAGACGACCAATCAAATGCGAGTACATATTACTAAGAATATCGTGATATCTGATTGGATAGCTGAGAAAACTTTAGATAAGATATTTAGCAGCACCCGACAGTTAGATGTATCACTTTTTATTCGAGTTTTACTGCAACATTACGTTCAATTTTATCAGCAATATTTATTGAAAAGTTTTTATTGGATTTTGTTTAACAAAATGTCTGAATCGAATAGCCAACGAACACGATCGCAAACTGCACGAAACAACGAAAGCCAGCGTAGGCTGCCTGCACGACGTCCAACAACGGCAATGAGCCGTCTGACAGACGATGAAACATTCAACCACATACTTATAATGAGTAAGTACGCCTGGGATCAGGTGCCGTTTTCAGCCACCTCGACTTATATGGACTATACTATTATTATGATAGGGGTGTGGTGTTTTATGTAGAGAAGGGTGTCTATTGAATGGGAAGACAATACAATTGTTCTGTTATGTAACCTACAGTACAAACTACAAGGAACAATACAGAACAAAAACTAGTAAGCATGTACTTTTTTTGTACTGTGTTACGGAGTGCCAAGATTTTTTAACAATAAATGTATTATATTATTATATTAACCATATATAAGTAGGTATACTTCTGTACTTAATAGACCTACTATATATCTAAACTAAACACTACAGTATAATCAAAATTAAATATATTAAATACTATGTTATGCCTATCTAGATTTAAACACATTAAATGTTAGTACAATCGGATTCAAAATTAGAAAATCTTAAATACTACAACAATACAGTACAATCAGAATTAAAACATTTTAAACTACAAGTACAATACAACTAAACTAAATACTACAGTACAATCGGAATCAAAACATATATTTAAAAAAAATTTAAATACTAGCTACAGTACAATCGATATTAAAATATCCTAAAAATACTACATTACAATCGGTTAAATTATAGCTACACTCTATAATGTTGTGAAATATGTAAAAGAATGTTGGCAAATGCATTCTAATCGGCCCAATCCTATCGGTAGATAAATCATATTTTTTATTTGCAAGGGATAAATCCCAACATGGATTAAAACCCAAGAAACGAATGTCAGAAACAAAATGGTAACAGATTCATTGACGTAATTATATGTATGTTTGCTTTACTGATCACCTGATACATTTACATTTAATATTTAATGAAACGATTGTAGATACAGATACAAAATGGTAACAGATTCATTGACGACATAATTTATGTATTTTTGTTTAAGACGACTCGGCTATAGGTGGACTTATAACAACGATTATTCAATCAATCCTTATTTCTTCAAGAAAATTGTTGCCACAATAACTACAGATTGATTTTCGAAAAGATAATATTGGTCTGACAGTATACAATAATTAAAGGAAAGGAAGTAGAGATTGCTAACAATTATAAGTATCTGGAGTAGTGTTTGACTAAAGCTTAAATGGGTGGACATGTTGACCATATAGTTAAGAAGTTAAATACAAGGCTGTACTGTTTGAGGAAACTCGGTTCGTTTGGGGTAAAGCAGGATATTTGTACTATAGAATGTTTTGTTTACTAATCAGTGATGTTCTATTTGAGGATATTGTATGTTGGGCTGGGAATATCAGTAAGGCATGTAAGGGAGATAAAGAACAAATTGAGAAGGTGCTGGGTAGAGCGGGGAAAGTAATTGTTGTCTACAGCGAACGGCTTACCGATGTATTCCATGCTATATTGGAAGACACTAATCACCCTCTTCATGGGGACATTATCATCTCTGTTTTACATTCGTTATTATAACGTTTTGATGCAAACGTTGTTCATTTAGAACATGTATTTCACAGAAACGTTTTAGAAAAACCACACCTAAAAACACGCAATTTCAAATGTTTCGATTACGTTTTACAAACGTTCTGTTACAGATTATTGACATAATTATAATGTTATTTGTTTTACTGATTACCTAATAATCAGTGGTGTGTGCTAGATCTTATTAAATGTACTACTATCATCTTTATAAAATTTGCTACTGTGTTATCGTTAGATAAATTATATTTTTTATTTTTAACTGGAATAAAAACTAATTTCTTTATATACTTTCTATATCTATAAATCCATAAAAATTATTCAATATCCACCTTAGGGAATCCACCTAATATATCTATATTAGGGATGGATAACTAAAAAAATATATAGAAATAAAGAGCCATAATATACTGTATTAACTTGAAAACTGCAATTAATTCTTGGGCGTTAATTAATTGCAGGGCGTAGTTGTTTTCCCTTTGTTGCTGAAACCATGGAGGTATAAATACCTCCATGCTGAAACAAATGCACTAAACAAAAGAACAAAAGCAGCAGTATTTTAACACATTAACACACTCAATTAATAAATGGGACAACCCTATTTTCCCATCTTTTTATAATGGTATAGTCCATACAAGTCGAGGTGGCCGAAAACGGCACCTGATCCAAACGGTTAACAAAAAAATACAGATAAAATATATATATATATAATTATATTTGAATGAAATGTCAAATACATTTTTAAATATCGATACATTTTAATGACTTTATTTTTCTCACCATAGAATCAATTACCATCATACATTTTGCCCTTTTTGTTCACTGTACATTCAATACTAATCATGTTTTTTAAAAATTAATTTAATTGGACAAAAATTTTTTAAATGCTATTCATTTGTTTTGTTTCTATTTGTTCAATCATTTTTTCTATTAATTTGTAACACTTGTTTCATTCTCATTTAACCATGCTAATTATTATTCTCAAATTTTTTTTTTAGACACAACAATAAATGTCCTCGGCATGCGTTCTGATTTCTTGGATGACTCGGATGAAGACGACCTCAACGAAAGTGATTCCTCCGATAGTTTTGATGAAGACGACGAAGAAGACTTCTTCAGCGACGAAGAAGACTTCTTCAGCGACGAAGAAGACTTCTTCAGCGACGAAGAAGACTTCTTCAGCGACGAAGAAGACTTCTTCAGCGGTCCCGAAGTTGTTTCAATGATCACGCATGCTTCAGTTGGTGCAAGGTCCGTCTTAACTGGTTTCAGAATTTTCACCGCCCCCGGTGTGATGGAGCTGCTTTCGTCAACGCAATCAGTTATTATAAATAGGACGAAAAGTCCATATAGAAGCGCAAAACGATCAAGACATGTCAAATCAAAATCTAGAAATATATAAACTCTAATTGCTACAGAAGAAGATCTAAATAAAAGACAATTTTTTCCATAACACAAGGTACTATGTAAAGGAAATGTAAATATGTGTAAATACTTTTTATATTCCATTTTTCTATATTTTAACCTTTATTTTTTTATGATAACTAGTTTTAACATTTTTCAATTTATATTTATGCATTTAAAAAAAACATGACTGTGACAATTTAAAACTGTCAAATCATTTTATATTTTAACTAGTAGTATTTTGATGTTTTTTCTAAATCGATAAAACAATTTACAGTAAAGTTTATTTTAAAATGTGTGACCATAACAAATTTCCCATCCAGTTAAATTGTATTTCATTTTTGTTTTAAATATTTAAACATAACCTTGATATTAAATCAGAGAAATATTTAAGAGTTTAATTTTACCTTAACATGGACATTTTTAGACTGGTTAATAATATATAATGATAACATTGTATTTTACAAAAAAATAATCAGGTAATGTGTTGTTATAAATAGTACTGCAAAGACTTGATTTTATTTTAATAAATGTTTATAGAAAAATGTTACATTGTGGTTATTTTATACCGTAAAAATATTATGATAATGTTGATGATATACGACTGATGGGAACAAAATACATAGAGTTAAACTAGAGAGATAACTATGCAAAAACAGGGCGACAGTATAAAACATAATAATTTTCAGAATTCAAGTTTGAATCTTGGTTGGGGTGACTTTTTCTTATTCTCACAGATTCCTTTGTAGTTTCAAATTAATTAAATGATTTTAAATATTATTTATAAAGAAATAAATAATACTGTCCATAGCCTTACTGTAGTACAGTTTTTATAAATTGTGGTTTGAGAGCATTTAAAGGAGTTAAAAGCTGTTTATATGACTTTTGTTTGTCTATCAGCTACCCTTTTGTTTTGATTTTCTTATGCCTTCTATACTATTATCAATCCTTATTTGCATACTGATTATTATTATCTGCTTCCTGTATTATTGTTATTCCTGATGATGAAAGATCAAAAAGAACCAAATGTTAAATCACGACATGTTATGAATGAATATTATGAATTTAGCCAGATTACTGTGCATGTGTTGAATTGCATAAACAAATTTACTAATTTTTAAACTAGAATGCTTGAATTAATATTCAATATTATGAATTTAGTTAGATTACTACTGTATGTATTGATTTAAAGGGCAAACAAATTTACAAATTTTTAAACTAGAATGCTTGAATTAATATTAAATATCATGAATTTAGTTAGATTACTACTGTATGTATTGAATTAAAGGGCAAACAAATGTTGACACTAGAATACTCGATTTGCTTTATTAAAAAATACAAATAAATTCAAATTTACTGAAACTTATGAAGAAATCGCAAACACTGGTCTCTCATTTTAATTCCATAAATAAGAATTTAAACCTTTTTTTCGTTAACATAGCCTAGTCTTGACGCTTAGTTTGTCCCACAATTTCAATTTATGTATCGGTAATATAATTAACATGCTAGTGACGACACAAAGTGATATTAACTGTGTAGTTGTTTGATACATACGTTTCGCGAAAAACACGGTTTAGTAGCCAAAAAACACATCATTTTAGCTTCAAGAAATGTATAATTTAGAAAGTTTATTTTCACGCTTACAAACGTAGATAATTTGGCAATTAAACGGTTCATTCTAATCTTGTTAATTAATGAACTACTGTAGTATGTTATGGCTAAACATTAGTATTTTTTTATGAAAACACAAATCTATTTCACGCTCCTAGTGCCTGTAGCCACATAACTGCCTTATTGTGGCGTTACCGACGAAATGTTGCTTGTACAAATAATTGTTTGAAATAAACTTAAATTCGATTGAAAACTGAAAGTACATTACATAAGCACAATATTATGGTGCAGTTTTCACCGTCGGACAAAGAAAATGTTTTTACATATTTTATCTAGAAAAATTAGATACCAAACTTGTTTATGTTTCTTCATCTTCAGAACTTGACGACTCTGCCAACGACTCCTAAAAATTAAAAAATAATTTTGTAAGTTTAATTTATAACGTGCAAGAGTAAGGAATGTGTACCCTCTGCATACGAACCTAGTGCTCTCTCATAATAACTCTCAATTCAATTTAATTTTAAAATTTTTCAAACACGTACAATGTATCAAAATAGTTCTACTGCAGCAACAAATGTTTTTTTTTTTACAACAGTAACTTAATAAATGAGAGAATAAAAAACAAATGTTTTCTTTTAATTTTGTTTACTCAACCAGAACAGTGCAGTGGCGTAACGCACAGGGCAAAGGCCCCTAGTTTAGCACTCCTAAGGGGACCTCCAGCACTGGGGCCCCTTGATCCCTGGGGGGCCTCTGGAGATAGCCAGTGAGCGGCCCCTAGTTTAGCACTCCTAAGGGTACCTCCAGCACTGGGGCCCCTTGATCCCTGGGGCCCCTTGAGATAGCCAGTGAGCGCTCATAGCCATTACGCCAATGGAAACAGTGTTTAGTATATTACCTTAGCGCATTTCTCAGCTTCTGCAGCGACATCTTTAGGCACCATCTTATGAATACCATTGCTAACCTCTCCTACCCAACTCAACTCTAATTCAAAAGCTTTATCCTTAACTTCATCATGAACAGCATAAATACTACATAGGAAGAAAAATAAATACATAGAAAAACATACAAAACTTTTAAAATAGTAAAGGAGAATTTATGAAAGCTATAGAGAGAGCTATAAAGTTTTAAAGACATCAAACTATAGAGGGTGCTATTCTTTATTTGTTTATAAAATTATATACAGTATTTATTTTAGTTAAGATCATGGGACTGCTGACTCTTGTAGTTCAGTAATCGTATTACTTTAGCAGTCCCTGACCAATTCATCTTTGTACATTGTATATTATGTTTTGTTGGTCAAATAAATAAATGAAATGAAATGAAAGGGTGCTATTAAAAACTGATGCATTTGCTCCTATAGTAAACAATGTTATTTTCCAGACGAAGCAAAGGCAAAAATGGAAACACATTATTTTTCACCTTTATTTTATTTTAAACCAACTGACAGAGATGAAAACCTCCACAAAGTAGATTTAACCAACTAGGGCCTAGTAGAAGTGCATTAAAGGTAAATGTACATAAATAAATTGTGTTTTTTTTCCCATACACTTAAGGATTGGAGGAAATTGAACCTTTAGCAGGCACAAGGATGTTGCCTCGAAATATCGGGGACCTTCGGCAATTATCGGGAGAGTTAAGAGATCTGGATTCTGGTCCTCGGTTATAATCCCACACATAGATAGGGTTATACTAGAGTGAGTATACTTGCTTACATTTTAGCAGCTTCTTTGATTGCATCACGGCATGTCATGTCTTTGATGTGTTTATCAGCCGTGAGCAGTTTCTCTATTTCTGTTTTCGCTGTCTGTTTTGCTTTTCCTATGGCGCAACCGAAGTAACCCTATTGGTTAAAAGAAAAAGATTTAAAATAAATTTAATCATTATTAATGATTATTATATAATTAATTAAACACTGCTGTTACATACTTTACAATACTCAAATTATACTCACCGTTAATTATATTTAAATTTGACAGACCTACAAATCAATCAAAAGGGTCATTCTTTAATTTTGTTTAAAATTATACATAAACAAATATATCATATACTTACGTATGACACGCCAGAAGGGTCTACCATGTATAATTTTGGTCCATTTTTATCAAAACATCCATACATCACACTAGAAAATAAAATAATGATTGTAAAAATGACAAATATTGAAATTGGGGCTACTATATTTACTAAAGATGGGGCTAATATTTACTACAACTGGGGCTACTATTAGTTACTACAATTGGGGCTACTAATATTTACTACAATTGGGGCTACTATATTTACTAAAAAGCCTGAACAAACCTGCAACCAAACGGCCTGGCATATCCAAACAACGTGTATGCATGTACGTATCCAGCCACACTTTCCACAAGTTTCTGGAAATTATTTTCAACAAATAATTTATTTCACCCAGATCAAAATTAAATGTTAAAATTTTTATTTTTTCAATATCTTGAATTGTATATTAATTGTTCAATCATAATAAGTGTTAATACATTATACAATCTATTTTGGTCTAATTATTATGATACTTATTAATATTAATTAATATATATATATTCTGGTCCCATTTACCTTTAATGGGACTGATGATCCATATGTTGTTCTATAATGTGCTGCTTCATCTCTAGAAACTTCACAAACCTGTGGACAAGTTAATAAATAATACAGAAACATAACAAATTGTGATATATGTATTTTCTCACCTTTTTAAGTTCTATTAGAACTCCATAAACACATTAATTTATTTATTTGAACTGTAATTTATACATTTTAATTTACTAACCTGACGAGCATCTGATAAAAGTCCTGCAACAGCCTGCGTGAAAAAAAAAATAAAAAAATTAATTACTAATATGAAAGCATGGCCAAACAATATGAAGGCTTGTAAAATATATTAAATCATAGAGGGGGCTATTTTATCAGCATCAGCATTTATAGTCAAATATGGGTTTATGCCAGGTGATTTTTTTGTTTGGTGTGGCATAGGCTGATTATAACTAGGTAATTCTAGAGCCAAGTAGTAGAGTCTGAATAATAATTAATAAATTGACATTTTTTTTCATAAATTGCCTTTGACTCCACTATTGATATTTTCTTTAATATTGTTTATTTTTATTTAAATTCAAAATTAAGAAATGTTTGTAATTTGTTTCTGTGGACTTTGTCGATGTACTTTTGTCCTGTGACAAATGATTTCCAGTTGAACTGTTGATTTGTTCCATATGAATTGAAATAAGATAAAAAGAAAAAAAAAAGAAAAAGAAAAAAAAGATTTAAAAACGAAAAAGAAAAATTGCACCTTTAGCAGAAGACAGGAGGTGCCTCAAAATATTGGAAAACTCCCTCGATTATTGGGAGACTGGGAAGGAAGGTCTGACATGAATCGGAAGTACCTAAAAGTAGTAATTTGCTTACCATTCCTATATGCCTGTCAACATTAAAGATTCTTTGATTTGCTCCAGATTCATAGAGCTTCGATTTAACTAACTTTTCTACAGCAAAAACTACACCATCTTTACAGCGAAGACTCACGGCTGTCCCGCTGTTTTCCACTGCTTTGATAGCATATTCTACTTGAAAAATACGGCCATCCGGTGAAAACTGGGAGGCTGAAAGATCATACTACAAAACGAAAAGTTTGATTTGTTTTTATTTCAAATTTATAAAGTGACCATTTTGTATTGTATTGGTTGGCAGTCAACAACAATGGCAACATAATGATAATGCAATGGCACAGTGTCAACCGTGCCGATAAATAACAAAATATTGGTAATCCTAAAGACATGCTTGCATTATTTATTATAGACATGGATGGAGGAATTATCTGATTAGACATACATATAATAGCCTTACTTATTATTTAATTAGGGCTAGGCCTAGCTACTATAGTCTATACTACTAGACTGGGCCTATTTTTATAATAATTAATTTAAATAATGAATAATAATTTAATAATATGCATTCGTCATTTGACTTATTTTTGATTGAATGAATGGAAACATTTTATTTTATTTCGAAAACGAGGCCTAGCTAGGCTAGGCATAGATAGGATAGCCTAGGCCTACATTTATTCCACCAAAGAAAGGCCTATCTAGTAATATTATGATGTTCTGCTCCTCCTTTACGTTTAAAAAGTGACACTAGGGCCTATATAACGTAAGCTATGCCTAACCGGGTTACCGTCTTACCGAACACGGTGAGACGTGTGAGTGGGAGGATGATAAATATTTAAATAGATGGATTGACAGGCCTAGCTAGTAGAGGGCTAGGCCTAGCGATAAACATTATTATTAATATTCTTAAGCAAAGAACACATCATTGCATTCTTTTTCGAGATATAAATAGAGGTAATATACTTACACCTGTTCCAATAGAACTCATTTTGATGTGCTTATTTATATCACAAATTGCACATTCACGTTTCAAAGAGATATGACCTTCGACCTTAGTTCCAGTACACGTTTTGTGATAACTGTGTATTATCGATATAATTAAAATAATCAATTTCAATTCACATGAATAAAATTATTTTTATATATAAGTTTATTTTAAAGTTTTTTTAGACTAAATAAATGTTTAATCTATATCCTTTGTAAGAATGTTTCATGTTACTTCCAGATTGTCGGAATTGTTTCCGCCCTCTATAATAATAGACTTTAAAAACTTGAAAGTTCTTAGTTTTTGTCTAATAAAGTGTGCGCGCCGCTAATATGATGAGTGTCGGTTCAGAATCAAGTTTTCTTTTTTTTATTGTCTAACGTATGCCGCAGATGCAAAATGCCATCAAATAAATATCATTATATATATTATGAAAACAAACTTATAGTTTAAATGTAATAAATCTGGGAAAAACGCCGAACTTATAGTGGCTAATAATACCGGTAATAATTATATTATTATCGGCAGAAAAGACAGGCAATGTAGAGGCATTTCTTTTTTCATGCGTATGCTATAAACCGTTGAATAAAACTCAGTGTTGCACTGTAAACAAATAAATCAATAATTGTTCTGGATTAACTCTAAATACGACTGCGTCAAAAAGGCCTCAGTATTGTGTATAGCAATCTGTTCATATCGGTAATCGTATTGATTTTGGATTAATAGCCAAATATGGCTAGTGTGTCTCATTCATTCAATTTCATGTATGTTCGTTAAAATTACTTGCCTCCTGGTCGACGAAATGCAAGCTGAACGAAAATAAAGATACATAAACACTTTTTGTTTTGTTTACAGTTTAGATGACAGTTTATTGTAACCCCAGAAAGTCTAACACCTGAATTTATCATTAATCAAAAGCTAGCTTAGTCTTAAATGGAAGCCTACATTTGATACGACCAAACCTCGTCACTGAGACACTTAATAATATAGGCCTACCACCAAGGGAGAGGGGGTGGAATAATAGGCATATGTAGCAGAAACTTTAAAAATAGACTTTTTTAATCGAAATACATCACCATAAATTAACTTATTTTAACATCTTGTATTAAGAATATTATTATTGATAAGTGATGGCCGCCGGGACACATTGAGAGAGATACAGATCGTCTTCCACTAAAGCGTGCTTCCCACTAGAGCCGAAAACACTTACGTAGACGCACACAGGCGCGAGTTAACCCCTAATGACAAGCGACAAAATAATCCATCGTTGGTATTGGTCAAATCACTTACGTCACGCGTACGCCTTTGCGTTGCGTCCAAAGCTTAATGCCTCGTATTCTATCAATGCGTTAAAATACGGGTTAAGATTTGACCAACCAATCACAAGCGATGGATTTTTGAACGAGTCGCTTGTCATTGGTCAATTCGCTTGCTTTGCGTCTACGTCGTCCTTGCTATCTCTATGGGAGAGGTCGTACTTTACTAAAAGGTTCCAGAAAAATATTAAAACAAATCCAGTTCATAGTAATAATTATAATCTTTCTCTTTTCAGGAAATTTATTAGTTCAATATACATTGAACTAATAAATTCCCTGAAAAGGGAAAGAATGATTATCCAATCTGAGCGACATCTTAACTTATTAGAGTGCAAGTGGGTATTAGCAAACCGAGTTTAAAGGTCTATTATAATATTTTTTTTTACATGGAGGTTGTGAAAAGTTATCGATGCTCTACTTGGAGATTTCATCGTTGTCCTGGTTGATTACCACTGGCTCATTGTTTATTGCCTATGGGAATAAAACATGAGTATGTTATGTTGAGTGCATACTGTGTTACAGTTCCTACTACAGACGCAACACAAGGACGTAACGCAACGTAAGTGATTCGACCAATCACAAGCGATGGATTATTCGAACGGTTGCTTGTCATTGGTCAACTCGCTTGCGTTGCGTCTACGTCATTGCGTTGCGTCTCTAGTAAGAACAAAGCCTACAGACGGCGAATACGGTTCGCTTACGTCCTTGTGCTGTGTGCTGCGTCCTACTGGGGAACCAAGACTAACATACGTTTATTAATAGCTAAAATAACCCTTAGGACACCCGCCCCCACCCCATCCAACAATGTTATATCAATTAATAGATAATAGATTGTACACTTACTATGATTCCGTTAGGACAAGTCTTGTGACTGTGATGGCACGTTCCGTCGCAACACGCCCGGTTATGTATACAATGCTGGGCAGGCCTGCAATCTGACGTGTTTTCTTCCGTGTCCCCAGCTACTTCCGACGAGTTTCCCGCTCCTCCTACTTCCGCGACTCCGTTCTCCGCCTGTCCACCAGATGCTCCTTCGTCAGTTCCTTGTTGGTTTTCTGCTGTCCCTTCATCTTGCGCAAAGGCACAATGTTGTACTAACTGGTGGAATTAATAAATAGATGCTTGTAATTGTGCGTAACGGTAGTGCATGTTTACGAAAGATGTTTACTTGAAAATTTGACTTAGTATGGAGAAGAATACTTAGGCCTATAATAATATTTCTCCATGGTTAAATATTAAACACAACTCTCATGTATCATCCGCGCACAGTACACGGAAGACATAATCCATACACATTTTATGTTAGGTTGGTTGGATATCCATATTTTATCATGGATTAAGGAATTCTTAATCCATGATTATATTAAGGCCAATTTACACAACAGATGAGCGGTAACGGTAAGCGGAAAACCGCGTAGCTTGTCCGACGTAGAATCAGTGGAAACCGCCCGCCGTACGCTCCGTGTTGTGTGTAAATTAATAAGGAATATAGATCAATTGATTTGCTTCACTTACCAAGACTATGAGAGTTATACCAAGTAGCTTCTTAAAGGTATTCATGTTGATTTCAGTAGTTTCAACGAGCGACGTTACAATTACAACACCAACAACAGACTGAACTAACTTGTTGAAATTTTGTTTAAGAAGATTAGTGAAATCATGTCGGATTTAGAAAATTGAATGGAATTTATCGAATTTTTGAAATCGGGCAAAAAAAAACATAAAAGAAACGAATTATATGACGAAAAATCAATATATTTAGTAAAGCTTAAACAATAGAAGGTTGAGTTAATATGCGATTAATAAACTCCTGGTCGATAAAATTAAATCGAATTCTGTCTTTTGAACATGTACTGCACATGCTCCAAAATAAATGTTATGAATAGAGTAGAATCGGCCCCCACCCCTCATTTGGGACACCCCAGGGGAACTTTTCCTTGAAATAATTTCATTTAGATCCTGATTCGTCAAAGCTAATTAACGAGTGTGACGTGAAATAAGGCTTAGAAATTGGTGATAGAGGAATTTTTGTAATGCAACTGGCTTTCATTTATGTAAATTAAAGATGTATTGTCCTTTGAAACACAAAAAAATGAAGGTCAAAATATTCTAAATTTAAATTGGCCATATCAAAGTAATATTAAAGTTATTCACTTTAAGTCGAAAATTTGAGCCAAAACCAATAAGTTTACGTAATTAACAGGTAGATTAATTTGATTACATTTCGTCTGGAAAAAAAATCATCGCGAGCAAAAGTAAACAAAGATTTCAAACAACGAGTATGCATTATGCATGATGCTAATTAGGATTGTTTACAACTCGTCACGGTTGAGAAGGTGGATCGCGAGGAAGTTTTATGATTATGCATACAGAGTAGCCAAACAAGCGCGTTGCATTATGAGATATGTTTTGATCGAAAACTTTGACTGGAAGTCAAAGTTATTTTTTGAACAAAAAAACGTCTGTATTTCAGTTAAATGATTTTTTTCGACTAATTTTTGGTGAAAGTTAATAACTATTATGATACTTCAAAATGACCCACTTTTTTCGAATATTTATTTATTTATTTTTTTTGGAATTAGTCAAAGGGACAATACATCTTTAAGGTATTTTTCTTAGGGAAAGACAGACAGCAAGTTGACAAGCGACAATTTGAATGTAATTGGTCGAATCGCTTAAAGACCCCTTCCCTGCAATTTTGGACGTTTTTTTGGAAAATAATACATATCACTTTAAAAACATTAAACCATGTCATTCCTTGTCTTAAATGTACGTTTTATGGTAAATTATGATAAAAAGTGAGAAACAATGCACTACCTAAGTAGCTCGCGGCGATCGACCTCTCGTGGACGGTCTCAGGCCTAGCCTAGCTAGGTTTAGTTTTGTAGGCCTAGCTGGTAAACATCGGTAACGTACGAACATCGTACGCTAGCTAGGCTATATACCTAGCCTGACGTTGTATAGTTGCTGCATTAATTGTCTTTCTATTTTTGCCAGACTCCGTTGATACAAATTGGGGAACACCCGGTATTTTCGCTGAAAAGTTAGGAGTCTTCCATTTGTTTTGGCTTCACGATCGATCGAAAAGTGGGCGAATTACAGGTGAAAAACAAAAATATCAATCCGCGCGCAATGCATTTTGGGATTTATAGCGGGCCGCTATAATTATTAAAATCGATTTATTTTTCACATTTTTAACCGTTTAAAGACGAAAAAAGTTATCGCAATAGGACCATATAGTATTATTTTTACATTAAATATAGTTTGTGATCTTAAATTAGATCTAAAAAACGTAGGGCCAATGGGGCTTTAAGCTTGGTTCTCACTTGGACGCAACGCAAAGACATAGACGCAACGCAAGCGAGTTGACCAATGACAAGCGACAGTTCGAATAATCCATCACCTGTTATTGGTCAAATCCCTTACGTTGCGTTACGTCCTTGTGTTGCGTCTAAAGCTTGGTTCCCACTAGAACGTAACGCAAGGACGTAAACGCAACGCAAGCGTTTTAACCAATGACAAGCGAAGTTATAGACAGTTAGCAATCACAAGCGAATAAACCATCGCTTGTGATTGGTCAATTCACTTGCGTTGCGTTACGTCCTTGTGTTGCGTCGCCAGTGGGAACCACGCTTTAGTGTGAATAACCAAGCTTTGCCACATATTTTAAAATAAACATTAAGGTAACTTTTACTTTACATTAGGCCTACGGAGCTATCCTTTAAAGGCCAGGTGCGGGCAAAAAATGTCTATTGATCATACATTCCAATAATTATCGATCTATAGTTTCCCATGTTTCATAATTTTTGGGATTTTATTTGTGTTACACAAGCTTGTTGAAAATAATCACTTTCATATCAGTGGGGTATAGTTCAAATTACACAGTAAAATCTCTATTCTTGTGTACACAAATTTGGTAAATAGAGCGGCATTTTAAAAAGCTATGAAAAATAAACGGTGTGGTAAAATAAGTTATCAGATGACTAAAATATAGGTATTATAACTTGAATTTTACATTTCTGGTATTTTTATTCAAATTCAGATTTTTATCTTCATGCTATAGCAAAAATTATCCACCGTGTATCCACCATATTTTTCACTTTCTAGAGAGTCACCAGACATTACATTAGGTTAAACTACCTAACTACTGAAAAAAGTCTTCCTGGTTTTTATGGCAGAATTTTCCTAAACCTTGTAATTGACCATATTAAGAGAAATTTATATTTTTTCGTCTTGATCTCTGTTACAAATATTTGATTTATGTACAATTAACCAGATATTATATTTAAAATTCATGCCTGTACCTGAGCTTTAAAACACGGATACTGCATTGAGTTTTAAAAAGAACAAATTAGCCACAAATTATACATTTCATTAATTTATTCATCAACATGAGTACCATGGTTAATTCCCCAACATAGCACCCACCATAAGAATGTACGACTAATTTACCTACTGTACGTAAAACGTACGATAAAACGTGGTCTCCCCACTTCACGCAACTGAAGTCAATTTTCCACTAGGCGAATTTGTTCATTCGAATCGAAAGCGTCAGCTTATACGCATGCGTATTCATGTTTCCGTCTTCCAAATCCCTCTCTACGCATGCGTAAAATCTAACGCAAATGGTGCGGAACCAAGATTGAACAAAACTACCTGGGTTTCGTCAATGACTGGTGGCTCACTCCGGAATACCTTTCTTTCCAACAAGATAATTATAACCCGAAAGCATTTCTCGAAATTATCAACGGTTTTCCCCTAAAAATTAGTTTTTAATATCTTAAAATACTTCCTCGTGCCAAAGCTTAATGCATCTTATCCTAACAATGCGTTAAAACATGGGTTAATATTTGACCAACCAATCACAAGCTGGATTATTTTGAACGAGTCGCTTGTCATTGGTCAATTCGCTTGCGATGTGTCTACGCCGTCCTTGCCATCTCTATTGGGAGAGTTTGTAAGGTTCCAGAAACATATTAAAACAAATCCAGTTCATAAATATCCAATAGCGACATCTTAATTTATTAGAGTGCAAGTTGGTATTAGCAAACTAAGTTTAAAGGCCTGTTATAATATTTTTTTTACATGGCGGTTGTGAAACGTTATCGATGTTCTACTTGGAGATTTCATTGTTGTCCTGGTTGATTACCACTGGCTCATTGTTTATTGCCTATGGGAATAAACATGAGTATGTTATGTTGAGTGCATACTGTGTTACAGTTCCTACTACAGACGCAACACAATGACGTAACGCAACGTAAGTGATTCGTCGACCAATCACAAGCGATGGATTATTCGAACGGTTGCTTGTCATTGGTCAACTCGCTTGCGTTGCGTCTCTAGTAAGAACCAAGCCTACAGACGGCGAATACGGTTCGCTTACGTCCTTGTGCTGTGTGCGTCCTACTGGGGAACCAAGACTAACATTAACATTACGTTTATTAAAAGCTAGAATAACCCCCGGGACACCCCCTCCCCCCGCCCGCGCCCACTTCATCCAAAAATGTTATATCAATTAATAGATAATAGATTGTACACTTACTATGGATCCGGTAGGACAAGTCTTGTGACTGTGATGGCACGTTCCGTCGCAACACGGCAGGTTATATATACAATAATGGACACCGGGCGTGCAATCTCCTCCTACTTCCACCACGTCTCCATTCTCCGCCTGTCCACCAGATGCTCCTTCGTCAGTTCCTTGTTGGTTTTCTGCTGTCCCTTCATCTTGCGCAAAGGCACAATGTTGTACTAACTGGTGGAATTAATAAATAGATGCTTGTAATTACGGTAGTGCATGTTCATGAAAGATGTTTACTTGAAAATTTGATTTAGTATGGAGAAGAATACGTAGGCCTATAATAATATTTCTCCATGGTTAAATATTAAACACAACTCTCGTATCATCCGCGCACACGGAAGACATAATCCATACACATTTTATTTTAGGTTGGTTTGATATCCATATTATATCATGGATTAAGGAATTTTTAATCCATGATTATATTAAGGCCAATTCACACAACAGATGAGCGGTAACGGTAAGCGGAAAACCGCGTAGCTTGTCCGACGTAGAATCAGCGGAAACCGCCCGCCGGCCGTACGCTCCGCGGTCGGTGTGTGTAAATGGTCATAAGGAATATAGATTCTATATTTTCATTACCGTTACCGCTCGTCTGTGTAAACTGGCCTTTAGACGTTACAGGAATTTCGATCAATTTATTTGCTTTACTTACCAAGACTATGAGAGTGATACCAAGTAGCTTCTTAAAGGCATTCATGTTGATTTTAGTAGTTTCAACGAGCGACGTTACAATTACAACATCAACAACAGACTGAACTAACTTGTTGAAATTTTGTTTAAAGAAGATTAGTGAAATCATGTCGGATTTAGAAAATTGAATGGAATTTATCGAATTATCAGGCAAAAAAAAAACATAAAAGAAACGAATTAGATGACGAAAAATCAATATATTTATTACGGTAAAGCTTAAACAATGGAGGGGTGAGTTACTCCATGGTTAATATGCGATTAATAAACTCCTGGTCGATAAAATCAAATCAAATTTTTCCGACATCTGTCTTTTGAACATGTACTGCACATGCTCCAAAATAAATGTTATGAATAGAGTAGAATCGGCCCCCACCCCTCATTTGGGACACCCCAGGGGAACTTTTCCTTGAAATAATTTCATTTAGATCCTGATTCGTCAAAGCTAATTAACGAGTGTGACGTCAAATAAGGCTTAGAAATTGGTGATTTTTGTAATGCTAACTGGCTTTCATTTATGTAAATTTAAGGTATTTTTCTGAGGGAAAGACAGACAGCAAGTTGACAAGCGAAAATTTGAATAATCCATCGATTGTAATTGGTTGAATCGCTGAAGCTTGGTTCTCACTTGGACGCAACCCAAAGACATAGACGCAACGCAAACGAGTTGACCAATGACAAGCGACAGTTCGAATAATCCATCACCTGTTATTGGTCAAATCCCTTACGTTGGGTTACGTCCTTGCGTTTCGTCTTAGTGAGAATAACCAAGCTTTGCCACATATTTTAAAATAAACAGTATGGTAACTTTTACTAGAACGTAACGCAAGGACGTAAACGCAACGCAATCGTTTTAACCAATGACAAGCGAAGTTATAGACAGTTAGCAATCACAAGCGAATAAGCCATCGCTTGTGATTGGTCAATTCACTTGCGTTACGTCCTCGCGTTGCGTCGCTAGTGGGAACCACGCTTTAGCGACGCAACGTAACGCAATCTACGCAACGTAAGCAAATGCCGTTCTAATAATTGTGTTTGGCCCCGCATGCGCCTTGAGCACTCTGGAGTGGTATGTGCGCTATAAAAATCTTATTATTATTATTATTATTATGCGTGAAAAATCAAACCTGCGATGTTTGCAACACTATATTGCGTCGTCGGCTCTCACTTGTGATTACGCAATACAGCACTTTGCGTCGATACGTCGCGTTCTAGTGAAAATCACGCTTTACATTACGGAGCTACCCTTTAAAACACGGATACTGCATTGAGTTTTACATGGTTAATTCCCCAACATAGCACCCACCATGAATGTACGACTAATTTACCTACTGTACGTAAAACGTACGATAAAACTTGGTCTCCCACTTCACGCAACTGAAGTCACTTTTCCACTAGGCGAATTTGTTCATGCGAATCGAAAGCGTCAGCTTATACGCATGCGTACTCATGTTTCGTCCGTCTTCCAAATCCCTCTCTACGCATGCGTATAATCTAACGCAAATGGTGCGGAACCACGATTGAACAATTTACGGAGGAAGTACGCCTAGATACAAAACTACCGAAGTTTCGTCAATGACTGGTGGCGCACTTCTGAATACCTTTCTTTCCAACAAGATAATTATAACCCGAAAGCATTTCTCGAAATTATCAACGGTTTTTCCCCTAAAAATTGGTTTTTAATATCTTAAAATATTCTACTTTTTAAATAAAAATTGAAACAATCAATAATGCCCGAATAATATACATATTAATGACATTAAAATTATATTCACAATTAGCTACATAAAAATAGACTTGATAGCTATGCTTTAGAAAGTTTAAATACATTCTGTAAATATGTTATATTTTCCTATAATGTCCAATGAAAAATGTTCAATGTATAAATCGCCTCATGTCTTCATTAAAATGGTATATTTATCATGTGTGTACATACTTACATTATGAACCTATTCGGATTGATAGGTCCATGCTTATATCTACATTTTCTATGGCCAAAAAAAAAATGCTCAACCAATCAGAGCTGAGGAATGTTTGATTCGCTTTTTGAAAAACAACTTTAGACGACTCAACTGATAACAAATCCGGCAAACTAATATAAAGCCGCAGTTAAGGTTCCCTCTATTGTCAAACAATCGGTCTTACGCCCCACAAACTAGCTCAAACCATAATCCAGTATTTCACATGATTAATTGCACCCCAAAATTATAAATAATAAAATATGTCCACTATATTATATTAATTAGCCTGAGTTATCCCTATATATATTTTCTATGTAAAAACATATTTTGGCCTCAAAGCCATACACCAGCGGTAAGCGGAGAGTAAGCAATTTGTGAAACATATACAATTCTTCTTAAAGCTCTGTCTAAACTATCAAACTAGTGATGTGACAAATATGGTAGTGATGCGCCAAAATATGGTACTGATATGACATCATCATGTCCATATATGGGCACATCACATGTTTTGTCACATAAAGTTTGATAGTGTAGACAGAGCTTAAGGATATAATATTATTTTGTACTTAAAGATATATTGTCCCCCTAAAAAATGTTTTTTGTTGAATATGCCATTTAAATGTCCAAAAATTGGATAGGAAAAAAACTTAAATAGTCAGAATTGTTGGTTAGACAATGGATTTTTCAAATAAAGAATAACATTTTGGTTAGATTTGTTTTGTATTTTTATAAGTGAAAGTGTTGTTTGTTTTTCTATAAAAGTGAATAATTTTATTAAAACTGCAAAATGGCCTATTCAAGGTCTGTTTATATTCTTAATTCTTGTTATGTTTTTGGGAGAAAATACATATTTAAGCCATTTTTTTGTCACAAATTGCTCTCCCAACCAGCCAACGCCGGTCACGGCTTTAGAATGTATGCACTGTACGTTTGTTGTTAACAAACTCTACTTTATAAGGGCAAGAAACTCTTCTCTTGTTTTAGGATCTTCACGGAAATACCCCAGCATGCAACTTGTAACAGTTTGACTGTTCAATTTCTGAACTCCACGCATCACCATACACATATGTCTTTAAAAAAAAAATTTTAATCAGTATTCAATTTATCATATTTATGAAATATATTTATTATATTTATCTTAGACCCCATTTACACTTACGATTGTGTCGTGGACCGCCCCAGGATCGGGTGCAAACTAATCATTTAGGCCCGATCCAACATGTTTACACTTACGTTTTAAACGACAACCCTGAAGATAAATTTTCTGAATCTTTTGGTCACGGTTCACTGCATAAGCTGCTCCTGGACCTACTTTAGAGGTGGCCCAGATCTACATCCGGCCCAGGGCTGGCCTAACTTCACATGGAGTATTTACAATTCCTATTGGAAACCTAGGGCCGGCCCAAATTGTAAGTGTAAATGGGGTCATAGCATGGCCTAATATTTACCTCACTAGTTTGATGTGGACACTACGGCGAGGAAATCTATCATAATGCGTGTTGGTTGATAATAATAGTAAATAATAAATGATTAAACTACTTACGATGCCTCAATCACCACACCTACTCCTGCCGGCGCAACTGCCTCTGTCAGTGCTACAGCTATTTGTTTGGTCAACCTCTCTTGTACTAATGAAATATAAGAAAATTATTCTGATTAGAATGATAATGATGATAATGATCTTAAATCTTATAATTCAACTTCAATTTCTTATGCAAAAACAGGATGGATCAACTTTTTGTTGTTGTTTATCTGGCTTATAAACTAAGTGTCATTTGAGGCTTAGGGAGTGTAGTTAAAAAATGCGTAAGATACAATCACTAGGTCTAGATTGAACCAGGACCTCAGGATTTGAAGGCAAGCATGGTAATTTATGTCTTTTATTAAATAATTTTTAGATATCTTCAACTGTAGCATTTTGCAATTTAAATGTATTTTGAAAGATATTATTATATAAATTTTATCTTTGTGTTTTTTAAAAATATATATATATTTTATGAGCAAACTGATATTGGTGCCTTCCACTGTTGGTTGAAGAAAAGTGATAGCTTCACTACAACAATGGTTATTGAATGATGATGTGGGTAATTATGATTCAAATGATAATCATGTTGATAATAATTATTCTAATACTGATGTTGTTATGATTAATAATTATGATGAATATGAATAAAATGATAATAAAATGATACATAAAACAAAATATTATCGAAAATACCTTGTAATCTGCGACTGAACATTTCAACAATTCTATATAAAAAAAAAAAAAAAAATTCCTAATAATATGAGGTGGAATCGACCAATCACACAGCAAGGATATACAATACACTGTGTGCGTTATATGCAATATGCAATAGTTTCAATTAAAATCTATATTCCAATGATAAGCTCAGATTTGTAATTTGTAATCTCAAGTGTTTTATTCTATACTGTACGTATGAATGAATACTTTAACGTGTGTTTACACAGGATTTGTTCCTATCTTCATTAGTATGCTTGGCAGTAAGGACAAACCAACCTAATCTGAATCTGAGATACTACATCAATGCAAAATACAAAACAAACAAGGCAGGGGTTTTGCTAATATAGCAGTTAACGGGTAAAAATGTCCGTAGTAATACTTACCTAGCAATTTTGCTTAGTCCTATAACACGTTTATTTGGTAGATAACCTATAGATACCTTAAAAAAACAAAAGTAAATCAAAGTACAACAATATTAATTATTAATTTCTTTTCACATGTAATACAAATAGTAATAATAATGCTATATATTATACTATACTATATATATTTATAAATCCAAAGGCAAATTACTGAAAAAATGACAATGCTGTGAGTATCAGTGGCTGGATCTCAATGGAGATACAAAAAAAATAAGCACTTAAAAAATGACAATGCTGTGGGTATCAGTGGCTGGATCTCAATGGAGATACAAAAAAAAAAGCGAAAAGCTAAATCAAAACGATAAGTAAAACAGCCAGAAAAGTTAGCAGAGCTTTCAGGCAACACTAACCCTTTATCAGTGCAAGTACTATATACAGTATATTATATAACATTGCACTGTGGTTTTATGTAAGTGATCAAAGAGGCCATTTGAAAAGAAAGACGGCTAACCTGTTACTGATACAGTATCATGTCTAGAGACAATAAACAGCCGGCAGTTTCGTGTCTGTGCGACTGTAACATTTGTGTTAGCAGACAAAATAATACTGCAAACTTTTTATTTCGCTAGACATAGAAATTTACAGTCAATTGGTCAAAGGTGGTCAGTATTGGGAGATTCCATTATCAGGATTTGAACCCAGTATGTTAACCACCAAGCCACAGTTGCCACTTTATTTTACACTGATGATCAAACATTGAACAAAATAAATATGTACCAACCTTTCCAACAAACGGTACTAAATGATGCTCACACATTGAAAAAAACTCGATGTCTTTGACAATAACAATTTCATCGTGGTCCTCGTCAAATATTGCATTGTTTAATAGATCTGAAAGGATATAATTATTAAAATTAGTAATAAAAGAGGAAATAAAATTAATTATTACAAAAATAAATTGTTGACATTAAAAAGAAGACACTCTGGTGAACTTACCTTATTGCATGCGTAGTAGTATATCCAAATAGCAATCTACATTTTGTGTAGGTTTTTAATTAGTACTAGTACTACTACAACTACACAAATTAATTTCTTCAAATACCTTTATCGCGGGCGGACAATGAATATGGACGAGGTCATTGACACAGGAAGTAAACATTTGTACATCTTAATTTCCTTTTACCAAGAAATATAAATAGTTAATAGAAACGTGCATTAATTATAGGCAATTTGTACAGTATGCTGCAAATAAATATTAAAATATTTATTTAATTATTAAGTTGAAAGTACTAGTACTACATGCTATACCAATTTTTTTCCTAAACCAGGGTTTCTCCGGGTAAAGTCCCACCCTCCAAACTCGGCACATTTTTGTGTTCTAGTGGGGTTATACCAGAGGCAGGCATGCAATATATATATCTACAATCCAGATCTCATGGTCTAATGGTTAGGACATCTGCATATCAAGCAGAAGGTTCCGGGTTCGAATCTTGGTTTGGGTGACTTTTTCTCATCATTCTCACAGATTTCCTCATCTTTATCATTTCAAATTAATAAATACATTTTTAGTATATGACTGGATATTCAATCTGATATATCTCTTACTGGAAATATATTGGGGGTTAACTTATAACCCTGGGGCAAGAGCACAAAATGGGGGTTGTATTTATCGTCTGCTTATACTCAAGTATGGCATGCTCCATGACAAGTATGCCAAAGTGCAACGACCTTTCAACTTGTTTTATCAAAATTAAATCAGTGATTGTAATATTCAATTCACCCGTTTGACACGCCTCATCGACTATTGCATTCTCATAAACTGGTGTGGTATATTATTTTTATTACTGTCATGTAATTTATTAGATACCAAAAATTAAGGATAATTTGAATGTCAATGGTGAAGCATCGTTGAGCCATTGAGATCGTAATTAACTCTCAACGAGGAGGAGCGTTTTATGAATAGGTTGGTACTACGTCACAAGCTCTTTAAGAGGCCAACGCAACAGGTTTTTAATAATATGTTTTGTGATACAGGAAACGGTATGACGTGTGGCCAAGTACGAAGATGACTTAATAAATCCTTGGTGCTTGTTTATAAATCAATAACATAGCTATTCTACTTATAATCTTTTATTGTAATAATAAACAATAAATAGATACAAATACTGTAATAAAAGCGTTTAAATTTAAAATTAAAGTCCTTAATACAAGATTTGTTCTACCACCAGAACTGTGGTCGATGAGAGATTATAATTTATTCGATTTTATTACTAAGTTTTTAATCCCTAAGATCTGGCATTATAAATACAATGTACTTTAATGTACTTTACTCCAATAACAGAGGTAGAAAGTCACAGTTTTGTTGGTTTTTCATTCATTTCTTATTTTATATTTAACAATTTTTATATGCAAGATTACCATTTTAATTTCATTTCATTATTTATTTGGTCCTCTGGGAGACCAGTCTTAGACTGACGTGATCACAGGTGTACCAGTTCACACACAGCCACTGATCATAAGTGGGCCCTCTGGGAGACCAGTCTTAGACTGAAGTGGTCACTGGTGTACCAGTTCACTCACAGCGGCTGATCATAAGTGGGCCCTCTGGGAGACCAGTATTTGACTGAAGGGGTCACTGGTGTACCAGTTCACTTACAGCCACTGATCCTAACCTGGCACTCTGGGAGATCAATCTTTGACTGAAGGGGTCACCAGTGCACTAGTTCACTCACAGCCACTGATTATAAGTGGGCCCTCTTGGAGACCAGTCATTGACTAAAGAGGTCACCCAATATAAATAAATAATATAAAAATAAACATTGTTTACCTTCTATTTTTTCTTCATAACCTTTTGTAAAAAACATTAACGCTTTGGCAGCTCTTTCGGGCGTCTTCTTCAGCCCCTCCCTACTCGAGTCCTCCCCTACACTTTCAATTAACGATTTGTACGCTTCTTCCATGATGGAAAGCTGTGAGTCGGAATCCTTTCGATACAAGTTGGAAAGCGAATTTGGTTTTATCGATTCTTTTGCTTTGTCGTTATTTTGGTTTGTGTCTTGTATTTTCAAATTCCGATGGATATTCTCCTCAATGTTGTGCGTCTGAGCTCTGTAAGCCATTACTTGTGTCTTATAAATCTGTTGGTACAACAACAAAATATATATTTAAAGACGTATTATTACTATTTTAAAGTTCCAAACTACACATTTTTGGGGTAAAAATTACAATATTTTGATAATTTAACCCGTTCAAAAAAGATCCTAACCCATGACTACTAGCTTGGTTCCCAATTGGACGCAACGTAAGAACGTAGATGCAATGGCAAGCGACCGTTTGCATAATCAAATCCTTTACGTTGTGTTACGTCGTTGTGTTGCATCTCTAGTGGGAACCAAGCATTAGCACCTGGAATGGAGGTTCAGAAGGACCTCTTTGGATTTGGTGTTATCTCTAATATATTTACCAGAACAAACAGTTTCATCTGAGTTACCACCAAATAGAGACCAAGTGTACTGTAACGTCCTGTATAGGTCGGCTTTTAATACAGCCAATTAAAATGTATGCATCACTAACTATATATGAAATTGGACTAGGTATACTGGAAAAAATGGACAAAAAAGCTTTATTGCTGACCAATCAACCAAAAATAAACTGCAAGTTGAACTTAACTTGCAGAATTCATTGTTAACGAATAGAAATAAATTTATCTCTTCAAATAATAAAAAAGCGACTTTAACAATCCACAGGTATGCAGAGATTTTAAAAGCATTGTGTTTGGTATTTATCAACTTTACCATTAATTTTATATTCAAACAAGTTTTAATGAATTAATGACTTTAATAACAATGTCATTGTTATCAAAGTCATTAAAGTACAATTAAATTTTTTTTAAAGAGCTAGTAAAAGTGTTTCTGGTCATCTATTTAAGGGTTATCATCATGTCAATTGGAATTGGAAAGGCCAGGTGCGGGCAAAAAATTTCTATTGATCATACATTCCAATAATTATCGATCTATAGTTTCCCCTATGTTTCATAATTTTTGGGATTTTATTTGTGTTACACGAGCTTGTTGAAAATAAGCACTTTCTTATCAGTGGGGGGGGGGGGGGGGGATAGTTCAAATTACACAGTAAAATCTCTATTCTTTTGTACACAAATTTTGTAAATAGAGAGGCATTTTAAAAAGCTACGAAAAGTAAACAGTGTGGTAAAAAATTTTATCAGATGACTAAGTATAGGTAATATAACTTGAATATTACATTTCTGGAATTTTTATTCAACTTCAAATTTTTATTTTCATGCTATAGCAAAAATTATCCGCCGTATATCCACCATCTTTTTTCACCTTCTAGGGAGTCACAAGACATGTTATTACATTAGGTTAACTACCTAACTACTGAAAAAAGGTCTTCCTGGTTTTTATGGAAGAATTTTGCAAAATTTTGTATTTGGCCATATTAAGAGAAATTCATGTTTTTTCGTCTTGATTTCTGTTACAAATATTTGATTTATGTACAATTAACCAAATATTATATTTAAAATTCATGCCTGTACCTGAGTTTTAAGGTCTTCAACTGCAAACCTTCCCTGGGGCGGGTATCTTTGTTAGTACACATCAATAATATTCATCATCATAAATTTGTACATTTCACAAACAAGTTACGGACTATAGCCGATAATTAGAGGCGCCTTGCATTCTGCGGTATATAAATAACTTTTTCTGTCAAACTTAAAAGGTATATTATATCCAAATAATAATTTTTATTATATTATGCCATGCCTCTTATTATTATCTATTTTAAACTTCAGAAGACGACTGTTTACCTACGTTATGTATTTGATAGTTTTACATTTTTTTTCTAAGTTTCTTTGTTATCTGTCTGTTTAAATTTCATCTTTGTCTTTGGCATGTCTACCACAAGCATTCTGCTTTTTTTGTGTATGCCTTCTTCAACTGTTATTGTTTATTTTTTTATCTTCATCTTGTTTAACTATATATTTTAAGTAAATAACTGTCACTTTGAATTGAATTATTAAAAATATTATTAATATTTGTGTCAGTAAATCAGTAAACTCACAAAAACACGCGCATGAATTAGTAAGTATTAAAAAAAAACTAAAAAAGTAAAAACATATTAAATCAAACGCCGATTCATAATTTTGAGTTAACAATTTGTTGAAAAACATGTATAATTTCGCAAAATAGTAATGAATACATAGTTGTAAAAATTGACAAATGGTTTCTATTATTTCCAATAGTTCAGTTAATCTATTTCACTGACGTCACAATCGTCCTCAATATACGGATAAACAAACATTAATTACGAAAAGGTGAAATCAAATAGAACATATAGGACAAATACTAGCAGTTTTAGCTACAGTTACCGTATATAGCCAGGTCCAGTTTCTGCTGCATAAAAATAACCAGTTAAAAATAGTGTGAATAATTTAACCCCGATTTCTTGGGAGCAGAAACAGGACAATTTTTTAGAAACTGGTTGCAGCACAAAAATAACGGTTAAAAACACCCATTCAATTCAGTGTTAGAACGCCATTTAATCGGTTATTGCTCGACAACTTTTAGCTGTGCACAATATAAAATAACGGTGATTGACAGCTGCAGACCTAAAGTCAACTACACTGCAGTAACGTTTGAATTAACCAACAGGACCAATTGTATTTTGGGTAATTCTAACAATTTTTGTCAATGACCACCGACTGATTTAAACGGTTATTATTGCAATCAATATAACATTTAAAAAAATATATATTTTGAAATAAACGGTTTATTCGGCGATATGCAGCAGTAACAGAAACTTAGGAAGTTGGTGGGTCGTGATGGCGATGGATCTGAATGGGGATCTCTCAAAGACTAGGCAAAAGGGTTTTTATTATTATTTTTATTACAAATAATAGTGCTTGATTGAAGAAAATAAGATATGTATTACTGAGAAGACTTGTTGCACCAAAACCATGGAGCGAGTGAGCTTCGGACCCTTGCCGATGTTAAGGCTACGTAATTACGGTTACCCGCTCGGCCACTCACTAAATACAAATAATAATAATAATAATAAGTGAGGCTGCAGGTAACAAGATTTTATATCTGCTAATAATAGTAATAAATGTCTAAAAATCAAACTTCAGATTTAATAAATACAGTAATTAAAGCAAGGTTGTAAATAAAATAATCATTGAAATGGAATTTGCTGGTACACGTTTAGGGCGCCTCTCTCTTTCTTTCCGTTTTCACCAAGCCCTTTTCGCTCCTTCTGGCCGACCTCTATGAGGCCGACTTCCGTGAGCCCATCTTACCTTATCTTCCTCAGGGCTTAGATATAAAAACAAAACTTGTTTAACAATAAATTTTTACAATCTACATCTCTATCATTTTTACTGGTACGGTAGATTTAAAATGAAATATGGGTAAACATATTGAAAGCTTACTGATTCTCATCAAAAACAGATGATCACCATTTATTAGTCGGTAAAAACAAATAATTTATTATTAACCCTGTAAAATTAAAATTGACCTTTAAACAATCATATTTTAATCATATCAACTTTGTTTCTTTGTCGATGTCAAAATGAGGGTGCGGTTGCGGACTAGTCCATTATGGTCCAGATGTATTCTAGGAACTTAACTTTTCGTATCTGAGCCTCCCTCTGGAGAGTACAGGCTATTTTCTGTTTATGTAGGTATATGTTATGACTGTGGTACATTGGAAGGAACGTTCCCACATGAGGGTGTGGTTGCAGACTAGTCCATTATGGTCCAGGTGTATTCTAAGAACTTTAACTTTTTGTATCAAAGCCTCCCTCTGGAGAGTACCGGCTATTTTCTGTTTATCTAGGTGTATGTTATGATGACTGTGGTACATTGGAAGGAACGTTCCCACATGAGGGTGTGGACTAGTCCATATGGTCCAGGTGTATTCTAGGAACTTTAACATTTTGTATCTAAGCCTCCCTCTGGAGAGTAAGGGCTATTGTCGGTTTATCCAGGTATATGTTACTATTTAACAAGTGCAATACATCTGTCTAGGCTTCAGTTACTTATTTATAAAAAATAATAATTATTAATACAGTACTGATGTCACATAAGTAGCCTTAATTTTTGTAGGAGCTGTTGGTAAAAGTTCATGATGGTATTAAACTTGCTTTATTAAAAATACGAGCATGCATTGCGCGTTGATTACATTTATCGTATCGTTAACTGTGATGATGCAAGCAAGAAATGCATTATTTTCACAAAATGTTAAAAATTGAAATAACAGATTTGAAAAAAAAAGATGAAACACAATTTTCTAAAAATGGGTACAGATTCTGTACCAAATTTGCTTGAGAATGCAACAGCTTGGATTAATTAATTAATAATAAAATATGCATAATTGATAAATAGTTTTACAAGAATTAGCATACATTTTCCATCACATTGTCTCAGTCGCTTGAAACACATGGTGAACTAACTATAATGCATCAAGCCTTTGTCAATATTGATGGTAATTAACTACCATTAAAAGTTTGTATAGAACTTTTTAGGTCCCTGAAACTTTATAAATAGGGTTTTTAAGCTCTGTCTACACTATCAAACTATATGTTACAAAAAAAGTGTGATCTGCCCAAATATGGTAGTGATCTGGCCAAATATGGTAGTAATATGCCCACATATGGTAGTGATATGACATCATCATGTCCATATATGGGCACATCACATTTTTTTGTAACATCAAATTTGATAGTGTGAACAGAGCTTTACTGTAGTAGTACAGAAGTTTGAAATTGTTGGCTCATAATATCCAGTCTTTTGGAAAAATATATTACTTTAATAATTCATAAACTTATTAATAATTCCACATAAACACCATGCTAAACTACATTACTAATTGGTTATCCGCAACGAAGTTGCAGGATAACCTCTTGTGATTGTACGAAATCATTCTGTATGATTTTTGTGTAACGCTTTTCTCTAAAACTCGCAAACATAACATTTCGGTTACTATCTTAACATATTGACATTTACGTAACGTCGTCAAGCGAAGCTTTTCATGACGTTTACAATTGCGCAACGTGACTTACGCGCGATTTAACGATTTTGTCGTATTTAACATAGCTCGACAACCAAATAACATTTCAACTTGAAACTTTGCAAAAGTTTAATTTATATCATGCACTAACTTACTGTTGAAAAAAAATTGCGTGTTTTACACAAAGTTACGCGCGCACGCGCATTTAAAATTTCAAAATGCGCAAAATTAATTTATAATCAACTTTCTACGCGTTTCATGTCGTTTTAAGCATGTCAAAAATTCCCACGCGTGCGCACATTTTTACGTGTGCGGTGCGCACGTAGTATTGAAAACGTACTTTTTTCGCGTGATTTATATTTTTCCAGCCTTTTCTAGTTTCTTTACTATTTCCATAAATAACTGTCAAGAAAACTTTACTAGAATCATCCGTTTGAAATTATTACTACACTTCCAGGTAAAATGTTTATAGTTGACCCATAATATGTGTTGTATAGTTTTTTAAACTAAATAATTCCTAAAATGGTTTAAAACCACTCTTTTCATATATTCATACTACACCTTGTTATAGCTAGTGTAGAAGAACTAGATACTATCTAAGAATAAAGAAGTTAACATTACATTTTTATACCATCAACATTAACAAATAAAACGAATTGTAATGATGCAGAAAACACTGCTGATTCACAAATACAAGAAGATACATTATACTTACTTGAGTAAAGAAAATTGATGATCGTCTGCTCTGATCCGCTGTGTGTGGTTTTGTTTGTGGTTTTGTTTTTAAGTCAGTGTGACCACAGAGAGTACAGTTCTTCAAAAAGAGTGCGCTAGCGGCTAGGCCTAGAAAGTATACTTGGTTTTAAACCAGATATCACTTTCTCAAATCTATAGTAAATAAGTCTAAACTTTAGATATAAAAGTTCAGATGTAGATACAATATAGAGGATTACAGATTGACACTGATTATCTCTTCAGGTGGTGCCGACAAAACAATTTGATGATGACAGTTTTTGTTGTAGTTCTTTATGAATGATTACACTCTCACGCATGAGTGAACAAAATTCATTTTTTGAAGTGCGCCATCAAAGACACGTGCTTTGAGGGGGCGGAGCTAAGAAGTGGCGATAAAACAAAAACAACAGTTAGGCCTCTCAGCTCCCGATCTACAGGGCAAGAAGGAGTAGGCCTAGGCCTTAGTAGTATGGCGGAAGATACAAATTCGATGAATATTTGTCAACTTCTGATTCCTCAAAATAAGGAAAGAACAATTTACGATGGATTTATAGAATCTTTAGTAAGCAGCCCACCACCAGTCAGATAATGATATACAAACAGGCCGGCCCAGCAGGGCAGGGGAGGGGCCAGGGCTATTATTAATAATAATATTATGATAGGCCTACCTTATTATTAGTATACTGTTATTTACTAAACTACTAAAGTCTATACTAAACTACTTTTTTATAATAATTAATATATTATTAAACTTATCCTAGTAGGCCTACTATAGTCTAGGCCCTAGGCATATTATATTATTGTGACTGTCATTACCCTCTACTTACAGGGCCAAGAGTTTCATCTGAAAATAGAGTTACCAGCAAATAGAGACCTCACGTTTTGTAGGTAGGCATGGCAACAAGAAAACATTTTCATTTATTAATATAAAATCCTAAATTCAAATTATGTATCTCCATTCATAAAATTTCTGTTTTTGGCACAAAATTCGACAGAAATGTGCCATGGTCAAAAAATATAACTGATCAACAATGGAAGTATTATGGAATTTCTGAAAATGTGCCATGGTCGATAAATATAACTGATCAACCATGGAAGATAATAGAAATCAATGGATCAACAACCATAAAAAAATAAACTATAATTTGTCCTTGCAGAATTCATTGTGATGTCAACTTAATGAACATTTTACGAGGATATCTTCAAATAATTAAAACACGACTACAACAATGTTCAAGTATTCCAACGTTTCTAGAAGAATTGAAAAGCATTGTGGTTGGTGTACCGAATTTACTTTTTTATGACAGGATATTTACAATTGTTTGGATTGTCAACAACAATTTACCAAGTACAATACATGCAAACCATTTGTGCAATAAACTAATTAACTAAAGAGCATTAACGAGTTTATTCATACTTTAAGGTGCCGCCATACTGCGGGGAAACACCGCTTCCCGTCAGATCATCGAAGTTAAGCAACGTTGGGCCCGGTTGCGTTCTGGATGGGAGACCGTCCAGAAATCGTGTCGGGTGCTGTATATACTGGAGAGTGATGGTGTAATGGTAACATCGGACTAGCATGTGATAGGCATGGGTTCGAGGTTATCTGTACCATACTAATTGCATCCTTAGGCAAGATGCTTTATTCTCATTGCCTCATCCTTCGGATGGGATGTAAAGCCGTTGGTCCCGTGTACTTAACAGTGCACGTTAAAGAACTTGGTACACTATTCGGAAAGAGTAGGGGATCGTCTCCCGGTGTGCTGATATGGTAGGCGCTGCACTGCTGGCTGCTGTGGGTCCGTGGAGGGCCTAATCCGAATTTCCTCAGTTTCCAGTTAAGCTTGAGGACAAATATATATAAAATAAAAAAAAATAAAACTAAAGAGCATTAACGAGCTTATTCATACTTTAAGGTGCCGCCAATCTCAAAATTCTTATGTGTGATTGCAGTGATGAGGACGACACAAGTCAGTACAGATCTTTGTGTATTAGAAGCAACTCACTCAATCGCAAATTTATGAAATGCTCTACCAATGATAAATGTTGTCTCTTTAGATCTTACTGTATTTAAATATATATTGTGCAGCCCTTTGGTGTAACTATCGTATGAAGACCATTAGATCTCTTTGTATGCTACAATAATGCTCTGCGCCGTATACTTAATGTCTCTAGAAGTAGTAGTGCCAGTGCATGTTTATTGAACATGGTGTTCCTTCCTTTAATGAGTACATGCGAAAATCTACCTATAGTTTCATGTGTTGAATAGTGGTAACATCCTTGTTGCTTGTGTTTGCAAACATATACTCCATAACTCCAAAATATATTGTAGATGGAGAAGCATTCAATATACTTAAGTTTTCTGTTTAAGTTTATTAATATGAATGATATTTCCGAAATCAAAAGAATTTGAAATTGAAAATGGTGGTGGGGATTATGATGGACAAAGTAAATAATTAAGAGTATACTTTCATTATTTTTAAAGCATGCAGTGTACAAAAATCTGAAACTTTAATAGCCAATGAAAGTAAGGCTCTGTCTACACTAAATGTGATGTGCCCATATATGGACATGATGATGTCATAATAATAATAACAATTTAGTTGGAAGCTACACTTTTGAAACAGTGGCACACTTCTTGAATGAAGGTGCGTCCAGAGCAAATAAAACACTACCATATTTGGACATATCACTACCATATTTAGGGCCTTAGGCACATCACACTTTTTGTCAAACTAGTTTAATATAGTGTAGACAGAGCTTACAACACTTACACAATAATAATAATACTGGATTTTTTTTCAGTACTTGGCTGTTAAACAGAATAAGGAATTAAAAGCATTAAACACAGCACCTTATTTGTATGAAAAACTCATTCAAGAAATTGCAATTGTAAAATGGGATAAGTAAGTCAAATCAAAAGTTAAAAACATTTTGATTTTAATTTAATCGTTTTAACTGATTTTTTGGAAAATTTTCTTGTACTCAAATTGTTTCAGAGTTGTTGAAATTGATGAATCATTTAAAAAAGTTAAGTTAAAGACAGTGGATGGTGCGGAAAGAGAGCATTACATAACAGTTCATATTTCATCTCAGGTAAATTTAAATTTCATTTTAAATTATGTTTCTCCTTTTGTAGAACAACGTCTTAATTAATGTATTGTAGAAAATGCAGATAATTTTTCTCTTTACTCTTGAATTGTTAAGCTCTGTCCACACTATCAAACTAGTTTGATGTGCCCAAATATGGTAGTGATATCCCCAAATATGGTAGTGATATGAGCATCGTGTCCATATATGTGCACATCATAATGTTGTAGACAGAGCTTTATATAGTTTGTATTTCTAGTAGATGTGTATTGTACAGTATATTTAATAAATCTTATCAAATGTTTTGAAAATGTAATGTGAATATTGTGATTTGCTCTTCCTTTTTGAGCACATAAACAAACAAAATGAAAGTTTGGAAATAAAAAGTAGTTCCTACCTTGTTTGACGTCGTAGAGATTTGTCTTTTCTTCTCCAGTAAGATATCCCTCGATGACAACAGATCTTTAAATTTCCTTACTGAAATTTGTCTATAAAAATACTGATTTAATTTCTGAATATGTATCATACCTTAAGATAGAGTAAACCACTAGTGTTCAATAATGCTTATCCCTTAACAATACACAGCATTAATTTTGCAACATTTTATATGTATATATATATATATATATACCAGAAATTAAACCAGGGCACAGGTTTCTTTATATAACTAATATACAAGGACTATCTTTTATGACAATATTTGTATATACTGTAGTTATCCATTAGTTAAAGGTTGAAATCCATAACTTTTAGGTCAAGGATACAGTAGTTGATTGTGTATAGAAAGTCCTGTATATCCCAAATTGAAGGATCCAAGCCTTTGCACTCAATTCTGTGCTACATTTTCACAATAGATATACAATACAATCTGATATGCAATGAAAGTGGTTAAGTAAAAAAAAACCATTTCAATACCTTATGAAAAAACACCTTAGTACATTTAATAGTGCATAACCCTTCATTTGTAAAAGATTATTAACAGATATGAAATAGTTACATAACAGCAGATTTATTAAAACAAACAAAAATATATAAGGTTGAAATCTAGAACTTTTAGGTCAGGGACAGTTGATTGTGTATAGAACAATTATACTATGGACCAATCCTGCGCCTTAGTGAACCTTTGCACTTAATTCTGTTCATTCCCACAATACTGTAGATACAATACAATCTGATGTGTAAGGAAAGTGGTTTAGTCAAAAGTTTGAGCCATTTTAATACCTTATAAAAAACATTTTAGTACATTTAATAAGCCTGGTTTCAATAAAATCGCTACACGACAGAGTGTAGCGATTTTATGGAAACGCTAGAATTTATTGGGGATCTAGTATGCCAGCGCTAAATATTCTTTGGTATGCGTATACGATTCATCACCGACAAAATCGGCAAAGTTGAACATGGTTGAACTTTGCCGATTTGACTGCGATGAATCGGGGAGCCTTCCCGATTGCGTCGGCGACATCTGCGCGTGTAGCGATTTTAATGGAAAACGCTGTAGCGACGGTGTAGCGATTTTATGGAAACCAGGCTATATCCAATGTTTCATTTGTAAAGATTATTAACAGATATGAAATATAGTTACATAACAGAAGTGATTCATTTAAACATTTTATAAAACAACTAAACTGGTTACATTTATTATGATGACGATCAAAGAGATCAAACATTGTCTGAATTATGGCCTGCCTCTTGTTATTTGGAGTCAGTGTTATACTATGCTATAATTTACAATACTACAGTATGTTTTATACTGTATTATTTGGAGTCAGTTTTATACTATGCTATAATGGTTACAATATAAAATCTATCATGTACTGCATAAATTAAAAATGTGATATGCTATATCAATTGATTGCAATAGCTTACTGTACATTCAGTAACTACTGCAGAGACTATGGTATATATAGTTTCTTACTTAAATGTTTTATACATTTTTTTTCATAAAGTACCCAAATGAAATACCAGAATGCAGCACAGACTTGCCCTCTGAATTTATACTGCTGTGGAATAATTCTGTAAGTACTGTACATGGTACATTAATTAATGTACATGATTATTTTGATATGGAGTTTAGTGGCCAAGTGGTTTAACCTCTGTCTACACTATCAAACTTTGTTACAAAAAAAAAGTTAGTGATGTGCCCATATATGGACATAATAATGTCATATCACTACCATATTTAGGCAAATCACTACCATATTTGGGCACATATCACACTTTTTTTGTCAAACTAGTTTGATAGTAAAGACAGCATTGCAAACCATAGCCATAAAACCAGCACAGGTCACTCCTTGGCCATAGATAGGTTTCAACCACTTTTCACAGAGGCCTTTGACAACACAGTGCCTTGAACAGAACAGTGGCAACCGAACTGCTTTATTTCTTACTGCTACATCACTGATTGGGATGAATGATATAAAATAAGCAAATATCTATTCCACTGTATAAACTGAAACTATTGTTTTTATACAGATGACACTTGCAGATGTTATAAAACAATTTGACAAAGTTGTTGAGAGACATCAGATTTTTTGGAATTGTCTGGATGAGATTGACAGGTCAACATGGGTGCTGGAACCAGAGAACCCTCGTAGGAAAGACAATGCTAGACGAATTGCTTTAGGTAGATATTCTTCATTTAAGTGAGTGAGTGGCCAAGCGGTTAAGACGATAAACCGTAACTACGTAGCCATTACATCGGCAAAGGTTCGAGGCTCAATCGCTCCATGGTTCTGGTGATAGAACAAGTCTTCAGGGATAAGGACTACAAACAGTAGGTCCAGTGTACACACATAGCTCATGTGCACTTTAAAAAACCTAGTACATCTTTCGAGATGAGTAGGGGGTTACCCTGGTGTACTAGTACACACACAGCCATTGATCATGACTGTGCCCTCTGGGAGACCAGTCTTTGACTGAAGAGGTCGCCCAGTATAAATTACAAATTCAAATTCTGTAGTTCTGCTACATTTCTTATTTTGATGATAGGCAACAATTCCTCAGTTCAAATAATTGTAAATCCGCTTCATCCAACGCACTTGCCCGAATGTCGATTCTTAGGAGCGGATAAAGTCGTTAAACCGTTACGAGACAACATGAACAAGTCCGTCCACCTTTGGAACACATCGCATTCAATACTACACAACTTACAAGCCTTGATGGAAATAACGTTCCCATCTCAAATCTCCTCCAAGAAAGAGGTAATAAATGATATTTAAATTATATTACTGGCGATTCGACCTTATATTTTGGCACACATGGCGTTTCATACATATAATACTTGCAAGGCCATAGCGAGAGGTTATTTATATAAAATATGACGATGATGACGAAAATTGAACTTGAGCTGGAAACAGACAAAAATTGAAAGGCTGACTGGAATACGAACATAAAAAAGACATCAACTAGAGATGTTGGACAAGTCTAATATAGTAACTAACTGTTAACACCAAAGCATTGTTTATATAGCTTTCTTTTGTCTGAATCTGCAGGATTTTTGCTTGGAGTGCAGTATTTGCTACCTCTATCGACTTGAAGGAGAAATACCGGATAAAGTGTGCGAGTTTCCAGCATGTAGCAAACCATTCCATCAAGCATGCTTATATGAGGCAAGTATTGTTTGTTTCTTCTGTTCTTCCAGAGGTCTGTCTGCCAAGAACTATGCTGTACTAATCAGACCTCCACAACTCTCCTGATAAAAGTGGTAGTCTTCCAATATTTTGAGTCATCTCCAGCTGAAGTGCAATTTCTCCCGATATTTAAGATAAACCAAAAAGTCTCCCAATATGTATACATCACATTTCTATGCTACTCTAGATATTAATAAGAGAGTAGAAAACATACTAATACTATTGGTCCATATAATGTTTATAATCCATTAATGCGTTGTTTAATAAGTCAGTGAAATAATGAGTTGCCAGCACAATTTTCACCTTCGGCACGCATTAAGTGTGCCAATATTTTTAGGAAGAGCCATATATAAGAGTTACGACTAAAGGGAGTTCTTAAGCGTTTATACCGGTGTTCTGTGGTTTACCGTCATAAAACATACCGTGGTGACAGTTGGTATTATATATTGAGTGCGAGATCTTTGCATTTCTTTTACACCTTACTCAATTTCCACTGGTGTTGTGAGCTTTGCTTCAACACCAATGTGCTCAGCGTGCTAAAAAATCTATTTCTCAATACATTATTATTATTTATATAATTTTAACACCATTTTTCTTTAGTGGTTACGATCATTACCAACTAGCAACCAAAGCCTTACCAAATATGGATTCAAAAACATATATGGGGAGTGTCCATATTGTAGTCAACCAATCACAGCAAGACTTGAAGATAAGTAATGAGACATGATTAACCAGTGAGGCAGAGACAGGCGATTCTTTTTCCAGGCAATGCATACCTACCTGCAGAATTAGGTGACATCTGGCTTTGCACTTTTAAAGAACTACCGCTAAGGTCATATGTAGCGGTTGACGTTTAATATTCTTATGAGCGCATATTATGACTATAATAATTTAATACGACTTATTATCCAAGACGCTTAACTGAAACATGTCAAACAAAATTATATTTTTAACAAATTTTTAATCTATACCTGGAATTTTCATTTCAAGTCATCAGAGACTTTTAGATTTTCATGTTGACAATGTCGACTGCTACCCTATGATAATGCGACTGGCACTGGCAAATTTGAGCACTTGTTTAGTGGCATTACTACAAAGAAACTGTTTCCGAATAAACAACTTTCGAGAGTGGGCGGAAAGTCAAGAATGGAACTAGACTAAACTTGTTTATAAAATACCATATTGTATTTCAAGAAATGTTATGGATTTTAAAATATCAATATTCATATTTTACATAAAACATTTATTTTACAATTCATTAGAAAAAAAGTACAGTAGTTCTAGAATCTAGGAAGTGGTTTTTTATCAAAGCTTTAAACAAAAAATATATGTATTTTATACGAAATTAGGACTTACATTCACAGAAAAATTAGCTTTTGAATTTAAATAAACACAAATAGGTTAGAGCATTAATATAATTAACTGGTACTAATAATATATTCCAATAACTTTTTATAGTGCAGTATTTTGGGTAAATAATCATCAACTTGTTTTATTACTGTATGGCATTGATTGATTTGACCTTACTTATATAATTTAAATGTTCTAATAAAGTATTAGTGTTGTTTGCATTGATAACTGGTATGGCATTATTTTTTGTGTTTGATATGAGTCTATTGTAGAACATCTGTTAAGGGGACGCCTTTGGGACCCAATACAGTGTATCATAATAGTGTCCCCTGAATAGGGGTTGGTTGTAGTATCAAAACATATATTCCCCATTGTTTATGTCATTGGAAAGTGTCCCTTTAATAGGAGGTTTCCCAAAGGGGAGTTTGAGTGTATGTATGTTTAAATGTTGATGAATAAATACTGTATAGTGAATGTTTTTAACAATAACCAGTATACAGTCCAAAATCAACCTTTGTTGGGAAGATGTTTACAAATATTTTCACCATGTGGGAAGTGGAAGAAGAAGGGAGGGGGGGGCGTTTTGTAGCATAAAGGGAATGTGAGTGAGTATGCATCTTTCTTCTGCAATTCATTTATTTTGAGATTCTACTCTCAATGTATCTTAGCAACAAGCCTGGAGATGTTTGGATCTCTGTATCAATCATTTTTTTTCTTTTTGAATTTTTGATTGCTGTTTTCTTTACTGGTTTGCCTATAGTATAGAAGAAAAATCACAACACTGAAAAGTAATACAGAAGAAGCCCTTTAAAAATTAATCTAAACCGTATTTATATTTTGCAAAAAAGAGCTTTAAGATCCGTTTATAATGTACATTACCTCCACCATTCTGCTCCTCTTTTTGTCTTATCTAATACACTTAATATTTACGACTTACTTACAAAAAATGTTGCTTTATTTATGTTTAAATTCAAACATAATCAACTGCCCAGAATTTTTGATACTTATTTTCAAACTTTTAGTTCAATTCATAATTATAATACCAGAAATAAATTAGATTATGCTTATGATTGTTTTAATACGGAGGTTGGCAAGCATGATATATTTTTTCAAGGACCACAAATATGGAATTCTTTACCTGAAGAACTCAAAATTATTAATTTTATATCTTCATTTAAGTTCAAATTACATGATTAACTTGTTTCTACTATTATTGTTTAAGCTAATAATATATCTGTCTTAAGTTAAATTATAACTGCATTTGTTAAGTTAAATGTCTTTTTTGTTCATTATCATATAATTATATATATTTCTTACCTCACCTTAATTTTAAATATGTTGCCTGGACCCCACATTTTAAAGCTTAAGCTTCCAGTGGGGTACCCTTTTTCTCATTTATTATCTATTATTTCTAGAAAATGTACCTATATTTTGTTTTTATTTGAGAAATAAAATTGATTGATTGATAAAGGTGTCCCCTGAAAAGGGGGTGGCCTTGGTGTTAAAACATATATTTCCACTTGCTTGATTCATATGTAAGTTGCCCCTTAATAAGGGTGTCGCCTTATATATTTATTCATTGCTTTTAATTAATTCAATATTTATTATTTTTTTATGGGTGCTTATTAGCTTAAAATCTTAAAATATGCATCCTCCATGTACTTGGTTGTAGCAGTAGTATTATGTGAAAATAAAAAATTGAAATATAGGTGTGCCAAAAGAGGGGGTTCTACTGGTTAAATTATGCTAGAAGTAATATGAAAAAAGCAATGTATAAGACTAGGAAACATATTTAGAGAGAAATTTACCTTTGGATTGAAGTTGTTTCTTTGGTGAGGCCTGTTTCTTTTCTTCTGTTGAAGTGTCCGACGACGATATGGAGCACATTGCAGATGCTTTTTTCATCCTCCTATTTCCTGCTGCCGCCGCTTGTTTTTTTATTTGTTGCTTTGGTTCTTCATCTGCACAATCGGAGGAGGAACTTGTGATTTTTCTTTTGGTTCCCCCAACTGGTTTTCTTCTCTTTGCTGGAGAACTCTCTCCTACAGGAGACACAGCCTTCTTTGATTGAGGCCTTTTTCTTGGACTTCTTCTCTTTTCTGGGGAAATCGACTCGGAAGACATACCATTTGGTGACTTTACCTTTTTTCTTGGGCTGCCATTTGTGACATCTTCTGATTTCCGTTTAGCTGGAATCTTTCCCTTTGATTTAGCATTTTTAACTGGACTGTTTGTTACACTTTCAAAAGAAAACTTGCCGTCATCTTTCAGGCCATTCTTTTTCAGGGCGTCTTCAAAAAGTTTTCTTAGTTGAACATAGTCTGGCTTTTCCTCATATTTCAATCTTTGTGCATATTTTAAGTATTTTTCAACTTCAGCTGTCATAAAAAAGATTTAGAAAAGAAAAAATGCATTTTATGAATACCACTCTGTATTGTCCTTCAGATGAGAAGTTAAGATGACCTAATTGGGTTATATGCATTAATGCATATAACCTCTTGATTCTGTCAGAATCTTTATTTATTTATTTATTTATTTATTCTTTCCTTAGCACTATTTTGTCCGTGTCATCTAGCTAAGTCAAGTTTTTAGAGTATATTCCTTATGGCCAGGAATCGATGTCGTTATATTTTCACGATGCGCAATCAAAAATTACGCGGTCTACGCGCGATTTTACGAAATCACGTTTGTAATCATATCTTCACAAGCATGAATCACAATTAAACAAAATTTGGTACTCATACATTTCAGGTCATATTTCATCATATGGCAATACAATTACGTGCGTAGCGCATATAACGCTTGCGTACGCGCGCTTAAAATGTTCAAAATTTATTTTCGATGAAATTAGAGTACGTTTCAGGCAATTTTAAGCGTTTAAAAAATTTCCATAAGTGCGCAGAATTTTGCACGCGCACTGCGCGTTAGTGCGCACTTTTTTGCCCGATTTCTGTTTTACAATCTTTCTTTAATAATATCATCATATTTGATTCACGTTTCAACTCGAAATTGCGTTATACGAGCACGTCAAAAGTGACTGGCTACGCACGTATAAGTTAACAAAATGGTGAAAATGCTAAATTTTAAAATTAATATATTTCATCAGAATGCAGGGGAATACCTATTTTTTATTTCATTTTCTAGAAGTGTATGTATCATATGCATGATTTATTATCAAATTAAGAGAACAAAAGTTGATTAAGTCATCATTAATTGCATATTAAATTTTAAAAAAATAATTTCGACAATCAAACAAATGACATTTTCTTAGGCCAAAATAACAAACTTAACATTAACTTTCTTCCTTCAAAAGTTCATATATTAAAGTTAAAAGTATGTAGTTTGACAGTGCATCATTTGTTTACATTTTAAAGATGTCATCATAGTAAAAAATTATAATTCATTTCGGTATGTAATAATCTATTTGCACCAAAGTGGTTGCTGCATAGTAAATACACAGAGGAATTTTTCTACAACTTTTAGTCAGTTGTATATGGCTCGATGGTCTGTGCTCGTGTCTATGGCATTCAAGGTACCGAGATCGAGTCTCACCTTGGGAAACGAAATAAGATTTTTTTTTATTATCCGTATTGTTTGTTCAAATTTATTTCTTAGTGTATAGATTATACACATGATTTATAATGAAATCTAGATAAAAATTAACTTATGTCTTTATTATTATGTAACAACAAATGTGGTTTATGACATTATACGCATATGGATCTTTGATCGGATTGTGATACCGGCTATGGTGTTCGCGTTAGCAAGGTCCTATCATATATTATAAATAATTAAAGATTCTGAGAAAATCAATCAATCAATATATCTTTTAAAAATCAATTATCTTTATTTAAATCAATGCATATAACCTATAATTCGTCATAGTGACGAATTAAATCTAGTTCAAATTTTAACTTTTAAAACTAAATAACATTCATCAGTGTTATTGCTACTGTAATAGGTTCATCCTGGAAACAGCATTACTAAATAGGGTATTTCTATTCTTATTTGTACTTTACCTTTTCCTGTGAAACTTTCCCCTCCAAAACATTCACCAAGCAAGCCACTGACGTCCAACATATACCTGCAGATAAACAAATACAACATGGTTTCCAGAAGACAGGAGGAAAATAAAACAAAGTGGAGGTGGACACAGGAAATGGAGAGAAGGGCATTGGGATTGGAATCTTGAGCAGCAATATATGTTATAACACTACAACCAACTCTTTCTCAGGGGATACCCTCCAATTAGGTGGACACTCCTATCAAAGATGTATTGTCCCACAAAAACATGAAAAATAAAGAATAATAAAATCAGACTTTAAATAGGCCATTTGTAGTTATTTATTTCTGTAAAAGAAAACAAAAAATAAAACAATTATTTCACTTATAAGACAAAAAAAACCCAGTTAATTTTAACCAAAAAAACATTGTTCGACAGACAATTTAAGTATATTTTGCTTCAAATTACATTTTTTTCGGTAATTTTTTTTGTTCGATCCAGTTTTTGTTCAAAGTGAATAACTATTATGTGATATTATTATTCAACAACAAATTTGAAAAAAAAAAGAAGTTTTTTTTAGGGGGACAATATATCTTTAAGTGGACACTCCTATGAAGTGGACACTCCTATGAAGTGGACACTCCTATTAAGTGGACACTTTGTACAGGTGTCCCTTTATACTCTACTTTAGTGCAGAAATACAACATGAGTATCTTACTTTTGTTTCATATCACTGACTTTATCAGGATCTTGAATGTTGTCCCAAGGAAGTTTGCCACTTAACCAATGTAAAATGTTGTAACCTAAGATTTCAATATCTGCTCTTCTAGATGGTACTAAACAGAGAGAAAACAGTATGTAATAAGTAAGCATTTACCAATTTGTAGTATTAGTAAAAATAAACAAGAAACTATCATTGAGTGTACTACAATATCCTGAGACTTTCAAGAAACTTTACAAATGTTTTTGTAATAAACTTAGTACTTTGTTTTTATTTATTTTATTCCAGTCCTCTCTGGCAGCGTTTGTCTTGCTTAATATTCTCAATTTTGTCCAAGTACTCTCACTTGCTCTGATGAAGGGCTAGTGTTGCCAGGACCTCTGCTAATTTTTCTGGCTTTTTTACTTTATCATTTTGATTTAGTTTTCTGCATATTTTATTTTGTATCTCGATTGAGATCCACAGCATTGTCATTTTTTTGCCTTTATATTAATATCAACATTTTTGTTATACATGTATATGGGTGACCATAATTGTACTAGAAAGGTTTAAACTATATTCGAACGTGGCAGCTATTTTTGGTGCCCCTATTCAGAGACATTTCCCTGTTGAACAAGTGGTAATATATGTTTTAACACTTATTAAGTGGACACATAGTTTGCTACTGAATGTGTCCCTTTAATAAAGGTTCATTGTGCGTACATGCTTACCCACTCCTTTGTGCGCATCACGACTTGTGTATTCAAGTGTACCATCGTGCGCCTTCCTGGGATCTTCCTTGTAAGGCTTGTGAGTTCCGTCAGGTTTGTAGCGATAGGCAAGTCCATAGTCAACCAAAAACAACTGTAAAAGTAAAACTGAACTATGATCTCTCTTTAATTTAAAAAAACTGGTTTCATATATTTTGGAATATGTTTTAACAAAACTCTTTTAATCTACCTTAAATTTATTATTTGCTCTCTTGGGAGAGAATGGTTAATGTTGGTCTATCCAGGTAAGCTATGCACAAAATAGATAATTTCAACACTTACTTGATTTTCAGCTTTTGGTCCATGTCCCATCATCAAATTAGCAGCTTTAATATCAGCATGTATATACCCATTTTCATGTAGATATTCCAAGGTATTTAACTGAAACAAATAGCAAATATTATTGGAGTATAGTTAGTGATAAGATGCTCATCATCAGTGTCAAAGGTAAAAAAAGGAACCCATTTTATTTTGTGTTTTTAAAAATAAATAAATGAAACGGGCAAGTTTCTTTCTCTCCTGGGGACTAATGAAATGTAAATCTAACTATTATATATGTATACCATGCTTATCTATCAACCACCAAATTTGAAGAAAGTTTTACCAAATTTGGAGTAAGTTTCACCAAATATGGAGAAAGTTTCACCAAATATGGAGTAAGAATATGGAGAAAGTTTCACCAAATATGGAGAAAGTTTCACAAAATATGGAGTAAGAATATGGAGAAAGTTTCACCAAATATGGAGAAAGTTTCACCAAATATGGAGTAAGAATTTGGAGTAAGTTTCACCAAATATGGAGTAAGAATATGGAGAAAGTTTCACCAGATATGGAGAAAGTTTCACCAAATATAGAGCAAGTTTCAAAAAAATTTGTAGTAAGTTTCACAAAATATGGAGTAAGTTTCACCAAATATGGAGCAAGTTTCACCAAATATTGAGAAAGTTTCACCAAATATGAAGTAAGTTTCACCAAATATAGAGAAAGTTTTACCAAATATGGAGAAAGTTTTACCAAATATGGAGAAAGTTTCACTAAATATGGAGAAAGTAGCCTTCAACTACTGTATGAAGGCTTAAAACTTAAAATAGTTTCACCGAATACGGAGTAAGATTTATTTTAAAGAGGTTTCTGCAGCAAGTACTTTTGTAAAAGAATGGAAATATACTTACTATACGCTTTGCAAGCATGTATGTTATTTTTGGTGTAAACCGCTGATTCGTAGCTTTAAGCTTTTTATATAAATCCTCACCAAAGCGCTGCATGACCATGAAGCGGTACTTCACTTTGTTTGTTTCGTGCAGACCAGTACTGATAAATTTTGGAACACCTACGTATGGTAGCTTGTGAGATTTACGAAATTGTTCCACTAAAATAAAACAGCCATGCCAACATAATAGTTAATCCATTATAAACAAGACAAATATTTCTTTTTTGTTAGAAAGATAAGATTTTATATTCTGGTTTATATTAGTAATCCTTCCAATCAAAATTGAATTATAAATTATATAAAATACTAATATAAAATGTAACCATACTAAGATAAGATATCTTGGGTCTTAGTTTTCAAGATTTTAGCTTAATAAAACACCCAACAAGAACTACACCCCCTCCGCACTGACTTCTAGTTCTGTGATAATCAACATGATTGTGGGAACTTGCTACAATCAATTACAAATTTTTCTTGAATTTCGAATTAAAAGTGTGTAAATTGCAAACAAATTGGAAAACAAGATAATTTAAAAAGTGGCTTACACATTTCTTCCTTAGCTGCCCGTTGATAGAAGTGCAATTCAACAAAAAGGGGTCCATTTCCTTGTGGTTCCTAGCAATATAAATTAAACCTCATGTTTCAATGAACACCTAATTTTATACAAAGTTCAAAAAATAAAATAATGAATTTCTTTACTATAACACTTACAATTTTTAATACATGTTGTGCTTCCGCCACCACCTTTTCTTTTACATTGTCTGATGCTGAAAAAAAAAAAATGTAGTTGTCTTGTTTTGCACCTTTATTTTGTTTTGCAACTGGGCAAAATAAGCCTATAATTAAGTTCAATCCCAAATAATAAAAATAAACTATATATATTGTTTTTATATTTGTATTTCGTATGCTTGCTTTTATGTAACTTTATGCTTTTTGTAAGTATTATTGTATTTTTCTTTATCTGGAAAATAAATGAATATGAATATCCAACAGCGAGCACAAACTTACAGGATAGATAAACTATTTTATTGTGTTTATAATATATAAACCAAGTCTCATTTGAGGCTTAGGGAGTGGAGTTGAAAGAGTTGCGAGTTACCACTCTGGCACTAGGTCAGGATTGAACACCGGACCTTGGGATTGAAAGGCAAGCATGTTAACCACCAATCTAAAGCATCATTATTTACCTAGGTAGATATATCCAAAGCCTCCCTGTCCGATGATTGATCCAATACGCCATTGTCGTTTCCCAGAATGCTCTGTTAGTATTTCTCCCTCTGGAAGAGGCTTAGGCAGCTTGTATGCTCTTGCTTTTTTAGGCTTAGCTGCAACAGCTTAAATAATAATTTGGAAAGATTAGTAGTATTCTAAGAACATGTGTATCCAATGGTCCTTAAAGTGAAAGAGCCATGAGTTAAAACCCTGGCTCTAGGTTTTAACTTGGGATTGGAAGGCAAGCACGTTAACCTCCAAGCTACAGCTCCACTACTAAACTAAATTATTATTTGATAAAGTTACATACAGTATAAAATGAAAAAAAGAAATATTCCTTTTTTTTAACGTTCCCAAATGCATTTCTTTTCGTACAAAAGACAGATAGTTAAAAAAAAAACAATGACAAATTAAGAGCCAGAACCTCAAAAGATAAGTAAGAATATTGTGGCAGGATTACCTAAGGAGAGACAAGTAAATATTATCAAAATAAAAAAGAAAGAACTGGGGAAAAATTAAATAAATAATAAGTATAATAACAAATAAAGATAAGAATTTAAAAATATTTAAATAAAAAAAAAAATTATTGTTGCAAGACTGTTTGTTTATTTTAAAATAAATGTCAAACCTTTTGATCCAGGCATTGCAAATGTCTTCTCAATCTGATCTGTTGAATGAATAATGTATATATTAATTATATATGCTATTAATTAATATTTAATTGAATTAGCCTATATATTAATAATAGCCTAGGCCTAGGCTATACTACTACTAGAGTGTTAGCAATTATACAAGGCAACAGGAGCAAAGGTTAGGATCTAGTAAACATATATGCCGCATACTAAAATAATATACCTAGCCTAATAATACTAGGCCTAGTCATATGCTACACTAACATTCGGTGACCTAAACACTAACAGCATAGGCTAGTTAGCTTTTACTACTACTACTAGGCTAGGCCTCTAGGCCCTAGTAGGCCTAGCCTTAAACAGACCCTATTAATTATACGTTTATTGCCTACCTACCAAAAACAAATAAACATATGTTAAACTATCTATACAGGTAAATTAAGGCTAATATCAAAAGAAAAGCTATTATCCTACTCATTTATTGTCATTAAAAGTATTGAAACTTACAAATTTATTTGATGCAGACACATCCACACTCTCTGAGAAATTCCCCGCAAAATTTCAAGTTCAATCGAAAGATGGCAGCAGATAGCATAACAATTGGCCTACCGTTATACATATCGGTTGTTTATTGGCCAAGGTTCACTACGTTTATCGATGACAACCATTCAGGATGTCGGTTATGTAAAAGATTCAGAATGTATTTTGACCTATGAACCTGTTTCTCGTGAGAATTTAGGACAGCTGTACTACTGCAAAAATATAAAATTTTCGAGCGACGACTGACGATCGGATACAACGCCTAATATTTGTATTTTTAAGTGATGTGTCAATAAAAAGGTGTAAATAGATGTCCAGTTATGGAAGGAGAGGTTGGAACAAATACAGTAACAAGTTATAAAAGCATTCTTTCTCCTACAACTGCTTCAAAGTCGAGGTTGAAACTTCCGGGTAGACGGGTTAATTTTCCTCAGGATGAAAAGATAATTTCGAACACATTGGACCCGCCTGACCCGTGGCAAAATGGTTTGTACAGGACCTTTTGATTTTAGACTGGGCCTAGGTTTTCCAATATTATAATAATAAATCTTTATGCATACTGTATATATTGTGGTTTACCTTAAAGTTTATGCAGAAACTATGTTTCATTTTGAAACTGAAAACATATAGGTAGGCCTATACGAATTATGTAATTCAATAACTAATATATTTAAATATAGCCTATATTATTATTAATATTTATTAATTCTAATTATAACAGTTTTCTTTTTTTGATTTTCTGTTGATTGTTTCAGCACTTAGACTAAGAAGAGTCAGCCAGCATTTTGCGCTATATCAAACTGAACTTATGTTATTGTTCTACAGTATTAACTATTAATATTATTATTAATATTAATTCGATATGTACTCGCAACATAACAAAGAGATTTTTCCATCAAATGTTATTATATGTAGTTGGGTTTTTATTAACTGATATATACAATTTTGTTTAGAATATCTATCTCTTTGTTCTTGTTTCATTAAATTGTTTTTAAATTTTAAAACTATGTTTACACGCTCTTATCTCTTTTGGAGTTAAATTGTTGTTTATCAGAGTTTATTTATTTATTTCCTTTTAATTCAGCCTTGTTTATAGAGGTGGGTGACCCTCATCGTATTCTGACAATTAAGTGGCCTTTCATGATGAGTTATAATATCTGTCTGTGTGTGACACTGACAGTTGGTGTGTGTATACTACTAGTACACCGGGGTTATCCCTACTCATAAAAAAATACACTAGTTTAATAAACATCTGATAAACCTGCTGATTGATTACTGTACATGATTTTACCTTGATCTTGGACATCTAAAGCAATGCAATGATGAAAACCTATCAGATTTATATTGAAGGTACTGTGTGTGTTAATAACACAGGTATAATAAACTAGAGGGTTCACAACACTTATGGCGGATGTAACTCGGATATGATTCACATCGGCTTAAGCGTGCATAGAACGGTAGCAGTGCATGTAAACACAGCTTATATCAAATTCATCTTATCTATATTGTATCAATTATCTTTTGCAGTTCAATCACCCAGCAGAGAGGAATTATTATCAGCTTATCAGTCAGCCTGTGGTAGGCTTAAAATTAAACCAAGTATAAAGATGCTTAATCTAATACAGGTAAGATTTGGCTTTAAAACTACTAAAAGTTTATTTATTTAATTCCTTTCAGTGATGTATAAAAAGTGAGCACCGATGAGATGTCAAATGATGTCAGAGACAACTCCCTTTCTCTCCATTTTATTGACAGCAAATAAAGTTTAGATTTATTTTACTCTGTGGTTAAGTTTTCAACTAGCTTTAAGCTCTGTCTACACTATCAAACTAATTTGACAAAAAAAGTGTGATGTGCCCAAATATGGTAGTGAAATGCTTAAATATGGCAGTGATGATATCACATCATCATGTCCAATGGGTACATCATTTTTTGTCTCAGAGTTTGATTGACCATATTTGGGCACATCACACTTTTTTGTGTAGAAAGGGCATCAAGAGAAATTGTATTTGATAAAGGAATGAGAATAATTAAGGCAATCAAACTTTACATTAAAACATAACAATTGTCAATCCCAATGATAAAGAATAGAACTACGGAATAAGTGAAAAATTGCCAAATAAATGCTGAAAAACAATTACTGACAATTTCTAAAAGGTCACTCCAACCAAGATTTGAACCTCATGTTTCTGCTTTATACACAGTATGCCAAACGTCATACTGTATGTACTGTATATACAATATTTACATGAATTACAAGCAGAATTGGAAAGTGATTCATTAAATACTGTATACCAAAATTATCCATTTTGAATCAATTCATTATGTGTCGGAATAAATTCATTATTTTTACTTGAGATTTCAGTAAAATGACAATAATTGGATTAATAATATCTTGAAAAGCAGATGATGTCAAATATTATAATTGGGTTTTGACTTCTTAACGATTATATTTGGTTTGCAAGGTATTCCTAATTAAAAGGTCTTTCATGTCTGTTCCGGCATGGTTTCGGTCCGGCGAATTCAACATCAATGTTTCTTTTTCACGACATTCATCAATATGCGCGTAGTCGCATGAAAACAAAACATTCGTTCTGATTGGATTTTCCTGCGCCGGAACAGATGTGAAAGACCCTTCAAGCAACTATGATTAAAAGTTTCTTATTTGTATGTCTTTGATTTATTTACAAATTATGAAGAAATCTACAGAAATACATTGATCAGTTTCTTGGATGTAAAATTTACAACAATTCTAGGATGGGTGGATTAATCTGTAATACAAAATATTTGGTACAATAGTCCTCATAGGGTAAAGTTAACTCACACATCATCATTTTGTATGATGCGCGCCCTGATGTGTGTACTGTAAACTTCAGAGATTTGCTAAACAATGTAAAAGGGTTAAACAGATAGATACTGGGAGTAACCATGCTTTATTACTTGCTGTATGTATTTATAAATTATATTGAAATAGAAAATGTATTGTCAGAAACAAACATGTCTTCATAAAATTAAAAACCATTGTGGCAAACTGCAGTAATGGTTAAGGATATAATGTTACAAAATGCATTACATCATCTTAGACCTAAATTGCAATCTTTACCTGTAAATTTCACCATAAAAGTCTGTGACATTTAGAACGCTAGTGAAATAGCCAATAGCATAGTTGAATCATGCTTAACAACCAGCAACATTGAGAAAATACTTAAGAGATCATGACAGCTACTTTCACCATAACTGCTCTTTTTAAATTAAAAAAAAATTCTTACAATGATTATTTTTTTGTTGGTACCTGTGCGACAATCCCAACTAATGCTTTGTTCCACTATGGAGGATTTAACCAATCACAAGTGATGAATTATTTGAACTGTCACTTGTCATTGGTCAATGCACTTACATTGCGTCTACATCTTTACATTGTTGTGTCTCTAGTGGGAACCACGCTTTTAAGAAAGTTTTAATATGTTTATGATATTGCTGCTGAATACAGACCAGATGGGGAATAATAATAATTGAATGATGGCCACAAACGTTGATTATATTTACGCTTGTAATTTATTTCACAAATCTTTATTTAATTGTTACAGTATATTTTAGAATGTTCATTAAGGATATTTTTGTTGTCAAACATCACCTGTAAAGCTCTGTCTACACTATCAAACTAGTTATGACAAAAAAATGTGTGATGTGCCCAAATATGGTAGTGATATGACATCAAATTTTGTTGTCGCATAAAATTTAATAGTGTGGACAGAGCTTAAGTGGGGACTTTGTTCCTGTTGGAATGTTTTTGTGCAAATAAATAAATTTAAAAAAATTCTATTTATTCAGTAATCATGTACACAATAATTAGGAAAAGAATAGGAAAAAAAACAAAGCAGTTCCTAGACTTAATTTATGATTACAGTGAATTGATGATGTGTAAACCTACAGTAGAAAAGATACATATATTTGTATCTTTTCATAATAATAATTATTCTTCTATAGGCAAAAATTTACTGATTCTCTATAGTGGATAATGCGTAAACCATCAGCCATATTAAATAAATGATTATCATAAAATTGTCTAACGTTGAAGCTCTATAATTGTTTCTCTAAAGATAGGTGTAGAACGTACGAGCAAAAAATAATGAATCTTTGTGTGTATTCCCAACAGGAATTAGTATGTAACACACTACAGTTTCAATTATCTGTTAAAATACAGTTATTGAAATAATAATTATTTTTATTTGCATTTCAGAATACAGCTGATTTCAAGTCAAGAATAGAGACATTGCAATTGAAAGGTAAACAAATATGTATATTATATGAATTTGGGGGAATACCCTTTGACTTTCTTGTTGCAGACTAACTGGGCTGAACTGCACACAAGTGTGGACGACACATACAAACAAATAATGAAAACATTCAACCACATTATTTAAACATTAAATATACCATTAATTACACTTGCCTAATGTTAAAAATGTTCAGTAGATAGTTTTTACCAGAGTATACTGTTCATTATTGTTACCCTTGGTTACCGTTTCCTATAGTTTGTAAAAATGCTCTAAAACAAACAGTTTTAAAAAGAAAGGGGGAAAGAAATTTGTACAGCAGTAGAAGGGATGAAAGAGGTGAAGCAGACATTAAAACAGGAGGAAATTTAAGATACATGTGTGTCATCTTCTTCCCTTTGATGTCTGGCCCTGATAGTGCAAACAAAGATTGAGGGTAGATGTAAACATTTAGAGGTGTGGTCAGGTAATATTAGATCTTTGTACAGTGTTACTGTTAACATTCTTATGGTTGGTACTTAGCCAGTGGCATAACACAGGGACCCAATGCTAAGCTACTGGTTTATGAACCCTAAGTGCCCACCTTCCAATGCTGGAGGCCTCTATTAAAGCCTTTTTCGACATATTTTAATGCATCTTTTCGTCCTCTATGCCATGCTCCAGGGCTCTGTAAGCTCTGGGGTGTTAACCAGTGAGCGCTCATAGCTGCTACGCCACTGTACTTTATTTATTGGAAGAAAGTATTGCAATCTCTGTGACCATCAGTATGTCCATTATGTCAAGTATCAACGACGACGACGTCACAATTCTCTGATAAAGATACCATACATAATGAATTCATACAATGATAGAGGTACTCTTGGGATAGTCTAGGAATAAATGATTATGTTAATAATGTTAAAGATAGTAGAACACTAGTATAATGAATTTAGCTTGTGTTCCCTGTTACTAAATGTTTGATGGATAGATGTTATAATATTAATGAATACAGTATACAGTATTTTTTGTTTGATTGTTAAACTGATATAGATTATTTTTTGAACTATAATAAATATAGAAAGTATGTTTATTTTGTAATGATTGTGTGTGTGTGTGTCCTGATTTTTACAGTATTTGTTCAATGTACTGATAATCTGTGTATTGGTATACTCTATTGAACCCATGCGACATAAAGAGTTCGTTTTCATTATATATGAGTGCAAATTTGTACTATGTGCGTTCATTCCTGTTATGTGCAATAGTCACCTTTAAATCACAAGGATCTATATAAACATTCATTTGTTTTATATAACAATACATCTAAAGTTTGTGCAATAGAACATCAATGTAATGTTATATTTTAAACTCATCACGATCATATTTGTACTATTGCACTCATCATAAACATTCACTATTCGAGACGGATCCATGGAATAGTTTAATTAAATATTTTACGACAGACAAGTCTCTTGCAGAGGCCAGATAGTAACATAGCCATTGAGGCTAGTGGTTAATTTAGTGGCCTCCTCCTTAATTAATCTTAATTTGACAGCTCCTCCCTTGACAGCTAAAATGATCTATTATACAAATAATGAATGTTTATGAGTGCAATGGTACAAATAATGGCACGAGGTGAATGATGAAAGGTTATATCAACGAGGCAAAGCCGAGTTGATATAACCTTTCATCATTCACCAAGTGCCATTATTTGTACCATTACACGAATACAAAACATTCATTATTTGTTTTATATAACATCTAGACGTTTTGTTTTCGTACACAAAAATGTTTCAAAAAGTACTATTTAACGATCGTTGAATAGTGCGTACTATTGCACGCCATGTGACCCACATTCGTCCAATCAAATGACAGGAATTTATATAGGTGTTATATAAATTTTGATATCTATTTTCACCATAACTATTAATCCTACTGTAGATTTGTTGTTGTATACCATCTAATACATTATTATCATTCTGTGATAGATTGTGATTATTTTCATTTTATCTGTTGGTATTCTGATTCAAAATAACTAATAAAATTCCCAGCTATTTTATGGACCACTTAAAGTAAATTATCATTTTTCTGCAAGCAGCTGACATAGAAGATGGCATCTACATCATTATATAGGTTTTAATTACACTTTCTTCCGGATATAAAATCCTTTTTAATCGGCGCTTACTGGCTAGAACCAACTAAAATTTATGTTTCTTTTTTTTTTTTTCAAATTTTGTAGATCTTAATGGTTACAAATGACATGTTTCAAAACATCAGTTCATTTAAAAAAAAGAACATTAAATCAAATTGGTTAAAATGTAGAAAGGAGAATAAAATACAGCTTATAGGTTAAAAAACCATTACAAATTGAATACACAAAATGGAATATTCACAGCAAAAGGCAAAAGCAAATAGATTTTAGCGTAAATTTAACCCCATAGGGCATTTCAGGATAATTGAAAAAACATTATTATACTTATATAAAATGACTAAACTTCAGTATACAGAAAAGTGTACAATAATAGTTTTTGCCATAGGATTTTTCTGCCAATTAGTACTAGATAGTAGAACATTGGGCTAGTAGTCTAAAAATTCAGTAGATTTTTAGACCCTGTGCAGTGGCCTAATGGCTATGAGCGCTCACTGGCTAAACCCAGGGGCCCTGGAGATTATGAGGACACCAGAACAGTGTCCAGAGGAAAAAACAGGCATTAAAATAAGTCGAAAAAGGCTCCAACGAAGGCCACTTTACATTCCTAAACCAGGGTCCTCAGGCCTCTGCCTACACCACTGACCCTGTGCTATTGAATTAACCATGTTGTTGGAAAAATGGTCAATATTTCAATAGTAGCACCATACATACACATGCATTGACTTGCTCACAGAGGTTAAACACTAAACTGTGTACTGGTGGAATAGCAATAAACCAAGCTATGTATTAAAAGCCAAGAGAATTATATAAATTCCCAAATAATATTGTTAACCTTTAATCTCTATGTTTATCGCATTAACATTGTGTAGTCATAATAATGATCAAACCATTTGAATACATACAACTATCTACTTAACTTGGGACTGAATCTATTAATGCTGCTTTCATAACTAAATTATTAAGCATAAACGAAGATGGAAGAGTAAGCTACATCTTTCATTTTCTTTAGTTGATATTATTTCTCAGAGCTTAAGGCTTTATTATATCTATACATAAGCCTATTTGTTACTCTATTGATTTCATAGATTTAAAATAATATACCAACGTTTTTTCATTTTACAAAATTACTTGGTATAAGGTTTATCGCAAATCGATTGATTTCGCGAGGGACGTCATTGCACAATGCATGGTGGGAAGGTTTTGAGAGGAAACGTCACGATGTGTGTACAAACAACAATTCACTTGCGTAAGCGTGACATGACATTTGCTCCCAAAGCCTTCCCACCAACGTTATTGTTGGAAGAATATTCTCATAAGGCTAAAAAAAATAGGTTCAATTGTGGGTTCAATGTAATGTTAAAATTGTTTCGCACAGTAATAAAATAAATATACAGTGATTATTTCTCTTCAAAGAGTGGAGATAAATTTATAAGTACCAACATTTTCTTTCATTCTGAACATGTCTGTCTAATAAACAGTTTTATTTCTTGTAATCATAATTTAGGTGAGAAAATGGACATGAAAACAATAGAAGCGATGGAATCGGTTTTTAGCCGAATTCAGTTTCACACGGTAGATTTGGAATTATGCAACTTGGATGATGAGGTGAGAAAACATTTTGAGGGCGTAAAAAATAGAGCCTAAAGCTCTGTCTACACTATCAAACTAGTTTGACAAAATAAAGTGTTGATGTGCCCAAATATGGTAGCGATATGACATCATCATGTCCATTTTTATCACATAAAGTTTGATAGTGTAGACAGAGCCTAAAATAACCTATCTTTAATGTTCAAAATGTATACAACCCCAACCCCCTCCCCTCTAACCTTGTTAATGCCTTGATGAATTTATATTTATGCTACTCGTTTTCTAGGCCAAGTATAACCAAATACAGAATAATCCTGTACAGTGTAATATTATAAGATACTTTTTTATGAATATAAACTACTTGATATATCTATACTTGTATAGGATATGTCTATTGTGTTTAAAGGACTCATGAAATTATTCACAAAAATCCCATTAAATGCTTTTAACTCATTTATAATGCTCCTTAAACATTCTGCTTACGTAAAAAAGATCACAAATTAATTACGTCAAGATTTTTGATGATTAAATGGATTGTACTATAGGTTGGGATTTTGTGATTTCTAAATTTGCCCTAGGCCATTAACCTTAGCTAATGTCAAGCGACCTGATTGGTAAATTTATTTCAAGTTTAACGAGTCACTTTAAAATGAATGTAGTTTATAAAAAATGTAATTTACTAAATATTAAAATATGAAGATATTCACTAGATAAGAATGCGGTATAATTCATGAAGTGACTGTCACATCTATATTAATATACAGTAGTGTTGTTACCAATGCTTTGTCCAATATACAAAGTAATACATTCTAAAATCAATTAATGGTAAATCACAGAACTACTGCTGTAGTCACATGTTAACAAAAGAGTACTACCACATGTGACAGCACATGTGATACAGGCTTCTTTCCTTGTACTTTAAAACTAAATTATAAGTGGTGTAAAATGAGAGTTCTTCTTTTTTCAGTCATCAACTGCTCTTTTCGATATGGTAGAATTCTATGAGTCTGCAATTAAACTGATTGTTGCTAGCAATCGTAACATTGGGATACGAGGATGGCAAGCAGCTGGCCGAATGATGAAAAAGGTATGTATCGGATTGAAAAAACATTTAAAATAGTTTCTGATACAGTTTGTGTTTTGGTGATGGGGTTGGAAAAAGTTTCCAAGCTTGGTTTTACCGTTTTCATAGCCACCAAGAGATAATTACAAATTTTAAAAGGAAATAGAACAAAATGTGATGTGCCCTTATATGAACATGATGATGTCATATCACTACCATGTTTGGGAACATCACTCTTTTTTTGTCAAACTAATTTGACAGAGCTTTTAAAGACTCTACCTCAAATGTCATTATCTGTTGCTAATCACTATGGCTACTGGGACAAAATCTTAGGAGAATAAAAACATTAAATGTAATTGCTCTCCTTAATACTCTATTCACTGTTTATAATATCTATGTTGAAAATTTGAATCACAAAATATGTAATTTGTGATTCAAACTTTGAACCTTTTCCAAACCTAGTGCGAGTTTAAACAAGTAACAATAAAATAATGAATGTATAAATAACATTGCACAACATAGTTGACATGTTATTCTGAGGTGCTTTACTTTAATCATTTCACATGGTGGTACACTTCATTGTCACTACTGGTTGAATGAATGCTAGTGAACAAACGACTGTTGAACAACTCACACTACAGAACCATACAGACATACTATATTGCTTAAACATGCTATCTAACCATAGCATTGTGAACTACCAATCCCTATGTGTATCTGCACCACCCTGATTTGATAATTCCATGGAGTAAAGAATAAGAAAGAATACATTCATTCTTTACTCCATGATAATTCAAATTCAGAGTCAGAACTAAAAGTGAAATATCAGGAGAATGTAGAAGAAAATTTAGCCAGACTGGAGATGTACTGTAAAAATACACTTAAATATTGGTGCTAAGTTTGCAGATGTTGCAACGGCCGAAAATGTCTCTGGGGCGGGGTTGGGATAATACAAGATATCGGGAACCTCCCACAAATTAGAGGGAACCTCCCGCGAATTATTGGGAGACTTGGTCTGTGAATATTAATTCTCAGAGACAGACAGACATTGCAAAGATGTTATGCAGGAATGAAAAATCATTATGATTACTGTTAGCCGATTACAAATCATTTCTGTTGTTGCTAATGTGAATGTTATCCAACGTTTTAATTACAATCATGACAAATTCTTATTTAAACCATTGAGGAATTCATGTTTAAAACTGAGTAGTATGTCTAGACTGATACATTCAAACATTTTGGCTTTATGTACAGTAAAAAATCTTTTTAACCTAGATTTATTATTTAAGTATAATTTGAGTTTTCAATTACGATGAGAAAATAAGTGGTAGGTGACGTAAGTATTACATGTAAACAAAATATAGTTGAACATCCGAGTAAGTCCTTGGTTTTTTTAAATAACCTACAGAATATAGAGTAAAACAAATATTAAGAATTATGTCAGTTGAACATCTAAGTACTTTTTAAACCAGTAAAAAATTTGCATCCATATATTAGGAATGATACAGTGGTCATATAAGATAAAAACAATTGGCACAACATTGACCGTCAATTAAGTCTACTTTCAAAGGTAAATAAATTACCAAGTTAGAATAAAATATCCAAATATTATGAAAGACATTAAAAAATTAACATTTAATAAAAAGTACCCCATAAAAGTACCCCAATGGAAATTGTAAATGTGATGATTTTTTTTAATCAGCATTTTAAATTTTTCCTTTTTAGAATATTTAATCACATTTAATTTTTTTTTTTAGTCACAAATTTTATTTTATTCAAAAAATGTGAGATTATTATTTTAATGTATATTATCACCATTTAAAATTTTTCCTTTTTAGAATATTTAATCAAAAATTTCATTTAACAATTGTGAGATTATTATATATTTCATGTATATTATTATCATCAGTTTCAATTCCACATTAAGAAATGAGAATGTGTTAGTGAGGACATCAATGACAATGTGAGTAGTGCTTCACATAAAGGCTTAATGTGTTGCTGGTTTACAGTGAGTGCTTTTCATAGTTTCAGTTTTATCACTTTTCTCAAAACGTAATTTTTTTGTTCATAATAATATAATTACACATAAATTGATACTACAATACATATTCAGTGTCTTTTTATCTGTTCTACTCCTACATAAACTAACCTGTTCCTTTTTATTTTTTGATTAAAAAAATAATAGGCAAAAAAACCCCAAAATGCTTGTGGGGGTGGCAGCTGTAAAGCAAATTCGAAATATACTATGTATACACTATGTATACAGTAGGCTAAAGCTCTGTCTACACTTTGAAACTAGTTTGACAAAAAAAGCGTGATGTTCCCAAATATGGTAGTGATATGACATCATCATGACCATTTTATGGGCACATAACATTTTTTTGTCTCATAAAGTTTGATAGTATAGACAAGACTTTAGAATAAAAAGTAATCCAAAAAAAATTAACATACAATACTGTATACCAATTGTCATCATTTATACATTATTATAACAAAATTATTAGAATTGCAGTTGCAAAGTTACAGTACTATATTTAGATGGAAAAATAAACTGTTTTATTAAAGAATGCTTGGGAAGATAGAAAAGAACTGTGCCATATTATTTATAGGCAATACTGTCATAATAATTGTTTTAAGATCAAGAATGGATGAGAAGCTACGATTCATAACATTGACATAATGTTGACTAATATGCTACAACTGCATGGCAAGCCCAATCAATCTCCTATCTATCATTCCTCAACATAATATTGTTTATCTTATCTACTGCTGAGATTGTATTATCCTCTATGAGATGAGAGAAATTTAATCAATACAAGGTTGTTAATTGGTTTCATTAGACATTATTAATGAGAGGTAATATGTTAAGTGGTCTTCAGTTCAGACACATTAGATGCAAAAGCGCTCTCGTGGCTTCACTTTCATTGCCGTACATTCTCATTAAAGTAGATCTAAAAATATCTGCATGTCGTATCATATTTTCTTTGATGGACAACCAATATAGGGATACAGAAAAAAAAAACAGATTATGTAGTAGTATATTTTACATAAATATTTTAAAACAACTTACAAGAAAAATATAAGGTTTATCGTGGGAATGAAGGCATTTACATGGGTTAGATTTTGTAGGTCATTTTTGTAGAATAAATTATTTATGGTTTTTGGACAAATTCTCAAAAAGACAAGTTTGATGCCAGACAATTGAGGAAAAAAGGCCTACAATTAAATTGCAGTATTTTATTGAGCAGGAAACATATTCATTAGACGACACCACAGTGGTGTAACGCAGGGGCAAGTTCCAGGTTTAGCACTCCTAAGGGGCCCTAAAAAACTGGGTAGTTACATTGAGACGTCATCTTGTGGGGCCCCTGGGTTCAGCCAGTGAGTGTTCACACGCCACTGTGACACCATGGAAGCACTGAAGTGTTCTATGCTGCGCTAAAATCACGTATTTGAGTTTTAAACACAAAAACATTTAATAGTCCTGTTGGTACATTCATACTCAATTATTTTATTAATTCAAAATTAAAACAAATAATCTGTTAATAATATTTTGGTAAGATACAATTACTTAAGCGAATATAAATATATGTTGCGTATGCACGTTACAGTTACCCATGGTTAGTACCTTAGTCCATGGGGACATCTTTAACATCAGTATGGCAAAGGTCAGCTGCAGATTGAGCATGCTCACTAACATCTGCTCGGGTCATGTCATTGTGTTTGACATCTTTGAATGTGATGTGCATCGGATCACATATAGTAGGTTTAGGAATTTGTAATGGGGCACCAGGTAAGATAGGATTACTTGGTAACGAATCACGAATGTCATTGTCAGGTTTATTTAGTATTGCACTAGATATTGTATGTGCAGGAGGGGTAAAATACTTTGTGTTTACTACAGAATGCGATTGGGTACTATATTCATTCATAATAGCGCATGGTGAGCTGTTATTACTGTGTTGATGAAGTACAGTATGTTCAATGGTACTAGTGGTAGGCTTTTCTACAGTATCTGAAGAGCCACTAATATAGGGTCGAGTTTCAGAAGTCTGGTCACGAATATCTTGTTGATTCAGTACATTATGTGGTGGGTCACTAACATCCTGTTCATCATCCTTAGCAGTAGGATGGACAGGGTTGTTGGGGTCATGTGCCAGGTCGGTATTGGTCGGGTCACTAATATTAACTGCTTCTGTTTCTGGCAAGTTAACACTGTCCTCATCTAACAGCAACATGCTTCCAGAGCGATCATCCTGATCTTCCATAGAGTGTTGGTCCATCATTAGTTCATTTAATACGGTTCTATCATGATCTACACTAGTGTACATCTTTTCCTTCCGTTGATTTATACTTATACTTCTCAATCTATCAAGCGCATTTTCTAACATATTTGCCAAATCCTCATCATCAATGTTATTAGCGTAGAGTTTAATTTGCTCGAGAGAATCGCACGCCTCAGACGAGGACTTAAACATCGGGTCATCTTTTACAAACTCGTAATCATCAGTGTGATTATTTCCAAGATCGTTATCATCCGCTTCGCCACTTTGGTTGATGATGATGTTCTTGATTAGTTGTTGTTGCAGCATTTCTCGCCATTTCGGATCAGACGCATCAACTGGTATCTCGCACGTCGGCACCTTATCTTCGATATACTGCATCGCGTCAAACCCGCTGTCTATCTTTTCGCAGAGGTGTTTTAAATCCATGAATTCTACACCATCGTAAAGATCGTCCAATTCATCAGCTTCATCTGAGAAAAGTCCAATCTTTTTAAAACATTTGGTAACGGTGTGTGCATCTAATTCGTCCCAGGCTAACTTCCCCCATTGTATAGTATCGAGTAAACTGGCCGTCTCCGCAATTTCTTCAACGGTCAGCCCACTTCCAACTTTGCTGCATACATACCGCAAGAATCGATTCCGTGTTTTAATCTTCCATGATCGTATCAAATGTGATTCTAGCACGGGAGTGTGTTGTGGGGATTTTTTCGGCAAAAACTCAATGTGTATGTTTTGTACGCAGTCTCGTAAAGTTTTTGGATGATAAGGAGCCGTGTCTAAATATAGTAGTATTTGTCTTCTTTCAAGGGCTAACCGCCTATCAAGTCTCATCAATGTTAATTTCATTATGCTCGTTTGTATCAAACTTTTCACATTGCTGAAATAACGACATCCAAACGGTCTTTCTGGCATTCTCAACTTCCTGAAACTCATCGGTAATTTATTTTTGCCAATTACAATTGGTTCCATTTTTTCACCTGCTGCATTAAAGAAAAAGGCCCATGTCAATTTCCGGTTAGGCGTTTGTTCGATACCTCTTTCGCTTTCTGAGGACATTGTTGTAGGTAGTGCTTTCCAGTAGATTGCCGTTAGTTCCATGTTCCAAATGTCCTCTGCTTGAAAACCAGACATTAATTCACTCGATCGTTCTGCCCAACTGTTCTGAAATTTTCCATCAATACTTGGTCTTCCACGGTTTGAATCGGAGAATGCGACCCCATGTCGTTTTTTCCACTTCTCAAGCCAGCCTCGTGAAGCGTCAAAAGCAGTCACTCCGGTCAATTTGGCGTAAGCCAACGCCTCGTCATGAAGCATACGTCCATTTACATGAATGTTTGATTGTATACACTTTTGATACCATTCCCACAAGTAGGAATTGATAGCGCCGTACGTTTCCGATCTGCCTCTCTTCCTGGTGCTACTACAGTCCGATTCCCAGTCTTTAATTATCTCAGCTCGATGACTAAGAATTCTCTGAATTTGTGACTTGCTACATCCATATTTCCTAGCTAACTGTCTCTGGCCAATTTTAGGGGACTCACTTTTATCCAGAATAATTTGTACCTTTGTTTTCATGTCCAAACACAGCCTTTTTGCTCCACTCTCCACAGAGATTTGAGTAGGCTTCTCCTTTTCTGCTTCAGCCATGTTTGTTATAGTCTGCTGCTCTTAAGAATGGTCAAAGTTGAAAGTAACATATGTTCTATTTTACTAATAGGTAGTTCTAGTATAATAAAAACAATTAATATTAAATAAATTTGCACAAATACCTACAATATGTATTTTTATATCAATATTAATATTAAGAATCATAAGGTGAATCATTATTTTTTGTAAAGAGAAATTGAAAATAGTTTTTATTTTCAATGAATATTACTAGTTACCATATAACCAAAATGGAAGAATCCATATTTTTACTGACATCCAATGCTAAGGTCATTCAAGCAGAACAACCAATCAAAGAAAAGAAGTTAAATTGCTAGCAGACTACTAATGGAACTATCATTTATAAAATGATTCATTCAATAGAAGATCTTGATTAATTAATCATATACAATTAAAACAATAGTAATTACCAACATAAGAATAGATTAAACACCATTCAAATAGTGTTTAAAGTGCGAGATATAATAGGTAAAATACTCTGAAAAGTGATGGTCCCTTAATGGAGGTGGTCCCTTACTGGGAGTGGTCCTGTGAATATTAAGTAGCAAACTCTTGGTTTCCTATTGGTCTGTTTCTAAATGTGATTTAAAATGAACTTTGGCTTATAGATTCTAGGAAACAGTAAATTAAATGAGAATTTACAGATACAAATTCATTACTAGAAGATTTTAAAGAAAGAAATGAGATTAAATATACCTTAAAAAAAATATTTTTTGTAATAAAAAAGGAGATAATGATTAATGTTTATTATTATGTCAAATATTTTTTTATTTTACTAGTGTACTCATGGAATAAAGAATTTTTACTCCATGGTGTACTGTACTGTGTGTACTGTATATAGTTAGGTTTACGATCAATTCTTTAATGTTAAAGCCCCATTCCCTACGTTTTTTAGATCTATTTTAAGATCACAAACTAGATTTAATGTAAAAATAATACTATATGGTCCTATTGCGATAACTATTTTCGTCTTTAAACGGTTAAAAATGTGAAAAATAAATCGATTCTAATAATTATAGAGGCCCGCTATAAATCCCAAAATGCATTGCGCGCGGATTGATATTTTTGTTTTTCACCTGTAATTCGCCCACTTTTCGATCGATCGTGAAGCCAAAACAAATGGAAGACTCCTAACTTTTCAGCGAAAATACCGGGTTTTCCCCAATTTGTATCAACGGAGTCTGGCAAAAATAGAAAGACAATTAATGCAGCAACTATACAACGTCAGGCTAGGTATATAGCTAGCGTACGATGTTCGTACGTTATCGATGTTTACCAGCTAGGCCTACAAAACTAAGCCTAGCTAGGCTAGGCCTAAGACCGTCCACGAGAGGTCGATCGCCGCGAGCTACTTAGGTAGTGCATTGTTTCTCACTTTTTATCATAATTTACCATAAAACGTACATTTAAGACAAGGAATGACATGGTTTAATGTTTTTAAAGTGATATATATGTATTATTTTCCAAAAAACGTCCAAAATTGCAGGGAAGGGGTCTTTAAACCAAAAGTGGGTTGTTATGCATACAATAATAAATAGCCTACTAATATAAATTCACATGTATTATAATCGTGAAGGTAAAACTCCATGTTATAATTAAATACAACGTTGGTCTAGTAAAAAAAAAATTGATTTTAATAGAGAAAACAAGGAATCTATGAATGTTTTTGCAACAAAATTATGAATTCATTAATAATTCACTTGCAAATTTCCTGTAATTGCCATTTTTTTTATGATTTATTTTTAGTGCCAAAACAAATACAATACTTAGTAGTATTTAGCTGACAGAAAAATGTTATTAAAAATTCACATGAATAGAATTTTAAATTGATATTTCGATTTAAACCCTACAGATTTGAAGACAGATCAATTTGTGACGGGTCGCTGTCCTACGATAAATTGATTAGATAGAGAGTTTGCAATCTTTCGGATAACAACTCTCATACCATTACTCCATGCTCATACATACATGTGTGATCTTCAATTAATAATATTTATTTAACTTTGTTAAGCCAATTTATTGCTTTTTACATGAAATAATTTATACTGTACTTATCTTTAAGGAAATTACATATTTGATAAGACAAATTTCAATCAGTTAAAAGCCTACAATCTGCATTTAAATAATAGTTACAAAAATATATTATGTAATTGGTTTGCTTTGTTATATAATTTTTTAATTTCCTTAAAACTAAAATCTCTTTGTGTTGTTATAGTGTATTTCAAAAATACATTATTACAAAAAATGAATAACCTTCTTTGATTGCTCGCTCCTTGTTTGGCGATGGCCTGCAAAAAAACCCGGATATGCCCCTGATTTTATTAATTTTTGCCAAATGTTTTCTTTGTCATGAATTTAGTTACAGTATAAAATATTTATGAATAAAGGAATGAATTGAAGATCACTGTAGTCTTATTTTCAATTTGTTGCATACATTTCTGAATTTCTATTGCAAGACATCTTTCATCTTGGTGTATTTGATTATTGTTAGTTTAAAGGCATCTCTTACATTTCATAATTATCTTTCAAATTGGATGTTAATGGCAACATACGCTTTCTATCTGTCAATACATCTACCTAGACTTAATTTAAGGTCAAAGGTTAGGCCCAACCAAGTTTGTTTGTATAAGAGACAAGTATATCAATTAGGGATGTTGTACCAAGAAAATAAATGAGTTGTTCAAATTAGCTTGAGATCATTAAATCCATCCTGTGAGAGATTAAACCTACAGTTTTTGATAAATTATTTTGGGATGAGAAATTAAAATAATAAATAACTAAATTTCTGTAAAATATAAGACAGTGTTAAGCTCCGTCTACACTATCAAACTTTATGTGACAAAAAATGTGATGTGCCCATAATATGATAATGTCATATCACTATTTAGGTAAATCACTACCATATTTGGGCACATCACACTTTTTTTTGTCAGACTAGTTTTATAGTGTAGACAGAGCTTTCTCCAAACTCTTTAAAAAAGAACCTAAACTCGCATACTGCATGTTGATAATGTGTATAATTAGAGAATTTGTTATTCAATTATTTAACAGTATACCTACAGTGAAAAAAATGGTCAGTTTTTAACATTTTGTTTTTCAGACTTCTTGTTTAGAACATCTAGATGTAAGGAACACAGTCTGGTCGGAGCCTAGCATTCAGGCGCTTGCCCGAGCTGTGAGGAATGACATATCAATCAATATCCTTCATCTAGAAAATTGTAACTTGACAGGACGCCCTCTATTTATACTGAGTAAGTTGATACTTTTTGCTAATCAAAAGCATAAAGCACAAATATTCTATCTGATGGAAATAAACTGTGGGACCTAAACTGAAGTCTGGTGTAGGCTGTGGACAAAATAATAATAATAATCTGTTTTTATTTTTAGCCTTAGCATTGAAATTAAACCAAACTTTACGTGATATCTTCCTTGCCGAAAATCGTTTGGTTGCATCCGACGCTATCCAACTCGGGAGCATGCTAAAGCACAATAAAGGACTTAAGCTTCTTGATCTCCGTAACAATCATTTACAGGTATACAAATACATTGTCTTGGCTACCCTCAATACTGTTGGTTTATTTGGGCATATAGCAGCAGTGGTATAATGGCTATGAGCGCTCATTTGTAGCTTAGTTCCTGCTAGGATACAATGCAACGTAAGTGATTTGACCAATCACAAGTGATGGATTATTCAAACTTTTTATTGTGATTGATCAATTCACGGCTTGCGTTGCATCCTAGTGGGAACCATGCTAAAGGGGCCACACAGCATGAGCACCCATAATGCAACTACCCAGCGTTGGATGGTGCCCCTTAAGTATGCTAAGCAAGGAGCCTTTGCCCCATGCATTACGCCGCTGGCCTATAAATGCATCATTCACAGATGATCACCGCCACTTATTTTGTGTATTTGCATAGGATGTTGGACTTTCTCATCTGTGCGATGGTTTAATAGATCAAGAGTTTGGACGCCTTTCAACGCTGGTTCTATGGAATAACCAGATAACACATCTCGGAATGCGTCATCTGGCAAAAGCATTGGTTTGTACATTTGAGTTGTGTTGACGTTTTACATATTAGGTTTTGGTGAGTTGAAGGAAGAGACACAAAGAAAATGATGCACCTATAGGCCTACTGTGAATTCACTTAGAATATTAATAAGTAGATGCATTCTCGTAAGCTTCCTCCTCCTTTCTACACTATCAAACTTTATTATATATTTAACAAATATGATGTGCCTATACTGTATATGGACATGATGATGTCATACAGTAACACTGTCATATTTGGGCATAGCTTATTGATGCTTTGTACTTTAACTATTATATATTAGGTTTTAGGGAGGTGAAGGAAGACATTGTTAATATAACTGTTTTGAAATATTATATGTATTGTTGTTTCAGCCACAATTGACAACACTAGAGACCTTGAATTTAGGACAAAATAACATTGGCAACGAAGGTATTCACACCGTGAAGGACGCCCTCATGAAGAACCACTCACTTCTACGATTAGGCTTATATCAATGTCGGATATCAGATGAAGGTAATTGAGCCGTGGTAAACTACTGGACAGTTTTGCTAAACTATGATAAATGTAGAAACAGTCAGAAGGGTCCACTAATCACCTATTTACCCCTGGTTGGTGAAAGATTGGCTAAGCAGATGAAACAATTGCACTGAACATAAAATATAAATTTAAAAAATTCAGAAATTGGAGTACAAAATATTTCTGTAATTTTGGTTTTGTGTGAGATTGATTAAATAAAAAACATTGATATCGGAATAAAAAATAAATGTTTAAACTATGTTTGCATCGTAAACAGGAGCCGTAGCATTAGCTGAATGCCTAGCAGACAACTGCCAAATGGTGAGACTAGATGTGAGACAAAATGATATCCGTACCGGAGGATTAATGGCGCTCGCTCATGCATTACGTGTTAATAAGGCGCTACTACGATTAGACCTTGATAGGGAAGTTAAGAAAGATTCAGTGAGTATTATACCATTTTAAATAAATTAACAAGTTCAAATATGGTAGTGATATGACATCATGTCCAAATATGGTCAAATCACATTTTTAAAGTACAGTAGTATCATATGTCATTTATATTTTCTGTATTTATTTAGACTAAAGGGTATGATGAAATTCAAAGAAGTCTGCAGCAAGAGATTGCCGTCTATCTGCATCGGAATCGAGAGAGTACACGGCAAGCAGAAGAACAAAGGCAGGCGTTGTTGGGACAACAAACAAAACCAGATGAAAATATTCCCTCACCAAGCAGTGAGGTGCCTAGGACTGGTTCCATGGGAACAAATATCAATGGACACATATCAACATTTGTTCAAAGTAAAGGAGTTTTCACAAATTCATCAGATTTGAACAAGGAAAAAGAATCGGACTTGATTGAAAGAGAAATAACAGAGGCAATAAATGATGTTGATTATCTAACGAGCATGAAAAAAGATTCAGAGAAACTTTGGGAATGTGGTTCAGATATTGTTGGCGAGGCTTCTCAGTTGCCTTCATTCTACTCCCAAAGCACACAGGACTGTAATCCATTGTTATCTCAACTTGCGACAGATGTTGAGACGAGCGAGCCAATTAGACAGCCGCTAGATCCACTGGGGGTCATCCAGCAGCAGGTCACGGCTGGGTCACCCCCGGGTATAATGATCACCGGGAACATTAAGCTCTTAACACAGCCACAAACTATTGTTAAACATACAAGTCCGCATAAAAAGGTAGTAAAAGGTGATTCAACCAATCACACAACAGACACTCAGCTTGAAAGTGCACCGATAGGTTCAAAGGTCAACCAAGGTGCAGTAACAGATAATAATATTTCTACAATAGGTAACTCAAATGCAACACTGGATAACAAAATGATTAAAACAGATAAGCGAGACTCCTCAATAGCCAACACGCATACAGACACACCGACAAATACACCCAATTTTAACACAAAATCTGGCAACAGTACTATAGACAGCAATATACAGCAGCCAGTCGTGGCAACATCAAGTGCAATCCATAAAACTCAAGTCATTCCAGGTGAAAGTAAGTCTCCAGAAGGAACCGGAATCTCCACGACACCGTGCGGGGATTATGTCGATGCCTCGTTGGTTGATGAACAACATAATGGTCACCAGGATAAAACATTAGAATCATCTGATAGTAAATTGGACACTGCTAAAATATTCAATGCAGGTGCAGTCAATATACCAAAGACTAATACCCTGGGTAAGTGTTTGGTTTCTCTTATCTTATGAAAACGAGTGAGTGGCCGAGCGGATAAAGACAGTGGAACCGTTCGAGGCTCACTCGCTCCATCGTTCTGGTGGTAGAACGAGTCTTCTCGGATAAGGACTATAGGGGGTTACCCCAGTGTACTAGTTCACTCACAGCCACTGATCATAACTTGGCACTCTGGGAGACCAGTCTTTGACTGAAGGGGTCACCAGTGCACTAGTTAACTAGACATTCTTAACTCAATTCTTTCCTTTTGAAAACACATGGTGTACCACAAACCTAAATGACTTTATTCGCCTTGCAAACCTTTAAACAATGTATCATGTCTCATTCATTCAAATTCATATAAAGTTACTTGGCACAGCTTGTGTAATGTTCTTGTGTTTGAACCATTGGATTGGATTCCTCTCTGCTCTCACTGGACTTCCCTTTAAGACATGCTTGACACTCCCGACTAAATTGTATTCAAGTGAATTAATACAGTACAATGATTATTTCTCTAGCTGTGCAAGACGATGGAGGACTCGTTTCAACCTCTCCTGATGATTTTGAAAAGGAGTTAAGTCAGATGTTGGCCAACGCTAGAAGCGGGATGGACATTCACGACATCACTCCGACAGGTTAGCATGAAGTATTTACTTCCTTTTCATTCATTCAATTCAACATTTACTCCAAGTCCAATTTAGCAGGCACCTAAACAACAATTACTTTTCATTATACAGTACTCTGAACGGTTTAAGCCATTAGTATATCATCCAGTGCTATGCCTCCTCTAGCTTTTTAAATTTATTTATTTTTTTTTTTATACCATATTTAATGAGGGTGATCCATCCAGCAATTGCTGATCATTAGGGGCCCTCAGAGGTTCACAAGACAAACATATACACAAGATGCTCTACATAAACAAAGTCTTTATTACAAGTCTTTGGGAATGGAGTTGTTATTTTGTCCTTAGAAAAAATCCTGACATGTGACAGGACTTCAACCCAGGACCCTTGGAGTGGTAGCCAAGCATCATAACAACCAAGCCACAACTCCACTCTTCTACCAGGATTTTGAGACTAATGCTTCTTGATCAGAACATTTTCTTCTTCTTAATAAAATCACACCTTCTGCTAGGTCGGCGCTTGTTTGCATGTACTAGCTCTAGAATTACCACAGTAATCCATATCACCATTCTTAATTTCTGGGCTTTTTTACTTTCTTTTAGGTACAGAGTATGAAGATGACCAATTATTCAACGATTGAAACAAAAAAAATATCTGATGTTAGGCCAATTCTAACAAAATAAAATCAAGTATTCAACTTGGCACTACTCCACAGTGTTTGACTTGACCCTTGGATATTATAGTACAACTAAATGGTATTTATTAATATTAAAATTAGTTAATTTAAGTATATGAATTTGACATTATATATTGAAATCTGTAAAATGATAGGTTAAGTAGCACAAGGGGTAAAGTAGAAACAATAAGGTAAAATTCTCTAAAGCTCTGTCCGCACTATATAAAAAAGTTTGATGTGCCTAAATATGGTAGTGATATTACATCACCATGTCCATATATGGGCATATCACAATTTTTTGTCACACACAGCTTGAGTAAATCATACTGTAGCTGAATGGCCATAAGCTTGAACAATGGGGTACTTCATGGGGCAGGATATTGAAAGAAAATTAAAAATCAAAGAATAGTTGGGTAGACATTTCCCACAATAAACTGACCAATCTAATGTTAGTAATGACCAATTGCCATGGTTACATACAACCATGAAGGAAAACAAATCCTCCATGATACTATGTGTACAATCTTTACTGTCATAAATAGTAATTTTAAATGAATATGTTAATATATCAAGTTAATTTATAAATCTGTTACTAAGTTATTGTCCAGTGTTTTGTATTCAATATTGGCCAAGATTGGACAGAGACAAACAGACTATTAACTGACAAGTGTATGAATGACCTATGAATAATAAAATCCATTTTTATGTATTATTATTTCTCCATTTTATGCAAATTAATGGAGAAATAATAATACAACAATCTGTGGGGTGTCCGTACAAACTTATGAAGGCATATAATGCTATAAAAGTTACATTTTTCTTTATTATTTTCCTTAATATGTCAACTTGTTATGATATATAAATAATTAAATTATTGAATACATCTTACCATTAAAGCCTGTTAGAATGTTGATACATTTAAACGGTTTAAACTATGTAATTGATTTGTAATGTCTCTATAGACTAATCTATTTAAAGCATAAAAAAAGACAATATATTTACATTTCTACTACAAACAAGATGATAGTAAATAAAATGTACACAATGGCATAACACAGAGGCCTGAAGCCCCTGGTTTAGGAACTCTAAGTGGCCTGGAGGCCTAGGGTGTTTTTAGCCTTTTTCGACATTTTATCCCGTTTTTAAGCCAGTGAGTGCTCATAGCCGTTACGCCATTGTATGTATAATGTGTAGCAAGAATATTTATCTCTAAAAACAACAACAAATCTCCCTTCAGTATACAAAAATGAACATGAAAGTGAACATAAGCACTAGAGTATAAATTAATGGTGCAGTGTCACGTGACCTACATAATTCCATCATTTCCTTCAGTTAAAGACACCAAGTAAGCATACATAAAATGATGTGAACACTTAATAGGAAGGGACCAAATGCTGAACACTACCCAGATATTGAACAATTGCTATAGTAGAACTAGTGATGATTTGTAATCAATTTGTTGTTTTTATATAATGTACTTGTTAATTAGTTTGATAATGGATAAACTTATTTTGGATAATGGGACCAGCTTATAATAAATAAAAATATGGGCTCACAAACAAAATTATTGGCTCACAAATAATGCCTTGAGAATGTATTCAATGAGGGTAATGCAGTGAGTGTCCGTGTTTGGATTTCGTAATAAGGACATTCATTTTAAAACTTTATTTTTGAACAGATGCAGTTGTCTATTTCACAACAATAATTATAAAAAACAAATATTAATAATTAAAAACATAACTCAAGATTGTGGAGATTATGGCAAAGAATGGCATTTGGCATACAACATCTCTCTGAACCACATTCAGACAATGATTCATGGAAGAGGGGGGGGGGGGGGAGTTCATTGGCGGATCCTTCCCTAAAAGCAACAATAAAAGCTTTACAATATATATAGATAGATAGGGAGTGTCATTTCACTAAGCTAGGTGGGAATTTGCCTAAATATTGTATTGGAAAAACAAAATATTTTGGCACACATGTCGTTTCATACTGGAATACCATCATAAAAAAGAGACTTGGGGAAAATGAATGCGTCATTTCATACACTACATATGCTTCACCCTAATGTGTGCTACGATTGATATAAGATGCTATAGTTTAATGTTAAGAAAAACTTGTTAACATAAATTAAATATGTAAAGCTTTTTTATGTGTACAGTATAGTTTACAAATATATTACACTTACCGATTTAACAGTAATGTCCTTCAACAATATCTGTAGACGGAGTGAGATGATTTTTATTTGACGCAAATTTGCAATAGAACTAACATTAATGATGTATAGTTTCATCCAGGACATGACTTTTATATTAAGGTTTATTTTAAATGATTATTATTTTTAGTTACATTATTTTTATTTGGTTGCCAATATTGATGAAATAAGCACCTCACCATACAACCTTTGTACCATGCTTTTTTGGTTAAAGCGGCATGTTAAGCTTGGTTCCCACTAGAACGTAACGCAAGGACGTAAACGCAACGCAAACGTTTTAACCAATGAAAAGCGAAGTTATAAACAGTTAGCAATCACAAGCGAATAAGCCATCGCTTGCGTTACGTCCTTGTGTTGCGTCGCTAGTGGGAACCACGCTTAAGATAGACAAATGCAAGTTGAAACTAAATTAGGGTAAACTAAACTTAGGAAACGCACACTTAATCGGCTTAAGCCCGGCGCACACTATAGCTATCGGCTGAGCCAACTGGCACGAATAACATTTTGTTCACAGTGCGCGCGGGACAATTTGTGAGGAATAGGCCATGCATGCCGCTGAGGAAAATATCTATTGTGTTTAATGTTAAATGTATTATTACTGGTCCTCAAGTTTTACTTGGAAACTGAGAAAATTCGGATTAGGCCCTCCACGGACCCACGGAAGCCAGCAGTGCAGCGCCTAACAGACCAGCACACCGGGAGACGATCCCCTACTCTTTTCGAATAGTGTACCAAGTTCTTTAACATGCACTGTTAAGTACACGGGACCAACGGTTTACATCCCATCCGAAGAACAAGGCAATGAGAGTGAAGCATCTTGCCTAAGGATGCAATTAGTATTGTACAGATAATTTTTGTTGTCGCGCGTTTATGCCAAACGTGAGCTAACAGCTCGATAAAAAATTTCACTGCTGCGCATTCATCCAATCAGAAACTCGCGTACTGGTGTTTAATATGCCGTCCAATAGAACGCGATCACAGTTTGCGGCACATTTTTTTTTGTTAGTGGCAGTTGGCTCAGCCAATAGCTACAGTGTGCGCCAGGCTTTAAACAAATTTGCAGCAGCAGGCTTCTTTGATCATTTTATTGTAACATGTATATTTCAGATATTTTTTTTTAAAGATTTATTGAAGACTTTTTGTAGGAATTTATCTTGTGCTCCATAGTAGGTGCTTCTGCAATAACATAAGGATTTAGTTGTTTTTTTTTCCAACTTTTGTCAATGGATTAAGCTTTATATTTTTTGTTATTTTTTTTTGGAGATATTTTAGTTAATCTACAGATACAAAATGCCACAATTGAATATATATTATTGGATTTTATGCTGGAGAGTTTTGGAAACTACAAAATATACTATATTCCTTCGTTCTTATCCAGCAAAATTTATCATAGAATTATTAAATATGAAATTATGAAATGTTCCTAATTTTCACTTCTTATTGATTGAGGAATATTTCATTTTATTTGGATCATTTGTTTGAGGTTGTCATAGTTCAGTTTTTTTTAAGATTATTACTTTTACGAATCTTACTCAGAATATTAAACCTATAAAGTTCTCATGGTTTTCAGTTTAGTGTGAATATTATTTTTATATTAGTTTTACTCAGAATGTAAAATACTGGTATATAAGCTGAATAAACAGATTGTTTCTCAGTCATTACACCCCAATTCTGTCCACAACTACACCTTTCTGTTTTGTGTATAAACACTGTTAACATCGGTGCGTTTCATGCACATCAGATGAAATCTGAAACTTTGTGTGTGGACACACCTCTATTTTTTTGCAGCAGCTTTCTAAAATTTCTGAGACAATTAATGTGATTGTTTGTCAATATTAAGGTGTACAGATGTCTTAATGATCTTTATAAGATAATTTCAAATTATTTAAATCTGTATGAATATGAAATTAAATTAATTTTATTGTAAACTGATACAATACTGTATGTCTTGAGTTTTAATTTGTTATATAGAATTATTACATTGACGACTGGACTAATTTTTCCCTGATAGTCTATTCTAGGTACTGTATGTTTACAGTATCATAGGCATATGTTTTGATACAGTGTCACATGCAATGCCTGCATCATAGACCAAAAGCTTATACATGCCTACAGGTGATACAGGCAGCACATGTGATACATATGTGACTGTATTTTAGAATTTTCCTGTGATATTGGATACAGTACAATGCAATGTGGAGATGTAGTACAGAGAATTGGGTGAATAGGATGATTACGATGATGAGGACTTAATCTTAACCATCGTACAATCCAAACATTTCTAATATATAAGATAATAACATAGAATATTATTTTTCTTAGATATATTTTTATTTACACATGTACTATTTGAAATTATGTAACCTTTTAACAAAATTAAATAGAAGGAAAAAAGATATTTGAAAGAGAAAAAAATTATTTTGCGAAAACTAGAAAATTAAAGTCATATGCCCTTTAGGCAAAATACCCAACTACCAGTAAGGGAAAAAGAAAAAAAAAACCACCAGATGTTTCATCGAAATATAAAATAAATAATTATATATACGTAAAGTTTTTACACTAATTGAATGTGTATGTATATATTTACATAATTATTACATGCTCAACAAATTATTATTATATCAATGATTGTCACTAATACTCGGTGGTAATGCATGGATTTTTTAATTTTATGTATTTAGGCAATGTGGCCAAAGATTACCAATAGTAAATTAATCACTGTCCTATCAGATAGGTGGTAATCCCCTAATAATAATAATACATCAATCTTATATAGCGCTTAATGCACAAAGCCTCTAAAGCTCTTCACATTATTACCGCGGTGGTGTTTTGAATAAAACACGTATGGAAACATAGTCCCATAATGTTGCAGCCACAATCAGCGCAGTTGTGTTTTGACCAGGTACCCATTTGTACACCTGGGTGGATAGAGGCAAACATAAGTGTCTTGCCCAAGGATTCAAGCAATGTGCGACGAACTGTGTATTCGAACTCGCGATCAGTAGTCCAACGTCCAACACACTGCATCCTCACGCC